>NW_025814845.1:62615000-63215000 GCF_022079265.1 Lynx rufus
GGCAACATGATGCTTATATGAGCTAAGGAGAGGGGGAGGGGCCTGAGGACGCAAAGGGGAGAAAGACTGTTGCAGGAAGGTGAACAGAGATGTTTGGAAAACAAAGGTTGCCCTATTATGCAGACAATTTTCTTAAAGAGGAATCTCTTCTAATAGCTGTCTTCCTGGTAAAGCAGACAGTTGAGGTAAGAGTTTTTTCCCTGAATCTGCTGGGTTGGGATTGTTTAACTCAAAATAATGTTCATACCAAAGTGGCCCATTTTGGGGTGGCCTACATTTGGTCCCTGTACACACCTATCCTAGAATATGTATTTCCCTTGCTTTCTTCCTTTAGTACATTTATTTAAATATATACTTTTTAGTAAAATGTTTAAATTTTTACAGTAATGTGAATTGCACTTTATATACTATATTTCTTATAATTTGTTACTAGATTGTTTAGGACAGTGGGGCTTCAATGTAGGTAGTCATATCATTTGCAAATGATGTTATATTGACTTTCTTCCAATCACTTGCTTAATTTCTTCTTTTTTATTGTAGTTATAATGTACTTCAGTACACGGGTGAATGGAACTGTTGATAGTGGGCTTTCTCCTTTTGTTCCTGGTTTTAAAGGGATAGTGTCTGCTGTTTTTCTGTTTATAGTGGTGTGCAGGCATATGTGTGTGTGTGTGTGTGTGTGTGTGTGTGTGTGTGTGTGTGTGTTTGACATGGAAAGTTCCCTTCTATAAGCAGTTAATGGAGATAGATGATCATATGGTATTTTCCCTTTATTAAAGTAGTACAAAGTATTTGAGGAATATTCTAATACTAAACTATTTTTGCATTCCTGGGATGAACTCAACTTGGTCATGTTTATCATTTTTATTATTCATTGTTGGATTCAGTTAGATGACAAATTATCTGGATTGTCTCTTGGATTTTTCTACCAATATCATCTGCTAATCACTTTTACCTGGTATCATCGTAAAACAAACAGCTCTTCTGTTCAGGGCTTCACCTTCTAACCAGCTCCCTGTCCCACTACCCTGCTTCACCTCTGGGGTTAAATAAATCTTTTATAAGCTCCTTTAAAGAGTCTAAGGATTTATTAAAACACACTCAATTATCATATCTATGGTCCTACACTCATGGAACTAAAAAACAGAACAATCCTTACCTTACTAGACCTATAGGCCAAGCAAGAGTGGACAAAAACCAGAGCAAAAACTCAATGGTATATGATGGAGGAAGGATAAGTGGAATGCAGTTTGGTTTTAGCTGTGAGAGGGTAGCAGGGATGACTGGAATGATAAGGCTTTGGCAGAAAATGGTTATTGGAGGACAAAGGCTTGTTTTCGTCACTGAGAGATCAAGATCTATTGCTTGGGTAACTCATATTCTGGTACTACATTGACTAACTCAGTTAAAGCATTTTTAATTTATGCCTCCATTGTTTAATTGATAATATAAATAGCTGACATTATTGAACACATACTAAAATTCAGAGAGTACTAAAATAATTTTATTAGTATTTATTTAGTTTCTAAAGTGATTTCATGAATGATAAAATTGAGGCACAAAGAAATGTGCTAGAACCTAGCTGAAGAGTAAAATCCAGGCAGAGTGGCTCCCAGCCTACAGTGATTTTCTACTTTAACAATATATTATCAGAGATTTAAATCAGATTTAATTTTTTTTCTGAGGATCATGCCTTAAGTGAGAATCTTATAGTTTGTGTTTAATGAATCTTAACTTATTACAAATTAACAGAGAAGACATCTTACAAAAGAAATGGAGTGATTTAAATAAACCTGTGGGATGTAGTTTTTTTTGCCATTTTTACCAAGTTGAATGAAGATTGAAAAGTAAATTCAGTCCTATCAAACTTCATTTTTTTTTTTAATTTTTTTAACGTTTATTTATTTTTGAGACAGAGAGAGACAGAGCATGAACGGGGGAGGGTCAGAGAGAGAGGGAGACACAGAATCTGAAACAGGCTCCAGGCTCTGAGCTGTCAGCACAGAGCCCGATGCGGGGCTCGAACTCACGGACCGCGAGATCATGACCTGAGCCGAAGTCGGCCGCCCAACCGACTGAGCCACCCAGGCGCCCCTCAAACTTCATTTTTATCAAGTCATTGGTTTAGTACTGTAGTAATAATTACTGTTAACAATCTATAACTTCCTTTAACTCCTGGTTACTGTAATCATTACAATCAGTGAACATGGAAATGGTATATGATATAGCCTGGAAAAAAACGTTTATGTTCTACATACACACAGGTTTATGTGCATGCTTGCACACATGTCCTGGCATGCATGCACAGGCACACACACACACAACACACACACAGACACACACACACGCACAACTCTTTCTCTTTCCCTTCTCTTCCTTTCCCTCTCTTTTTTTAATGTGTTTAGAGCCACTACTGAGAGGAAAATAAGTAAATACAGCAGTAGATATTTGCCAAGATAATACATTTTGCTCTCAATTTTTAAAGCATATTCAATTATTAATTTGCTTAGTTGCCAAGTTATTTTTCTTGTTTAATTTTTATTTAATGGGAAATGTCTTTAAAATATAATCAGAAAACCATGTGTTTGATCTAAGAGGAGGATGTCACAAGCCCACCACAATGGTCCTTTGCTCCATTTGGAGTTAGAGATGTCCATTTATCAGTACTCAGTAATCAGTACTATGGATAGGTGTCAGGGCTTGAGTAAACAGGATTTCTTCCAGTTTCTCATGAGAAAAAGTTCACTACATCGTAACATCAAATACCCCTCTTTGCCTCAAACATGTTTTCAAGGGTAATTGTAAACACCCACTGAGAAAATAAAATGTGTTTTATATATGTAATGTTTCATGTCTATAACATTTAGATAATGAGGTCTAAAAATTTGTACTATGAGTTTTATTAGCATCAGTATTAATTTTAGAGATGGGTAATATGCAGTAAGTTCTTTCTAATGTATATACTAGTAGGATTATCCAAATCAAAGTGATTACAAATGATCTGTTTAGTATGATTCCCCTTTTTAATTTAAATGTTGAAACAGTTTCCAGATGTGAGCTCATTTCTTGACTTGGCATAACTTATCCATTCTAAAAAAACAGATTTTCTTTTAAACCGGAGGGATTTGTTCATTTGTTTGTTTTTGCCATAAGATTACAGGAATGCATGGCACATCCTTGAAATTAATTATCATCATAGAATTACTTGATTTTAAAAATTAAAATTTCATGTTTTTTGAAGTAATGCTGACTTTTTCATTTTGTCCTTCACTTACTTTATATATTCTCTTTATGTCCATATGTTGATATATATATTTAGATATGTAAACTTTGATGGGAGTGAATAGTTTGACAGTAGACTGATCTGAGTGTATTTTGTGTATAATAATAATTAGTATCATTATAACTATCATTTGCTGCTGTGTGTCAGGCACTGTAGAGCATTTTGTATGTTTTAACTTGTTCAATCTTCCAGATAGAAAAACTTTGAGTATAGAGTTTACATACAAGTTTAAGCAACCAGTAAGTGACAGGAGTAGAATGAGAGCCCTAGCAGTGTGGTGTTAAGAGCCTGGATTCTTATCCCTGCACTCTGTCGCCTCATATAATGAAATATGGCATTAATGCCATATCTTCAGAACATAGCCTCCTCCTTGTACATTATTCTCTGTGTTCTCAATCGTGTAAGTCATAAGACCAAACCAATTTTAAAGTGACATTACAAGCACTAAGACTTTGGAAAAGAAGTCACAAAATGCAGGTTTATCCTTATCGGAAATGGAGTAGCTTGCATTCACTCTAGGTAGCAAATTGGGCAATAGAGCTTTTTGATGACTAACATTCATGTCCTTAATATGTTTACTTTAACACCGTATTAAATCAGTTTTGAAAAGCTGCAGGTGTGTTTGGGTAGCTTTTCTCTCTAAGTAGTGTATTGGTAACATTAGCAAAAAATGTTTTTGCACCTGGATTTGGACAATGATAACAAACTTTCTCAGCCTAAGAATAATTTGGACTCTTAAATTTTTTTTTCTGTAATTTTATAATATTCTATTTCTAAATAGTTTTGGAAAAGCCCACAGCAGTAAATAAAATTTGTTTATGTAGGTGCAACAAAACATTTCCTTTCGATGAGGATTGTTGTTTATAACAAGCACAAGGGCCAGAGGTGATAATTTGTGGAGTCCAGGACTGTTATGAAAAGGTTTAAAATGATTCTGCTGTTTTTAATCCTTTTCCTTTTTCTCAAGAAATATTTTTCTAAAAATATTTCTGATTTTTTCTCCTTTGTGAACGTGAAGCTTGTTCCTGACATAGACTTTGCACTGGTTGGTCTCTTTGGGAAAACCTTCTGTCTAGTTGATCATTGCATGGCTGGCTCCTTTTTGTCATTCAGATCTCAGTCCATATGTCACCTCTCAGTAGAAGTCTCCTCAGACTGTCTGTCTAAATCAGCCACCCAGTTACTTACTACAGCATTGCTTATTTTATTTTTCTCTGAGCTCTTACACCTAGTATGTTTTTGTCTGTATTGATTGATTAATATATGCAATCTTTCTCCTCCGCTACAGGGAAGCTCCCTATGAGCAGGGATCTTTATTCTCTTGTTCAAATCATCTTGACCAATGTCTTGACAAATCACAATACATAGTCCATAATACATCGGGCCTTGTTCACTGTTGATGGGAATGTAAATCGGTACAGCTATTATATGATTCAGTAATCCTACTACTGGATATCTATCCAAAGAAAATAAAAATACTAATTTGAAAAGCTGTATGCATCTCTGTTCTTATTGTAGCATTATTTACAATAGCGAAGGTATAACAGCAACCTAACTGTCCATCAGGGGATGGATGGATAAGGAAGATGTGGGGTGTGTGTGTGTGTGTGTGTGTGTGTGTGTGTGTGTATATACAAAATGTGTGTATATGACAAAATGGTTGGACTTGGAGGGTATTATGCTAAGTGAAATAAGTCAGACTGAGAAAGACAAATGCCATATGATTTCACTTATGTGGAATTTGAAAAACAAATGAATTAATAAACAAAAAGCAGAATCAGAGCTATCAATACAGAGAGAAAACTGATGGTTGCCAGAGGGGATGTGAGTGGGGGGGTTTGGCAAAATGGGTGAAGGTGGGTGGGAGATAGTTTTCCAGTTATGGAATGAATAAATCATGGGATTAAAAGGTACAGCATACGGAATATAGTCAATGGTGTTGCAATAGCACTATATGATGACAGATGGCAGTTACATGTGTGGTGAGCACAACATAACATATAGAGAAGTTGAATCACTATGTGGTATACCTGAAACTAATGTCACATTGTATGTCAACTCTTTTTAATTTTTTTTTTTTCAACGTTTATTTATTTTTGGGACAGAGAGAGACAGAGCATGAACGGGGGAGGGGCAGAGAGAGAGGGAGACACAGAATCGGAAACAGGCTCCAGGCTCTGAGCCATCAGCCCAGAGCCCGACGCGGGGCTCGAACTCACGGACCGCGAGATCGTGACCTGGCTGAAGTCGGACGCTTAACCGACTGCGCCACCCAGGCGCCCCGTCAACTCTTTTTAAATAAAAAAATTTAAAAATCATATTACCACAACCTACACCCACATATATCTTTTAAAAACTTACTTCTATGTATAATTATGTTCTTAGGCAAATTGCTTTTTCTTTTTTTATAAGCTTTTTTTTTTTTCAAGTTTAGTTATTTTTTGAGAGAGAGAGCAGGGGAGGGGCAGAGAGAGAGAGAGGGAGAATCTCAAGCAGGCTCTGTACTGTCAGCACAGAGCCCTACTTGGGACTCAAACTCATGAACCATGAGATCATGACCTGAGCCAAAACTAAGAGTCAGACGCTTAACCAGCTGAGCCACCCAGATGCCCCTAGGCAAACTGCTTCTAAGTTAGATTGCCGGTTAATGGTTATGTCACATATATGTGTATGTATAATATAAATTTTGTATTTGTAGTATAAATATACATTATACAAAATATACCATCTTAACCATCTTAAGTGTTCAGTAGTGTTAAGTATATTCACATTATTGTGCTTCCAATCTCTAGAACTTTTTCATCTTGCGAAATTGAAATTCTATACCTAGTTAACAAAACTTCCTATTTCCCCCTCCCCCAGTCCCTGGTACCCACCTTTCTACCTCAATTCTCTTTGACTACTCTAGATGTCTCACAGAAGTAGAATCATACAGTATCGTCTATTTTGTGATTGGTTTATTTCATTAACATAATATCCTCAAAGTTCATTCTTTTGTAGCACATTTCAGAATTTCCTTTGTGATTTCCTGAATAGCATATTATTTTTCTTCATTTTAGAGCCTTTTTTCAGCTCCTGAAAAAGTACTAATTATAAGTTTGATATAATAATGGTATATATTTTGACAGTAGTTATTAATGATATCAACTCATGTCATTTTTTTTTAGCTGATCCAAAACTATGGCATTATGAGTGATTGTTTAAAATTATACCTACCCATCAGGCTATGTCATGTCTGAACTGAAAAATAAAGAAGGTAACCACATACCAGACCCAAGAGGAATGATTTTATTTTATTTATTATTTTTTTTAAAAAGTTTATTTATTTTGAGAGGGGGAGAATGGGCATGCATGCATGTGCATATTGGGGAGGGGCAGAGAGAGAGGGAGTGAGAGAGAATCCCAGGCAGGCTGTGCACCGTCAGTGCATAGCTTGATGCGGGGCTTGAACTCACAAACCATGAAGTCATGACCTGAGCCGAAGTTGTATGCTTAACTGACTGAGCCACCCAGGTGCCTCAAGAGAAATTATTTTGGATAAACATAGGGATGTCAGTACACAGGTTATTTAATGGATCTTGTAAATTTTCTTCCAAAATGTCAAAAAACCTAGCTTAATAGATTCTTAAACCTCAGGTAAAGGCATGTGGTGTTGATTTCCCAGTGGAGGTCAGATCATACTCCATTCATTACTAAATGAAACTGTTAGGTATCGTTCACATTTATCAGAATGTGAAAGGAAAAACTTTTTTTTGGAAAAGACTTTTCTAAGTCAATACTTGTGAAACCCCCCACAACATGACTGTATTTGTTGATTACCTACTATATAAAAACGGTGGACCAGCATCTCATGTGGTTCCCACAACAACCTTGAAAGATAAGTGTACTCATGTCCATCATATAGGTGACGAAAATGAGGTGTGGACAAGTTAAGTTACTTTCCCAAGATCAAATAGCTGGTTAGTGGGAGGGGTCTGAATATTTCTAAAGTCTGTTGCTATACCACATCCATGAGGTTAAGGTTTTACAGTGGAAAACATAACGATAGTAAAATTTTGTATTACTTGAAGTTATTATTTTGAAAATCAGAGTGACTTTTGCAGTGCTGCCTCATGATAGAATAATGAGGCTAAGTAAATTGATAGATCATTAAGATGAAATACAACAGAACAGTTAAAATTGTCGGTACATATATAATGTCAATAAACAGAAATGTAGCTTAAAACAATGAATAGAACACAAAACAATAAAAACATACAGAGTAGAGCCCTGACTCTTCCAACTGCAGTATATGTGTTATGAATCATGAAAATGCTGCATTAAAAACCACCTCAAAACTAAGTGGCTTAAAACAACAATAAATTATTCAGCTCACAAGTGTATGGGTTGGCTGGGCTCAGTCCTGCTGCTATGGTACTGGCTCAGATGACCTTAGTTGGGCTTATTCTTGAGTCTCTGGTGAGTTGGTGAGTTGTCTGGGACTGTCTGGTTTTGGATGGCCTTGGCTAGGATGACCCAACTCTGTTCCACATGACCTCTTAACCTCCAGGGTTGTGGGTCAGTAAGTGCTGGTCCTGGGCATGTTCTCCTGACGGAGGCAGGGATTTAAGGGAGAGAGACCGAGACCTGTAACTGGCACACTCTCATTTCTGTATTCTGTTCACTAAAGCAAGTCATGAGGCCAGTCCAGGTTCAACGGGTGGATAAATGGACCTCTTGATGAAAGAAGGTGCAAGATTGTAGAGAGATGGTGTATGAAAGATTAGCCCAGTTTTTGTAATAATTGGAATCATTTTTGAAATCAGAAATTAACCAGCATCCTGAATTCCACATTCTCATCCCCTTGCTTTCCTTTTTATATAATTTTATATCTATATGTGTTCTTACAAAGTAAATCTTAAATTTCAGTTGTCTTGACTTTACAAAGAGATTATATTGTTAGATATACACTTTTGGGACCTAGGTTCACATAATATTTTATTACTTTTTTTTTATTAAAAAAATTTTTTTAACGTTTATTTATTTTTGAGACAGAGAGAGAGCATGAACGGGGGAGGGTCAGAGAGAGAGGGAGACACAGAATCTGAAACAGGCTCCAGGCTCTGAGCGGTCAGCACAGAGCCCGACGCGGGGCTCGAACTCACGGACCGTGAGATCATGACCTGAGCGGAAGTCAGCTGCTTAACCGACTGAGCCACCCAGGCGCCCCATTATTTTATTACTGAGAATCATTCACGTTGTTGTGTGTTGCTATAGTTTTTGGCTTCGGCGTATTATTTTGTTGAGTATGTACCAATGAGTCTTTTAAACATTCTTGTTAGTGGGGTTCAAGTTGCTCAAAGGTTTTGTTATTGTGAACAGAACTGTTATGAAGAGACCATGTCTCCTAATGCACGTATGCAAAAGTATCTCCTGGCCATACAGTAGAATGTAGCAGTTGTAGGGTGTGTTAATGTTTCACCTTAGTTCCAAAGTGGTTGCATTAATTTGCCCTCCTACTACCAGTTAGTAAAATATTTTTTGAATTTACATCCTGTCTGATGCTTGTATGGTCAGAATTTGTTTTATTTTTACCATTTGAGTATTTTATAATTAGTTTCTCATTGTAGTCTTGATTTGTGTTCCCTAATCAAAGGTTATTGGGTTATTTATGTTTTTCTGATTTATTTGTAGGAATATTTTATTTAATTATTTAATTTTTATTTATTAAAATTTTTAAATGTTTATTTATTTTTGAGAGAGAGAGAAAGAGAATGAGCAGGGAAGGGGCAGAGAGAGAGGGAGACAGAGAATCTGAATCAGGCTCCTGGCTGTGAGCTGTCAGCACAGAGCCTGACATAGGGCTTGAACCCATGAACTGTGAGATGATGGCCTGAAGTTGGATGCTTAACTGAGCCACCCAGGCACCCCTATTTAATTTTTTAATATTTCAAGTTTTTATTTAAATTCTGGTTAGTTAACATGTAGTGTAATGTGAGTTTCAGGACTAGAATTTAATGATTCATCACTTACGTATAACATCCAGTGCTCATCACAAGTGCCCTGCTTAATGTCCATCACCTATCTCACTCATCCCCTCCTCCCCTCCAGCAACCCTCAGTTTGTCTCTTATGGTTTGCCTCCCTCTCTGTTTTTATCTTATTTTTGCTTCCCTTCCCCTATGTTCATCTGTTTTGTTTCTTAAATTCCACATATGAGTGCAATCATATGATATTTGTCTTTCTTTGACTTATTTCACTTAGCATAATGCGCTCTAGCTCCATCCACGTCATTGCAAATGGTAAGATTTCATTCTCTTAAAATGGCTGAGTAATATCCCAGGAATATATTTTTTTTTTTAATTTTTTTTCAACGTTTATTTATTTTTAGGACAGAGAGAGACAGAGCATGAACGGGGGAGGGGCAGAGAGAGAGGGAGACACCGAATCAGAAACAAGCTCCAGGCTCTGAGCCATCAGCCCAGAGCCTGATGCGGGGCTCGAACTCCCGGACCGCGAGATCATGACCTGGCTGAAGTCGGACGCTTAACCGACTGCGCCACCCAGGCGCCCCTATCCCAGGAATATTTTATTTAAACTTGTTTCAGTTTCATGTACTTGAGTAGTTTCTCCCAGTTTGTAATTTGCCTTCTTCCTTAACATAACATGTCTTTTGACAGAATGTGAAATTAACTTGAGTATGAAGTTATTAGGATTCATAGAGTAAGTTACACATGTTTACAGCCGAAAAGGATATTGTCCTCTCCTCCACACATTCCCTAGATTGTGCAGTGCTCTTTGAGAGAATGGTGAAGAATGGCAACACCCAGAAGAGGCTCTGAAGAGATCGAAGAAATTGGAAAGAAAATACCCTACTTAAAAGAAAAAATTGAATTTCTAAAATGACTACACGCTTTTACTGTTTCTCTTCTAATCATTGTGATACTTCTCTTTTTACATCTTTCAATTTCAGCATTCCTAGGCAATAAAATGGTTAAGCAATGGCTTAAAAATATAAACAGGTGATAAATATATGTGTTACGGCACTATGTAATTTTGGCTTAACATGCTTATGAAATGAGAATTTGAACACAGGTATCTTCATGATGATGAACAGAAAGAGGGAAAAAATGAGACATTTCAGGTGATTTCAAATATAGTTATTTATAAAAGCTCAACATAAACAAAGTTAGTTATTGGCAACCCTAAAGCCCTCAGAAACCGATCTCTTAATAAATACATTGAAACATTTAAATGTTACAGGTGTCAGAAAATGTATGTTTAATGTGTATTTTTTAATACATTATGCAATACTCACCATGAGTAAAGCTACCATCTGTCACAGTGTATTTTATTATAGTGTGTAGATTAAAATCATAAAATTTAAACCAGATTTAAAATACACTGGGGACTCACCATTTTCAGAAATTTATTGACAAAGCCTTCCGTAAACTTTAGTCTCTTTATTTGTTTTATTATTTGTTTACAAGATATTCGTACAAAGTCTGTCAGTTGAATCATTCTTAAATTAAAAGAAGATGGATTTCTATGAACATGTGAAGAAAACATGTTCCTAAAATGTCATCAAGATGTAAATGTTGATGGTTATTTCATGAATTGTCTGCACTTGGATTTTGTTTTCACAGCTTTTCTCTTTTATCTTTTATAGAAGGTAAAAAATGTTCTGAAGATGTGCTCTTCCAAATTTGGTTCTTATTGACAGGGAGTAATTATTGGAAGCACCTGAGATCTGATATAAGCCTTGGAGGAAGGTACCATGAGAGTATACATGATTACAAAGCAAAGAGAATTAGAAACAGCAATATATTTTGGAAAAAAGGGCAAGCATACCACTTGGAATGTTTTATCAAGAGAGGGATACCGAAGTGAAAAGTAATCCTTCTGCTTTATTTGGCATTATTGCTGTGTTCGATTTTGGTCTTTGCATTTGGCAAAGAATATGGAGACTCTGGAGAAGGTCCAGCGAAGATCAGCAAAAGTGATGTAAGGAACGGGGACTAGCTCCTAAGAGAGGGCTCAGTGGGATCAGGACTGTTTGACTTGGAGAAGGGAAGACTAAGGAGTGATTTAACTGTCTTCAAGTATTTGAAAGGTCATTATATGGAAGATGCAGAACAGATGTTCTTTACTTCCACAGGAGACCAAATAAAAGGAAATACTTTTAAATTCAAGCAAGAGAAAAAGTTCAGTTGGTCATAAAGATGCACATAACTATAAAGAAGGGTTTAAACATTGAAACAGGTAACCAAGGAATGGGAAATTTGATCCTTAGAGATCTTTAAAACTAGGAATAGATAGCCATCTGCCTTGGATGGTTTAAGTCTCCTTCCACCTCAGTGGGGAGCTACCCTATATCTCTTTTTGAAACTTGTCCAGCTCTGAGATTCTATTCATGTTGTTTCCAATCTTGAAGAGTTACCTGGAAGATAGTCTTATAGGAGTATTTATGCAAGGATAGAAACTAGACTAGAATTCAGCAGAGGCAGAGCTCAAAGATCTATCTGGTGTTGCCTTTAAGTATCTGATCTCCTCCCAACTCTGTAGATACTAGTGGTTAGACCAGAGATGAGGAAGTATTTCTCACTCGTTTATTTGAAAAACTGTAGTATATGGTGTCTTTCTTCCTGGAGTTTTCTGAACCTGCAGTGATCATTCAGGAAATTATACTAGTCACCGTTATATAGGAAGTCAGGCATTGCACTAAATTATTTTAGTCACAGGGAGGTGGTGTCTTTCTCCTTTTGCAGATAAGGAGAATGGAATTTAGAGAATTTAGTCATTAATTTAAGGTCCTTTAGTGAGTCAGTGAGAAAGGCAGAATTCAAACCTTGGCCTTCTTGTCTCTTTTTTCTATTCTGAGGAGAAGTTACACACATTTAGAAGCATCGTCTATTGATACTGGCAGCTTTTGTTATTTTAAGAATTGGAATGGGCTCCAAAAAGCAATATCTCAATTAGGAGAACATCAGAAAATATGTGTTGAATGAATGAGGACCAAGACTTAGGTTTGAGGTAAATTTGGTGATGTTTTGTGATATGTGTCATAATTAAATTGCACCCCTCTGGATTAAGGAGCTTGTGATGAGCACTGGGTGATGTATGGAAGTGTTGCATCACTGTACCTGAAACTAACATAACACAGTATGTTAACTAACTGGAATTATCATCATCATCATCATTATTATTATTATTATTATTTATGTAGTCTCCATGCCCAACGTGGGGCTTGAACTCACAACCCTGGGATCAAGAGTCGGATGCTCTACCAGCTAAGCCAGCCAGGCTCCCCACTAACTGGAATTAAAATGAAAACTTAAAAAGAATAAATTGCTCCCCTCCATCAAATCAGCAATGTGTGTCTCCAAGGTTGATTCTTTCCTTTGGCCATTTGATCCATAATTAGGACATTTGAACGGTGATCCCATGAACTGTAAGCACTTTGCAATTATAATTGTAAAGCATGAAATATTGTGAAAGCATGAAATACATGGGATGTTGCAAACTTCCACAATTGAGTTAAACACAGAATGATAATATAATATAACTACTTTGGAGGAAATTTAAATAAATAGCAATTTATACATATAATTCATGCTTAATTTACTCATTCTTAATTGTCCTCACTCATTATTTTATTTAATTTTATCACTTATTAAAGTTTGTTTACAGTTAATCCACTACGAATCTTTGTTATTTCTAGTAAAAAATAATCCTGGGAAAATCTAGATACATAAAAGGGATATAAACAATCTATTTTTAAAATTTAAAAATGAGCAATTAATATACTAGGGTGTTGATTTTCTTTTTAGAAAAATAGTACTCTAATGGAGAAAATTTTAATGATTTTTATTTTTTAATGTTTATTTTTGAGAGAGAGAGAGAGACAGAGTGCGAGTGGGGCAGGGAGAGAGGGAGATGCAGAATCTGAAGCAGGCTAATGGAGAAAAATTTTAAGAACCCGAGGCTGTGTACTGTGCCCTCTTAATTTGTTAGGGTAGTAGAAATGTGAATTCTTTCACCATTTTTTGTTACTGTTTTGTTGCTATAATACCATCTGATCCTGATCTAATCCTTGGAAGTGTATTAAGCAAATAGATGTTAAGAGTCCTTGAAAATTGTTTTCTGGGATAAGATTCCCTTTTACCCAATTTCTATTTTGCATTCCATAATTTAGACTTCTTTTACTTTGTAAAAGTAAAGTGAGAGAACAGTTTTTTTTTTAAATTTCTAACGTTTATTTTTGAGAGAGAGAAAGAGAGAGAGAGAGAGAGAGAGAGTGAGTGAGTGTATATGAGTTGAGAAGGGGCAGAGAGAGAGGGAGACAAAGAATCTGAAGCAGGCTCCAAGATCTGAGCTGTCAGCACAGAGCCCAACCCGGGGCTCGAACCCATGTACTGTGAGATCATGACCTGAGCTGAAGTCCAGCACTTAACCGACTGAGCCACCCAGGTGCCCCTGAGAGAACAGTTTTATACTGATATGATAATAGTGGATAACATTTATTGAACACTTGCTATCTGCCTACAGAGGGCATCATCTCTGGTGTGTTCTGTGCAGTGGGTTGCTTTCTCTATGACATTTATTTGTTGTTTGTTTGTTTTTGATTGAGAGAGAGAGAAAGAGAACATGTGAGTGTGAGTGGGCAGGGCAGAGGAAGAGGGAGAGAGAATGTTAAGCAGGCTCCACTCCCAGCATGGAGCCCAACGCAGGGCTTGATGCAGGGCTGGATCTCACAACCGTGAGATCATGACCTGAACTGAAATCAAGAGTCATATGCTCAACTGGCTGAGCCACCCAGGTGCCCACTATGATGTATTAATGGAGATGCTCTACAGTTATCTCATCTAATCCTCATAACCATATCTCATCTAGGGGCTTTTATTAGGCCCTGTATGGAATAAGAAAGTGAATCACAGAGAGGTTAAATAGCTTACCCAGGCCACTCAGTTAGTAAATGGAAGAGTCAGAATTTATGCCCAGAGAAATCTAATGACCATGCTTTTAGCCTTGTACTGTGCTGCCTCTCTATTTGAGACCGCTTGCCTGTGCAAAATCATGTAATGGTCATTTCAACTGTCGGAAGCTCTTTGCACTTTATTTCTGATTATTGGTCTGAATCAACATACAGTTCTTATTTTTCACTAATTAAACAGTAATCATAAAATCTTTGTAATTCAAATAAATATAGATTTGTTATAAGCTACTACAAACTGTGCTTTGCATGATACATTTTGGGATAAAAGTTAAGCATGAAACAGCCCCTTTCATTAAAGAATTTGCAGTTCAGAGAGGAGAGTAATACATAAATTGAACTAAATATGTTGCTTGAAACAGAAGGTGCTAACTGGTACAGAAGTATAAACAACATATTCCAGAAGCACAGAGGAGGGAGAGATTCATTCTCTTTGGCAAGTTTGATGCCGTGGACCTTGCTTTAGGAAAGAGACCTAAAAGATTTGTATTAAACAGAATGCCTGTGAGACATGTGGGTGGACACAATGTGCAGCATAGGAAATAGGGGCATTCTTTTCAGCCGCTTTTGACTACTGAGAATTCTGGAGAATGCAGAAATGTGTAGATGTATATCTTAATTATTTGCTGGATTGTGAACACTGGGAAATGGCACCTTGACACACACATGTCCACCCATGTGTCTATTCACCCTTATCAAACCTCTGCCTAATCTCAGTTAATTTATTGTGATTGTCTTCTTTAATAGGTATGCATTTGTCAACCTCAAGAATATTTAAAATAGAGTGTGAAAGTGTTTAAGACTCAAAATTACAGCATTAATATTCGTGTGTTAGGGAAGAATCTTCTCATATTTAGTATTGTATTTGCTTAAAATGAGCAAATTTCATCCTTTTGGAATGATAGCCTAGTAACTTCAAATTAAAGTGCATAATAAAGAAATGGGTTTCAATTTGTGATTTTTATGTATGTTTCTAAATTTATCTACTGTATTGGAACACTTAAGAGGAGTTAATATTGACCTTTATATGTTTAACATACTAACTATATAAAAATTATTTACATACTTGGGAAAGTTTTTTACCCAATAAAACAATTGACGTATTTAAACAGGAAATTAAGTATATTGAACTGATGAGTGCATTATAGTATGTTTAAGACTGCTGAATAGACCCTTAAACATTTCTAGGCTTATAACTAAGATTTATCAGCAGATTTTAGAAGGCTAGAGAAGAAGGTAGTTTGAATTTGAATAATCTTGTTTCATCCCAAAGCCTTGTATACACTGACATCAGTAATATGGCTAAAAGTCTAATTGGAATGGGTTGAAGAGAGAATGGGAAGAGCAGAATTGGCAGCAAGCATAGACCCAAGTACAGATCCAGACATTAGTGTCATTACTTGGGTATTGACTATGCTACTGGCCAGACTCTAAAGTCTTACCCTTAGATTATTATGCAAGCAGTAGGCATTCTCAAGAGGGACCAGAATGGGGGAAGATAAAAAGACTCTTGTGATTGGCGAGGATGTGGAGAAAGGGGAACCTTCTTACACTGTTGGTGGGAATGCACACTGTTGCAGCCACTCTGGAGAATAGTATGGAGGCTCCTCCAAAAGTTAAAAATAGTAACCCAGCAATTGTGCTACTAGGTATTTACCCATAGGATAAAAAATAATGATTCAAAGGGGCACATGCACCTGATGTTTATAGCAGTATTATCAACAATAGTCAAACTGTGGAAAGAACCCGAATGTCCATTGACTGATGAGTGGGTAAAGAAGATGTAGCATATACATACAGTGGAATATTATCCAGTCTTCAAAAATAATGAAATCTTGCCGTTTGCAATGACATGGATAGAGCTAGAGAATATTATGCTAAGTGAAATAAGTTAGTCAGAGAAAGACAAATACCATATGATTTCTTTCATAGGTGGAATTTAAGAAACAAAACAGATGAGCATAGGGGAAAGAAAAAAAAAAGAGAGGGAGGCAAACCATAAGAGACTCTTAACTATAGAGAGCAAACTAAGGGTTCATGGAAGGAAGTGGTTGGGGGATGGGCTAGATGGGTGATGGGTATTAAGGAGGGCATTTGTGATGAGCACTGGGTGTTAATATGAAAGTGATGAATCACTAAATTCTATTCCTGGAATGGATACTATACTATATATTACCTATCTAGAATTTAAACAAAAACTTGAAACATTTTTAAAAAATGCTGGAAGATTTCTTTAAGTTCCTCCACAACACTAATGTCATTTTCTTCTAACAGATTTGCTCTTTGTTGTTTCAGGTATGCATTTTAAATCTACTATTGTGTTATTACATTTTTCAGTAAAAATATGAAATTCATATTAAAAAAAAAAAAGGCTGTGTGTGAGCTTATCTGTGACACCTCCCAGGGTGGGATTCAGGAGCTAGAGATATTTGTAGCTATACAGACATGGGATAATACCTGCAAATGTAGCCTATTACTAATTTAGTAAAGCCCTGTTTGTACTCACAGACTCCTGAGGCTGAAACTCACTCTACAGGAGTGAAACAAGAGGGAGGAAAATCTGGGGGACTAAGATACTGGAGAACTCCAGAGAGTGGATGCCTTAGAAATTCTGGATAAAAGGAACAGAAGCCCGTTTTAGAGTTAGGTCACATGAGGCATCAGAACCCAGGATCTCGGAAGTCAGAAATGAAGTTTACTTTCCCTTCCTTTTTTTCTCCAGAGTCTCACAGTCACTCATTTCTGCTTTTGTATACATGTCTGTGCTATTCTTTTCTGTCTTTAACTACAAACTGCTTCTCTGTTACTCTGTGTCGATGCCATAAAATGACTGTTGCAGCCTTATGTGTTTTTCTGTTCAAGCAACCAGAAATGGATAAAAGGTGTGAGTGAATGCAATTGCAAATGTCCAGGGTGGTGGTGGTGGTAGTGGAATGTGATTGACCCAGATCCAGTCACTTCCAGCTAAGGAAGTAGTCTTTGGTCCACTGTCTTCTTAATGAGCATGAGTATCTTCTCCGACAGGCAGACCCAGTGGCCTTCTTGGAGTGGGGTGTGAAGAGAATGAAAGAAAAGATTGGGCATTTCTAGTGTCGTGGGATGGGTCTGGAAAATGCAACTAGAGAAGAATATTATTACAAATTTAATTTTTAAATAGAAACCGGTTTAATACTTCTCCCACAATACCAAAGGATTTTTATGTAGTTCTAAAGTAGTTTTTCAAGTGTAAGGAATAAAATGAAGCACAGTAATTAGGTCAATGATTTTCGAAGTTTTTTTTTTTTTCCTTCAGCAGAATCTTTTTTGCAAATGAAATCTTATGTGTAACTCCACAAGATAAAACAGATATACATGGAATGCTGTGTCATGGAACCCTTCTTAACCCATCCTCTGAAGGATATTTATGATATCCTAAAAAGTTGCATCTTCCACTTCTATTTCTAGTCTTCTCTTCACCCCCAATATCCACATGAAATTCTTCATGGGGTGCCTTACAGGAGTTTCATTTTCTCAACATATTTATTTTAATTAATTCTCTTCATCTTGGCATATATATTTCATGTGAATAGTTTCATGTATGTTTGGGTTAAGGATTATGAAGGGTGAATCTTGGTCTGTTGGGTTCGCCATATGACCCTTCCAACCCAGACTGTTGGCTGGAACACAGATTTGCTGCAGTAATAGTTGTATTAAATGAATCTGAATACATCAGTAAACTTATAAAGACAGGGACCATGTCAAACTTTTATAAAACTCACCTAACAGAAATGGAAAGACATATTATGCTCATGGATCGGAAGAACAAATATTGTTACAATATCTATACTACCCAGTCTACAGACTTAATGTAATCCCTGTCAAAATACCAACAGCATTTTTCACAGAACTAGAATAAGCATTCCAAAAATTTGTGATCACAGAAGATCCTGAATAGCCAAAACAACTTTGACAAAGAAAAACAAAACTGGAGGTATCATAAGTCCAGATTTCAAGTTATATTACAAAGCTGTAGTAATCCAAACTGTATGGTACTGGCACAAAATCTGACACATAGAAAAATGGAACAGAATAGAAAATCCAGAAATAAACCCATACTTTTTTGGTTAATTAATCTTCAACATAGGAGGCAAGAATATACAATGGGGAAAAGACAGTCTCTTCAACAAATGGTGATAGGAAAACTGGACAGCAACATGCAAAAGAATGAAACCGGACTACTTTCTTAAACCATACACAAAAATAAAGTCAGACTGGGTTAAGTATGTAAATGTGACACCTGAAACCATAAAAATCCTAGAAAGAACACGGGCAGTTAATTTCTTTGACATTGGTTGTAGCAACATCTTTCTAGATAGGTCTCCTGAGGCAAGGGAAACAAAAGCAAAAATAAACTATTGGGACTACATCAAAATAAAAAGCTTCTGCACAACAAGGGAAACAACCAACAAAACTAAAAGACAACCTACTGAACAGGAGAAAGTATTTGCAAATGGCATATCTGATAAAGGGTTCATATCCAAAATATATAAAGAAGTTGTACAACTCAACACCCCCTAAAAGTAACCCAATTAAAAGCGGGCAAAAGACATGAAAAGACATATCTCCAAAGAAGACATACAGGTAGCAAACAGACACACGAAAAGATGGCCAACCTCACTCATCATCAGGGAAATGCAAATCAAAACTATAATGAGATATCACCTCTCACCTGTCAAAGTGACTAAAATCAAAAACCAAAGAAACAGCAAGTGTTGGAGAAAATATGGAGAAAAAGGAACCTTTGAGTACTGTTGGTGGGGATGCAAATTGGTACAGCCACTTTGGAAAACAGTATGGAGGTTCCTGAAAACATCAAAAATAGAACTACAATCCAGTAATAGCACTACTGGGTATTTACCCAAAGAATACAAAAACACTTAAATCAAAGAAACATAGGCATTCCTATGTTTATTGCAGCATTATTTACAATAGCCAACTGTGGAAGCAGACCAAGTTCCATCGATAGGTGAAAAGATAAAGAAGGTGTGGTGTATACATATATATAATGGAATATTACTCAGCCATAAAAAGAATGAGATCTTGTCATTTGCAACAATGTGGATGGACCTAGAGTCTATAATGCTAGGTGAAATAAGCAAGTCAGAGAAAGACAAATACCAGATGATTTCAGTCATATGTAGAATTTAAGAAACAAAACAAACGAACAAAGGGGAAAAAAGACAAACCAAAAAACAGACTCTTAACTGCAGAGAACAAACAGATGTTACAGGAGTGGAGGTGGGTCGGGGGATGGGTGAAATAAGTGAAGGGGATTAAGAATACATTTATTTTGATGAGGACTGAGTAATAAATGGAACTGTTGAATCACTATATTGTCCACCTGAAACTTATATGTTAACCTCACTGGAATTAATATAAAAAAACTAAAATAAAATTGCACTCCTCAAACAAACAAACTCCCCTAACAAAAGTCTAGTGGTTGTGCAATAAGTATTTGATGACTTAAGTCAACTTAAGAATGAAAATATAACCTCTATCACTAATATTACTTGGTAATATTACAGTTGTGGCTATGACAACACCTAATGAAAATTTTGCAGTTTTTCTGGATTAGCTAATGTGAAATTCAGGTTTAAAACACGACTTAAAGAGACATAGAAGTTGCTACTATTTTTCTGTTTCTCAGTTTCCCCCCAAACAAATGTATACTGCAAATGAGATAAAGAAATCCTCTTATAAACATTTACCACTTGCATAAAACTACTGCCAATTGTGTAGTAGATTATTAATTTGTGTATAATCCTATCTCAACTCATTGAAGTAGAGTGCAATAAATTCTTTTTTTTTTTTTTTTAGTTTTTATTCAAATTCCAGTTAGTTAACATGCACTGTAATATTAGTTTCAGGCATACAACATAGCGATTCAACACTTGCATACAACATCTGGTGCTCATCACAACAAGTGCACTCCTTAATCCTCATCACCTATTCATCCACCTACCCACCCACCTCCCCTCTGGTAACCATCAGTTTGTTCTCTATAGTTAACAGTCTGTTTCTTGGTTTGTCTCTTCTCTCTCTCTCATTTTTGCCCTTTTGACGGTTTGGTTTCTTAAATTTCACATGAGTGAAATCATATGGTGTTTGTCTTTCTCTGACTGACTTATTTCGCTCAGCATAATACTATCTAGCTCCATCCATGTCGTTGCAAATGGCAAGATTTCAATTTTTTTTTTTTTATGGCTGAGTAAAAGTGCAATAAATTCTTGAATTTAGTTTTTACACACACACACACACACACACACACAGAAAGACTATTTTTTAGAAAAGTTTTAGGTTCATAGCTAAATTGAGAGGGAGATATAGAAATTTCCCATGGTTAAGGGTCTAGCTCTTGATTTCAGCTCAGGTCATGATCTCATAGTCCGTGAGATCAAGCTTGGCATCAGGCTCTGTGCTGACAGTGCACAACCGGCTTGGGATTCTCTCTCTCCCTCTCTTGTTGCCTTTCCCCATGCACACATGGTCTCTCTCAGAATAAATAAACATTAAAAAAAAAAAATTAAAGGGAATTCTTTGAGTGGAAAGAAAAGGCCCTAATCAGGAGTAAGAAAATTAGGAAAAGAAAAAATTTCACTAGTAAATGCCAATATATAATAGAAATAGTAGATTAGTCATTTATAAACCAATGTGGAGGTTAAAGCACAAAAGCAGTATAATCAGTTATACCTATAAAAATCAGTCAAGGGACACAAAATAAAAGGGTGTAAAGTATGATATACAAAACATGGGTGGATGTAAACATTTAGTGCTTTCTGAATAGATTCAAACTTAAGCAACCATCAACTCTATATAGACTGTTATGCACATAAGATATTTGTGAACCTAATCATAACCACAAATTAAAAATCTATAATAGATAAACAGAAAATAAAGAGAAAGGAATGCAGGCATAACACTAAAGAAAGCTATCAAACTACAAGGGAAGAGAGTAAGACAAGAAGGGAACAGAGAACTACAAAAATAACCCTAAACAAGTAACAGGATGGCAAATGGTACATACCTATCAAAAATTACTTTAAATGCAAATGGAATAAATGCTCCAACCGAAAGAGATAGGGTGACTGGATAAAAAATGTAAGGCTCATCTATATGCTACCTACAAGAGACTCACTTCAGACCCAATGACACATGCAGATTAAAAATGAAGGGAAGGAAAAACATTCGCCAAGCAAATGGAAGTAAAAAGAAAGCTGGGGTAGTGATGCTAATACCAGACCAAATAGACCTTAAAACAAAGGCTAACAAGAGACTAAGAGGGATACTACATAATGAAAAGGGGAGTAATCCAACAGAAGGATATAGCAATTGCAGATATTTATGCATCCAACATGGGAGCTCTTAAAATACATAAAGCAACTATTAATAAACATAAAGAGAGAAATTGACAGTAATACTAATAGTAGAGAACTTTAACACCCTGCTTATATCAATGGATGGATCATAAGACAAAACTATTAAAGAGACAGTGGCTTTGAATGATACACTGAACCAGATGGACCTAACAGATATATTCAGAACATTCCATCCCCAAACAGCATAATATACATGTTTTTCAAGTGTACATAGAATATTCCCTAGAATAGATCACATTAGGCCACAAAGTAAGTCTCAACAGATTCAAAAAGATTGAAATTATATTACACAATTTTTTTTTGACCACAACAATATGAAAGTAGAAATCAATCGCAAGAAAAAGTCTGGAAAGAATAAAATATATGGAGGCTAAATAAAATGTTACTAAACAATGAATGGGTCAACTGAGAAATCATGCAGGAAAACAAAACAAAAATACATGAAGACAAATGAAAACACAGCAGTCCAAAATCTGAATGTAGCAAAAGATGTTCCAAGAAGGAAAATTATAGTAATAGAGACCTACATCAAAAAAAAAAAATCTCAAACAATTTAACTTTACACCTAAAGGAGCTAGAAAAAGAAGAACAAACATATCCCAAAGCCAGTAGAAGAAAGGAAATAATAAAGATTGGAGCAGAAATAAATGAAATAGAGACTAAAAAAAGCCCCCCAAACCATAGAACAAATCAATGAAATCAGGGGCTGTTCTTTGAAAAGATAAAATTAATAAACCTTTAGTCAGACTTATCCAGATAAAAAGAGAGGACTCAATAAATAAAATCAGATATAAAGGAGTAGAAGTACCAGCTGATACCACAAAAATACAAATACAAAGGATTGTAAGAGGATATTATGAGTTGGACATCCTAGAAGAAATGGACAATTGGTGAACCTATACTGACAACATCATAATCACGCTAAACTCATAGTTTACATTATGGTTCGCTTTTGATGTCATGCATCCTATGGGTTTGGACAAAAATATAATGCCATGTATCCATTATTATAGTATCTTATAGAATATTTTCACTTACCTAAAAACCTTTGTGTTCTGCCTATTCATTCTTCTCCCCTAAGGTCCTGGCCACCACTGATCTTTTTACTGTCTCTATAGTTTTACCATTTACAGAACATCACATCATTATAATCATGCAGTATGTAGCCTTTTCAGATTGGCTTCTTTCACCTAGTAATATGCATTTAAGTTTCCACTGTGTCTTTTCATTCCATTTTCTAGATGTACCAGCTTGTTTGTTGATCCAGTCATCTACTAAATGACATCTTAGTTATTTCCAAGTTTTGACAGTTGCGAATAAAGCATTTATAAATATCTACGCGCATGTTTTTGGGTGGACCAAACTTTTCAGCTCCTTTGTGTAAATAACAAGGAGTGCAACTGATGGGTCACAGGGTGAGGATATGTTAAGTTTTGTAAAAAAACTGCCAAACTCTTTCAAAGTAGCTGTGACATTTTGCATTCTTACTAGCAATGAATGAGAGTTCCTTTTGCTCCACATCCTCTTCAGCATTTAGTGTTGTCAGTGTTTTGGGTTTTGGCTATTTTAGTAAGTGTAGAGTGGTATCTCATTATTTTAACGTGGATTTCCCTGATGACATGATGTGGAACATCTTTTCATATGTTTATTTTCCATCTCTATGTCTTTTTTAATGAGATATCCGTTGAGGTCTGTGGCTTATTTTATAAATCAGGCCATTTGTTTTCTTGAGTTTAGTTATAAGAGCTGTGTACAGTAAAAGCTTGGTTTGTGAGCATAATTTGTTCCAGAAACATGCTTGTAATCCAAAGCACTTGTATATCAAAGTGAATTTCCCCATAAGAAATAATGGAAACTCATGGAGGGCCTGGGTGGCTCATTCGGTTGCGTGTCCTACTTCGGCCCAGGTCGTGATCTCATGATTCACAAGTTCAAGCCCCACATTGGGCTCTGTGCTGACAGCTCGGACCCTGGGGCCTGTGTCAGATTCTGTGTCTCCCTGTCTCTCTGTCCCTCCCCAGCTCATGCTCTGTCTCCCCATCTCTCAAAAAAAAATTAAAACATTTAAAAAACTTTACAAAAAAACCATGAAATAATGGAAACTCAGATGATTTATTCCACAACCCAAAAATATTCATATAAAAATGATTACAATACTGTAATATAATATAAAATTACAAAGAAAATACAAAATATAAAGAAAAATAATCAAGTTAACTTGCACTTACCTTTGAAAACCTTTGTGACTGGTGGGAGAGAGATAAGAGAGAGGTGGGTTATTGTGTAGGACTTTCACTATCACTAACAGAATCACTGCTATCTATTGGCTCAATGGAATACTTTTCTGCATGGGGCCATTGTATATGCTCGCATGGATGTTAACTACAGTATGGTATTAATAAACTCTTATGTACTGTATTTAATGTAACTGGCAATAAGGTAGCAGAGGAAAGGGTCTATATCTGCAGTCAGCCTAATCTAGAATGAAGCAAAGCATTCCTAAGCTCACTCTTATATGGAAAAGCAAAGGACTGTCCATAGGTGCTTTGAAATGACAAAAAATACACGAGTGCCAGTTGTGGGCACCTTCCAACGTTCTGAAAGATCACTGATTTCTGCCAAACACTGTGGCCTGAGATGGAGCAGCTGAGCATGGGAGATGATCACCCCCAATCCTACACTGAGAGGGAGGGAGAGAGGAGAGAGAGGAGAGAGAGGAGAGATAGAGGAGAGAGAGAAAGAGAGAGAGAGAGAGAAAGAGGGAGGGAGGGAGGGAGAGAGGGAGGAGAACCATTGGCTTAGTTGTGATCATGTGACATTCAGCGTTATGTACTACTTGTATTGTAAGACATCATTCCTTTATCAAATTAAAATTTATTAGAAATGTTTGCTCATCTTGCAGTATACTTGCAGAACAAGTTACTCACAATCCAAGGTTTTACTGTATACGTTTTGGAAAACAGTCCTTTATCAGATGTGTCTTTTGCAAATATTTTCTCCTAGTCTGTGTCCTGCCTCTCATTCTCCATTGGCTTTTCGAAAAACATTTCTTTCTCAAAAAGTTGCTGAAAGCAAGTATAAATTGTCATTAGTATAAATGTTAGAAAACCAGTTGATACCCATGGTTTAGGAGCCCTAGCACCCCGGGGTTATTAAAAAGTTCTATTAGAAGAATCTTAATTATGGAATGTCTTTATAATGGTCTGTTTGACTTAGCCATTTAAAATTGTGGTTTTGTTACATCACAGATTTGTTAAGACTCTGTGTTCTGATTGTAATTTACCTCATACATATTTTATTATTTTTATTTTCACATTATTTTATTTTTGTTAGGTTTTGTTTTGACAAAGGGCCTACTGTTCTTTTCTTGAAAGTTTATAATTTAGGACATTTGGCTGAAAATGTGTTAAAAGCAGACAGAGATAACACAGAAATCTCACCATATGTGTAAACCACAGGGCTACTTATTTGTCTGGAATTGTAAATCTACATATATATATCTTCCCATCAGAAATAAAAGAAATATAGCAGGTTTCTTTATAACATTTCAAGATGTTTCCATAAATTTCATTCTGCCACTAGTAACTTAGGTGATATTATTATAATGAGCAAACCATATAGTATGTAAAGATATTTTATAAATTGCATCATTGTTTTATAATTACTGACTTAAAAATTAACTTGTATTGATCTCCTGTGTCTAGATGTTGAAGCCTGGAGATTTGGTAAAGGCCCATAACATTAACATTCAAGAAAAGAAGGCACTGGGGCAGAAGTTCTATCACAAGAGCTCACCAACAGTAAACTAGCCCCTTTCTGGGATGTGAGTTTAAGGAGATAAATGCTCTGATATTATAGTGGTAGCTCTTTCCTGGGGGAGGTACTCAGCATATTCTGATTATATTTTGACAAGAATAAGTCATTTTTTTTTTTTTTTAAATTTTTTTTTTTTCAACGTTTATTTATTTTTGGGACAGAGAGAGACAGAGCATGAACAGGGGAGGGGCAGAGAGAGAGGGAGACACAGAATTGGAAACAGGCTCCAGGCTCCGAGCCATCAGCCCAGAGCCTGACGCGGGGCTCGAACTCACGGACTGTGAGATCGTGACCTGGCTGAAGTCGGACGCTTAACCGACTGCGCCACCCAGGCGCCCCTAAGTCATTTTTATTATTACAGAAGGATTAGATTCATAATTGCTGGCAATTTGAAATCCAATCATATTTCATGTTCCATTACATTGAGAGTGTTCCCAGTGTTTTGTACTCAAGATTCGGTAATATGTTGTGATGGAGGGAAGTTTTGTCAGAGTGGTTATGATGTGCCCCACGATTCCATGGCCGTGCCCTTAGATTTTGTGTCCTGTTGTCCCCAAATGCAGCTCTACTTTTGTTTCTCTCTAGCTCAAAACCCTTTAATAGCTTCCTCTCACTCACTGCTCCAGCCCATTTTTCTATCTAATTCCACCCCAACACCTCTTCATATTTATTTTCACCAAAATAAACTACTCCTTGTGCCCCACCAGGCCTTGGACTTCCCTGTTTTATTTTTGCCTTTGCTTATTCCTTTATTTGTTCATTTGCTGAATACCTCTGTGTTGGGGCCTTCTCTGTGCTAGGCACTCTTGTTCCACTCATTAAGATGGCCATTTTCTTAATCTCCTCATATATAATCCTATCCATCATTCAAGGCCCAGTTAAAATACTTCATGAAGTCTTTTTTTTTTTTTTTCCCAAGTGTATTTATTTGGAGAGAGAGAGTGCGAGCAAGCAGTGGAGGGAGGGACAGAGGGAGGGAGGGAGGGAGGAACACAGAGAGAGAGAGAGAGAGAGAGAGAGAGAGAGAGAGAGAGAGAATCCCTCCCCCACCATGCCCCACATGGGGCTTGATCTCACAAATTGTGAGATTGTGACCTGAGCTGAAATCAAGAGTTGAAACTGAGCCACCCAGGTGCCCTTTATGAAGTCTTTCTTGATATCCCAAGATAGCCCTATTTTCTTTTTCTTCTGGGATCTCATGACAGTGTATTATCTGTATTTTTCACATGATAAATCACATTCAGTTTTGATTATCATTACTTATATCAGGCTTTTGGAGCTTTTATTAGATTATGGTGTCCTTGAGGACCTAGACTCTATTTTAGTTCTTCTGCTTTCCCACTAATCCCTAGCATGATACTTTGTAGATTGTCATAAACATTTGTGGAATAAATAACTAAAATTAGATTTTAAACCAGTTTGAATTCAAACTGGTTTCTTGTTGAGAAATTAGTAAACCAATATATGTACTTTAGGACATTTTGTGGTCTTGGTCCAGAGCTTTCTAAATTAGCACTTATTGATTACTTGTAGCCCCTGGAATTTTTATTTCTGTCTTATCTTCCCCATATTTAAGATGTTCAGAAAAGAAAGATAAGTAGGAGGAAAAAAAAATAGGAAATAATTTAATATAGACCAAATCAAGTTTTGTGCCTGGATTCCCTATACTCCTTGGAGAGGCTACTCTGCGAATTGACATTCCAGGGTCTGGGAAGTCCTTGATATCATATGCAGATCCTGTGGTGGGTGAGTCGGTAGTTTGTATCCAGTTCTTGAGGGCATCTCTTACACAGAAACAACACAAAACAAAAAACAAATCCACTCTTCTCATCTTTCTACTTTATCCTGGCATTTGAAAGAATGTCACTATATATGGAAGGGTATTAATTCTACATATAAATTAATTTTAGAGGTTATGATTTTCAGCAAAGCTCCATGCCATAGAAACAATCATTTAGAATAGTCTTCTAAGAGATCATTCATTAGTAGAACTCAGAGAAATGAATGTCAAAGATTTTTCCCCCCCTATTTTAGATAAAATACAAAAATGTGAAGGCAGTGGTCCCAAGGGCTGGTGTGCAATTATGGAAGAGCATATGATTTGTTCCCTAAATACTAAGAGAGTGGGGAAAAAAATGCTGCCTTCCTTACACCTGTCCAAGGCTTGAGGAACCAGAGAATGCAGTGACTCTGGAATGATACTCATTTCCCTGAATCTATACTGTTGACCTGAGCTGATTCAGTGTCCTGTAAAGTTGTTGGTATAATATACCTGGTGGGAAATAGGCCTCTTTATTTTAAGAAATAAATAATTTTTTCCTTTAGTAATCTAAAAGCATTGCTTTTTCCAGTGCTACCCAAATTAAAAAAAAAAAATCGTCAACTCCCCACACCATGGTAGTGAGTTGCATCTCTAAGTGCATCTCCCAGCACATTCATATAGAGATCCTAAGTTCCTTACAGACGAGATTACTTCCAGGGTCTTGCACTTTTTCAACTGTCTGCTTTTCTCCATTGTGTTATTTTTTTGTCTTTAAGTGGAATTCACTAACTCAATTATTTATCTGACCACTTTTTATTGAGTAAGTATCCTGTGCCAGGACTGAGCACTGTGGATTCAATAATGAGGAAGACATAGCCTTCAGGCAGCCAATACCCTGCGGTGGCCATGTAAATAATTAAGTAGAATAAAATATTAGTAGGTGATAGATATGTTTGTCTGGCATGCATGTACAGTACAAGTATCCAGGCCAGAAAGATAGGTTTTCTATTAAGAGTGGATATAAGATAGGCCTCATAGTCATTTCTGTGAAACCCATACTGTCATCTGTATGTAAAGACCAGTATAAGTATGCACATGTGCCAAAGTTTGGAAAACATTCTTACCCGTGTGCCCTTCTTGAAAACATGATTTTAGGAAGTATTCTATACAGTCAGCTAATACTTGACCAGGAAGCCAAGAATACTCAGTGGAGAAAAGATAGTCGCTTTAGTAAATGGTGCTGGGGGCACCTGGGTGGCTCAGTTGGTTAAGTGTCTGACTCTTGGTTTCGGCTCAGGTTATCATCTTGTGGTTGGTGAGACTGAGCCCCTGTATTGGGCTTCCTGCTAATAGCAGAGAGCCTGCTTGGGACTCTATCCCTCTCTCTCTGCTCCTCCCCCATGATCTCTCTCTCTTGCGCGTGCCCTCTCTCTCTTAAAACAAGTAAATAAAGTCTAAAAAATATTTAAAAAATAAATGGTTCTGGGAAAATTGGATATTCACATGTAAACGCATGAAACCAGACTCTATCTTACACCACTCACGAAAATGAACTTGAAATCGATTAAAGACTTAAATGTAAAACCAGAAACCATAAAATTCCTGGAAGAAAATATAAGAAAAAAGCTTCTTGACATGGGTGTTGGCAATGATAAGGCACATAAAGCACAAGCAACAAAATAAAAACAAGTGGGGATACATTAAGCTAAAAAGCTTCTTCACAGAAATGGAAATGATCAACAAAATGAAAACACAGCCTACAGAATGGGAAAAAATATTTGCAGATCATATATCTGACAAAGGATTGATATCCATAAAGTATAAGAAACTTATACAACTCAATTGCAAAAAGAACCCCCACAAATAATCCAGTTAAAAACAGGCAAAGAAGGGGTGTCTGGATGGGTCAATTGGTAGAGCATGTGATTCTTGATCTTGGGGTTGTGAGTACAAGCCCCTTGTTGAGCCTAGAGCTTACTTAAAAAAATTTTTTTTAATGTTTATTTATCTTAGAGGGAGAGAGAGAGAGAGAGAGAGAGCATGAGCACAGGGAAGGGGCAGAGAGAGTGAGACACAGAATCTGAAGCAGGCTCCAGGCTCTGAGCTGTGAGCACAGAGCCTGACTGGGGGCTTGAACTCACGAACTGTGAGATCATGACTGGAGCCAAAGTCAGGTGTTTAACTGACTGAGCCACCCAGGCATCCTGGACATAGAGCTTACTTTAAAAAAAAATGGGCAAAGTACCTGAATAGGCATTTTTCCAGAGAAGATATTCAAATGGCCAACAGGTACATGAAAAGGTACTCAACCTCACAAATCATCAGGGAAATGCAAATCAAAACCACAATGTGATATCACCTCATACCTGTTAGAATGCCTATCATCAAAATGACAAGAGATAACAAATGTTGATGAGGATGTGGAGAAAAGGCAACTCTTATGCATTGTTAGTGGGAATGTAAATTGGTACAGCCCCTATGAACAACAATGTGGAAGTTCCTCAAAAAAGTAAAAAAAAAACAAAAAAAAACCACCATATGATCCAATAATTCTATTTCTAAGAATATATCCAAAGAAAATGAAAACACTGTGTTGAAGAAAGAATAGTACTTCCATGTTTATAGCAGCATTATTTACAGTAGACAAGACATGGAAACAACCTAAGTGTCCATCAACAGATAAGTGGGTAAAGAAAGGTGGTATATATACCCTACATATATATGTGTATATGTGCTCACGCACACATGCACGCACATCTACACACACGTGCGTGCGCACACACACGATGGAATAATAATCAGCCATAAAAAAGAAAATCTTGCCTCTTACAAGAATATGGATGGATCTCAAGGGAACTTAGCTAGGTGAAATAAGTCAGACAGGGAAACACAAATGCTGCATGATCTCACTTATATGTGGAATCTAAAGAAAAGGAAAGAAATTTAAAAAATGAAACCAATTGAAAAAGAGATCAGATTTGTAGTTACCTGAGGCAGGGGTTAAGGGAGGAATGATTGGAGAAAGTTTGTCAAAAGATAGAAACTTACAGTTCTAAGATAAATAAGTACTGGGGATGTAATGTACTGTGTGGTGACTATAGTTAACGATAGTTGGCCCTATGAATTTAGGGCTATGGGAGACTGAGCTGTGGGTTGGAACTGATTGTGCAGGTTACTTGTCAGCGTGTTGCAACTGTGGTGCTGCCTCCAGGCTACTGCACCCTAATGTCAGGTAACAGTCCCCCGCAATTGCTGACGTCTAGGGTGTCCACCCACCCCTCTACAGGCAGTCTTCTGAGTGGCCATGCCCATGCCTTCTGTGGACTTTTGAAACTATTTTGGACACCACTGGTTTTTCCCAATGATACCCTCTATGTGGGCGCCTGTTCTCCTAATTCGTTTTGTGGCAGGTTGGAAGAGAGAGGGACATTCCTTGCTCCAGTGGGATTCTTCTCTCTCTGCCTATGGCTCTTCTCCTAACCTCTGTGATCTCATGCTAGCAATGCAGTGATTATAGCTTAAAGAGTTCATAAAGGGGCGCCTGGGTGGCGCAGTCGGTTAAGCGTCCGACTTCAGCCAGGTCACGATCTCGCGGTCCGTGAGTTCGAGCCCCGCGTCAGGCTCTGGGCTGATGGCTCAGAGCCTGGAGCCTGTTTCTGATTCTGTGTCTCCCTCTCTCTCTGCCCCTCCCCCCGTTCATGCTCTGTCTCTCTCTGTCCCAAAAATAAATAAACGTTGAAAAAAAATTAAAAAAAAAAAAAGAGTTCATAAAGAGGCACTATTAGATGTTTGTTCTGTGTTATAAAATTCCAAAGGTAAATTTGACATGACCAGAAAAGGCATTATCATTCACACTTCTCTGCATGCTCTGGGTAAGACTTGTTTTTGTGGTTATCAGCAGTAAAGCACAGTGTTATCTCTTGAGGGTCGGTGATTGGCAGCATTCATGGTTAGCACCAGGGAGGAGGCAGCTTCTTAGGAAATGCAGTAATCAGCATGAAAGGACTGGTACTATGTTAAATTATGGTTAATGCAGAGACAAGAAGATCCCAATGCAAACAATGCATATAGCGTCCCAATGCAAACAACTTTCAAAGAGCCATGGCATTGGAAGTAATAATTCCCACCTTTCCTTTGCTGAAGGGAATGGTAAAAGGAAATGAACCAAGAATAGCGTACTTAATAACAAAGAAGATGAAAAGATAGTTGCTGGATCTGTTCAAGGAGACATGATACCTAGACTTCGGAGAATTGTACTGCACTAATTGGCCAATTAAAAAAAAAAAAACAAAAACAACAAAAAAACTTAAAGCACCTCTTCTCTACCCATTATACTAAATTGTCATCAATCACTAAACATCATACAGCCTCATGCATTTTTTAATACATTATATAATCAGATAGTTTACATGACAGGGGTGTTGTATACTCTAGGGGCAGCCCAGTCAGAGCGAGCACTTTGTCCAGGGATTGTCCAGAAAGGAATGGTGCCATCTGTTCCTTGAGATTGTTCAATACCCATCTCCTGGTGAGGGACAGGACCTCTCTTAATGGTCTGAGGACTTGTAAGCTACCCAAGACACTGCGTATGGACATGGACACCTAAAAAGGTGGTGGAGGTATGGGGAAGAATGCCCCCTCTTCTGTGGAGAACTAAACAAAATTAAACCACTTGGAAATCTCTCTGCCAGATCTGGGACACTCTTGTGTCAACACTCACGGTTGCATAAAGATTGAAACGATTTTTGAGACACTGAAAAGTAAACTAAATTCTATAACAAAGTCCATATAAACTAAGTAGCTAAAAATCATTTGCAGGAAGATTGGATTGTATGGTTCAAAGGAATTTTATTTGAAATTTGTTTAAGAATTTCAGTTTTATAATAAATTGTTATGGGTAATAATAGTATTATATGTATATGGATCAACATGTGTTCTATGTCTGTATCTGTTTCAGATAAGTATGAAATCATAAGATGTGTGGGATTCCCTTTAAAATACTTGAGGAGTGGGGAGGGGTACCTGGGTGGCTCAGTCAGCTGAGTGTCCGACTCTTGGTTTCTGCTCAGGTCATGATCTTGAGGTTCGTGGGATCAAGTCCTGTGTCTGGTGCTGTGCTGACAACATGGGGCCTGCATGAGATTCTCTCTCTCCCTCTCTCTCTGCCCCTCCTCTTCTTGCTTGCCTCTCTCTCTCTCTCTCTCTCTCTCTCTCCACCCTCTGTCTCAAAATAGATAAATAAAATTAAAAACCGTTTTAAAAAATAAAATAATGGAGGGGTGGGCAAGAATGGGAGATGGTAGATAAAACGATTGACAAAAAGCATTGATAATGGTGGAAGCTAAGTGAAGGATGCTTGGGGACTTAATACACTACTCTCCCTACGTGTTTAAATTTCTAAGTTAAAAAAAAAAAGATTTAAGCAAGTGAATTGAGGTCAGGAATAGGGAAGACACTCTAAAAGTCTTCACCGCATCACAGTGTACCTCTCCTTCTCCTCATCTTTGAATTCTTATAGCACTTTTTGTTACTTTAGATAGTCAAAGTACAGTATGCTTTCTAATAGTATTTGGATTGTAAGCTCTACTTAGTATTCCTATCTATTAGTCATTTATTTGTTTATTTATTTATTTAATCTCTTGCACAGCCACGCCCATAATTTCTCACATCGTTTTCATCTTGTATACTCAGCACATCTACTAGGCATTCAACAAATATTTGTTAAATGTATAATAGATACTTCTTACATACCTGAACTGTGTTAGACATGACATGGTGTAAACTCTTAGCTCTTGCTCCCCGTAACTATTTCTCCCCTGGGGGAATGATAAAAAAACATTTTCCCCATATAATCTAACACATTTATTTGTACATATACATTTCTGAGAGCATGTGTAGTTCTGGGGATAGCTTCGCTAAGTCGATTATTCTCACCTTTTCCTTTTATCAATCAAGAAAGGATTCCCTGAAATTTAAGGAAGGAGGCATTTTTGGGGGGTAGTTAGAATTGCAATTCAGGAAACACAGATTTCAGTAGAAATGCCAATTGGGTTCTGAGGAAGGCGGAGAGGGGGCAGAGTGAACCTCTGCTAGTGCAGCTGTCATTTAGGTCCTTTACGAAACAGGGTTTGAAATTAAGTTAGTTGGGATTGGTTGGGTTAATATGCAAATGATGCATTGAAGCTTGTTAACTGAATTGGTTCCTTTGGAAGTGAAGAATGCAGATGATTCAGTTGCCATGGTGAGGGAGATGCTAAATCCAGGCTGGGGGCTTTGTTGCTAGCTTGCAAGTTCAAAAAGTTCATAGTTCCTTCAATGAGGACGAGCATAAATTCCTACTCCTTTATGGCTTCCCAACCCTTTTTTTTTTTTTAAAGGAAACTCTCTTAGCTAGGCTTGCTTGTTCCATCTTGAAATCTCCTTTTACATTTTCCTTCGAGAAGGACTGATTCAGGCTTCCTGAAGACAATGTTTAGTGGTACTTTCTTGTTTCATTTTCTGTTCCTAGATCTTTTCACTTAGAATCTTTGTAAACACAGGTGTATAAATAGAATTGTTTTCAATGAAAGGGAACCTTGGCCTTAGGAAGCCTCTGAACAGTTGTGTTCTGCACCTGCAGTAATAAAATTCGAGAGAGATAATATATTGAATTTTAATCACATGTTGCCTTGTTACGTATTCACTGTTTAAAAACATTTCCTTTATTGTGCAGTTGTTAGTAAAAAGGTAGTGTTGCCAATTAAGCCACTGAATGGCCTGGGGGGGGTGATTTTACACTGGGGAATGATTATAGTTTTGTATAAAAATAGCAGACTCTCAGGTTAAAGTGAAAAAGTCTGGTTAACAATGTGGATGAAAGTTGTTCTCACTAGAAATGCTGTGTGTGTGTGTGTGTGTGTGTGTGTGTGTGTGTGTGTTTAAATTTATAGATGAAATTGGATTTTTGTCCAAGCACAAGAAAGGGATTATTTAGTCAACAGCTATGTATACTAATATTTGATAACATTAGTATGTTTAATAAAATTGACCACTATAGGGGAACAGAATTTGCCACTCAAAATATGCCATTTTGGAATAAGGATTATATTGACCTGGTTCAGTTTTACAGAACAGCAGACAAAAAACTCTGAGAACCAAGTAGAAATTACTCTTGTATTAGGGACTTTTACATTTCTAAGGGAAATTTCCATTTGTAAAGCTGTCTCCCTCTTTGTAATGAGAAGAGGAGGTTGCTAAACCTCAAAAAACTTATCACAGGAGAAGGCTCTGACCTAAATCTACATAACAAACCTTATTCTTGTTTACTGTATTTTGCCTGATAACCTACCATAACTGGCTTCCCCCATGTCCAACACCTTTTTGTGTTTAGCTGGAGGTGGTATTTAATGTGGTGGCTTGGGCCATTTTGGGAATTTACTCAGTTTTCCTGGGTATCTCCCAAGTAAATAGAGATTATACATGATACTAAACTTGTACTTGTTTTTCTCCTGTTAATTTTTCTTTTATTATAGTGGGATCTCAACCAAGAACCTAGAGGGGTAGAGGGAAAATTATCGTTTCTCCCTTATACTACCAAAGACAGTTTAACAGTTTCTAGAGCTTTTAGCTTTTTTTAAATTTGATTTTTTAAAAACAGTAGTCTGACATTTAACATATTAACTGTTTCCACAATTGTTTACCTGAACATATGCAATGTTTATTTAATAATGATTATTTCAGTTATCTTTTTGAAGTGAATTATGAGAGGAAAAAATATTTTATTCCTATTCATTTATTTTTACTGCATGTTTTGCTGTATATTTAAATACATTATATTATGTTTTGCTATATTTTCTAGAAAGCTGTGGATATTTTCTTTCTATTAGGGTATGGAGTTCTCTGACAGTTTTCCAAAAGGTGGAGAATATAAGATGAGAGAGTATCTGCTTTTTTTATCTTCATAGGAGAAAAAAAAAAAAGTGAATCTAAGCCAGAATATGAGTTTAGGTTACATATATGTTAGAGTTTTGGTTACATATATGTTAGAAATTTCAGAGATTCAGCATAATGTGGAATTTTCCAAACTTGCCTGTTCTTAATCACCTGGCAGGGCCCCTTACTAAAGTAGATTTTGGGGGCCCCAGCCCTATTAAATCTGAATTTCCACGGAGATGGGCCTGAAGGGCTTGTTAATCATAGAAATAGTAGGTAGTAGTTAAGAGTCGAGTTAGGGACTAGAATATCTGAGTTAGAACCTTGACTTTACCACTTCTTAACAGGATAGCTGTGGAGAATGATGAGATTTTGGAATCGTGGGGGTTTGGAGCTGACGGCCAAGAAAGAATTGTTGAAACATCTTTGGTGCAAGTAAGGTGATTTTATTTAAGCATGGAGACAGGACTCAGCACTGGGGTTGTAGAGTGAGTTGGGGGAGGTAAAGGCAAAAGGGTGGCCTCCAGAAGGACTTTGATATGCTAAAGAGGCCTCTTAAGATACCTGAGGCCTTGCCATTGTCTAAGGTTGTTTTCCTCTAGTAAGGCTTTAACATTAAGATGGTAGAGGGTTCAGGGAGAAATGTTACATTCTGAATTTGCCTCAAGTGTTTGTCAATGGGCTGCAGGTTATAGGAAATTTAATTTTACCTGCCATTTCCTTCTTGCCTTTGTTCCCCACATCACTGTGGAGGGGAGGGGGATGTTGGGGCTCCAGGAAACTGAGTCTATAGGTTTCTGGAGATTAGGCTATTGATGATTGCCTTTTTCTTGTAATATTACTAAGGTATTTGTAAACTGATGGAGACTATCAGTTAACCATTTCTTTTCTGTCCTTTGTTCTTGGGCAGCCAGGAGTGCCTGAGGAATATCACACATATCCCACCTGGCCAGGGGTGGGGGGGTGGGTAGGGGAGTTGTGCCAGCTTGTGCTTGGCCCTCAGTTTGCCTTATGGTCTCTCATCAAAATCCAGTAATTTGTTTAAGTAGGTTGGGAATTATTTAATGTGTGAATCAAATAAACCAGCATGCTATTTTCAGTTCCTTGAAGCTAATCCAGCGTCTCCTGAGCTTTTTCCTAAAGAAAAGGCACATTTCTACCAGATATATTCCAGTATTTAAACAAATATATAACAGGGTACCTGGGTGGCTCAGTAGTTAAGCATCTGATTTTGGCTCAGGTCATGATTTCACGGTTGTTCGTGTGTGTGTGTGTGTGTGTGTGTGTGTGTGTGTGTGTGTATATATATAATATAATTTATATTATATTACATATATATTATATAATATATATATAAATATATATATATATTTTCCTGAAGTAAAATAGTGCAACAGATCTAAAAGGTGATTTTTGTTATACTGTCTATAAGTTCCTTTGTTAAAAAACAAAATTTAATTGAGTAAATTTTAAAGATGTTATTGGCTTTATTTTATTGGCTTTATTATTTGGCTTTATTCTTTGATTTATGAATCTAGCAGCAGCCCATCTAGCAAATAGAAAGGAACTTAGGGGGCGCCTGGGTGGCTCAGTAGGTTAAGCGTCCAACTTCGGCTCAGGTCATGATCTCGCGGTCTGTGAGTTTGAGCCCCGAGTCAGGCTCTGTGCTGACAGCTCAGAGCCTGGAGCCTGTTTCAGATTCTGTGTCTCCCTCTCTCTCTCTGACCCTCCCCTGTTCATGCTGTCTCCCCCTATCTCAAAAATAAATAAATGTTAAAAAAAAAATTAAATAAAAAAAAAGAAAGGAACTTAGAAGAGCTATAGACAATGAAAGGCTTATAGAGAAGGAGATGTGACATAAAAGTCATACTAGCAAAGGGCTGATTGGGGCAAGGTCACCTTCATTGGGGGATGGGAGGGATCTGTTAAGCAGATTACCTCATGAGTGCTGACCAGGAAATTCCAGATTGACTGGTTTAAGGGTCCATTCATGGGGAAGATTGAGACTAATTAAGTTAGGTGTTAAGTCTCAGTTTGGTGACCTGACACTTAGCACAAGTGACTCCCTTTTGGTTTTGTCTCTTTTTTTAAACTCTTTTAAATACATATGCATAGAAAGTGTATTATTTATGTATATGTAAGTTATTTTTAATCTACATCTGTTAACACTTGAAATGATCTAATAAGGAATCCACAGGCTAAGGGAAGTTAGCATTGAGAGAGACAATTATCTGAATCTGCAAGAGAGGGTTTTTTTTAACTAATACAAGTGATGTTAGATGTAATTTTTCATTGATGAAATAGAAGCTTTCAAGCTATGTGGGTTGGGTAGAAACTGTATAAGCATCACCACTTTTGCATTTCTGGGGCAGAAAAATTAGGAGCATCCAGCAGCGTAATTCCTTTGGACTACTACAGATATGTAGACCTTCCTTCAGTCCTTTATCCTACCACTTAAAGGAGGGGGCATTTCATTTATTTCATGATTCAGCTAGACACTCAGCTAATCCTGCCTCTAGAATGCTATGTTTATCTCTTAATCCATCTTCATTTAATATGAGGCCCTGGTTGGAAAACCCAAGGACAAGTGTGGACTTGATTCAGCTTAAATAACTGGGTTTGTGCCTCCTTGATGTAGGTGTTTATACATGTGGCTGAATTCATTATGAAGCTAATTTTGTTTTCCATGTATTTTGATAGTGAGTCTTAGCATTGACTTACCTTTAATCATTAGAGGCTACTAAGCAAGAGATGTTTAGAAAAAAATGACCAATTTTGAGTGACCACTGTTCAAATATAAACTGAGGCATATACAAAATTTTGAGTTTACTTGAACAAAAATCAATTTGAATCCAGCAGTGCCAAACTAGAAGTGCTTAGAAACACTTCTTGGACAGGAGCCAGGGGAAAGACTTACATAGAGAAGGTGCAGATGCAGAGAAAGGAAATTATTTGATAGGCTATAGCTTAAAGCCTACTTTGGCTGTTTGTGTTTGGTTGTCCTTAGTGTATTGTCTTGTAACCATGAGGCTTTTACAGGTTTAGGTTTTGGTTTGTTTATGCAGGCTATCCTGGCATTAGCACCACCTTGGTGTAATGGCCTTCTTGATTAATTAATTTAATACCACATAAGTTGGGGTGCCTCAGTCGGTTGTGTCCAACTCTTGATTTTAGCTCAGGTCATGATCTCGATCTCATGATTCCTGGGATTGAGCCCCATGTCAGACTCTGCTGACAGGGTAGAGCCTCTCACTCTTGCTCTCTCTCTCAAAACACATAAATAAACTTAAAAAAACAAAAAACACATAAGTTTACTTCAATTCATTAAAACCTGCTAGTTTCATCACAAATTTTAAGGCTTGAAGGTCAAAATCTTAGGAAGTTTACTGTTCATTGTTTGGTCTTTGGTATCACAAGAGCCAATTGTGCCTATCTTTTCCCAAGTTCATTGGTACCTTGAAATAGAACATGGCAGGAATATTCACAAGTTGACAAATTCGACAAAATCCTCCACCATTCCCCCCAGAGCTTTTTGGTAGATATGTACCAGCACACCACACCTATTAGAAAGTACTGGCTTTTCATGGTCTGGTGTTTATTTTGACAGGTCTGTCTTCATGACTCCCTGGATTTTAAAATGTATTTAGAACAGAAAACTTGCAGTAGAAGATGAAGGATTAGCAAATGCTTAAAAAAAACAAAACAAAACCTACATTTCTTGCTTGCTTTCTGGACTGCACTGCATTGTTGGAAGAAGATGTGAAATACAGTAAAGTAAAAGCACAGAATTGGACTGAGCATTTGGCAGAATAGGTTGGTTGAAACAGAACTCAGAGAGAAAACCGAGATAACTGAGATAAGTGATGGAGCTGAGTATAGAAACTAGGGTTCATGTATTGATTTCCACAAGCATCTCTTAAGTTTCTGTGGATAAAGACTGGTAACATCCTTAGTGTTCTTCAGGTGAATGTTCTTGAATTAAAATTTTTATTTTGAGATGTTTACACTTGCAGTTGTAACAAATCATACAAAGATCTCATACGCCCTTTACTCATCTCTGTCAGTAGTAACTAACAAAAGTAATACATCATAGCCATGATAATGACATTGATGCAGTCAAGATCTAAAACAGTTCCATCGCCACCAGGATCCCTCCTGATGCCCTCTTATAGCCACACCCTCTCCTCACCACAACTCCCTCCATAATGACTGTAGGCAACTATTAATGTGTTCTTCATTTTTGTGATTTTGTCATTTCAAGAGTGTTATAGGAATGAGAGAATGCAATATGTAACTTTTGGGATTACTTTTTTTCATTCTCAGTTTGGTGACATAAGACTTAGCACAAGTGACTCCCTTTTGGTCTTATTGTCTCTTCTTTAAATCTCTTTTAATTCAGCATAATTCTCTAGAGCTTCACTGAGGTTATTGTGTACATCAAAAGTTCATTTCTTTTTATTCCTTAGTAGTTATTCATGGTATGGATGTTTCACAGTTTATTTAATCACTTACCCACTGAAGGATATCTGGGTTGTTTTGGCTATAATGAACAAATCTGTTATAAACATTGGTGTCCAGGTTGTTTTGTGAATGTAGGTTTTTACTTCTCTGGGATAAATGCCCAGGAGTGCGATCTCTGAGTCATATGGTCATTACATTTCAGTTTTTGAAAGAATGTACCAAACGTTTTAGAGTGCCTGTACCATTTTACATTTCTGCTAGGAAAGTATGAGTGATCCAGAGTCTGCATAGTCGACAGCATGTGGTGGTATTACAAGTATTTATCTTAGCCATTTTTGTAGGTATACAATGATCTCTCATTGTGGCTTTCAGGCGTTCCAACTGACTAATGATCCTGGATGTCTTTTCATGTACTTATTTGCTACCTGTATATCCTCTTCATTGGCATGTCTCTTGCCAATTTTCTTTTTTTTTCTTTTTCTTTTTAAGTTTTATATTTAAGAGAGAAAGACAGAGACAGAGCATGAGCAGGGGAGGGGCAGAGAGATGGAGACAGAATCTGAAGCAGGCTCCAGGATCTGAGCTGTCAGCACAGAGCCTGATGTGGGGCTCGAACTCAGAAACCATGAGATCATGACCTGAGCTGAAATCAGACACTCATCTGACGGCACTACCCAGGCACCCCATGTCTTGCCAATTTTCTAATTTGATTTTTTTAGTTTAGTTTAGTTTTTTTTTTAATTGTGAGTTTTGAGAATTTTTTTTTAAATATATTCTAGATACTAGTCCTTTGTCAGATACCTGGTTTATAAATGTTTTCTCTTGGACTATAGCTTGTCTTTTCATGCTTATCACATAGTTTTTTGCAGAACAAAAGTTTTTAATTTTGATAAATTCCTATTTGTTATTTTTTCCTTCTAATGGACTATACTTTTGGTGTCAAGTCTGAGAACACAATGCTTAATCCTAGATCCCCAGGATTTTCTCCTGTTTTTTTTCTAAAACTTTTATAGCTTTATACTTTACATTTTAATCTGTGATCCATTTTGAACTAATTTTTGTATAAAGAATGAGACTTAGGTTGAGTGTCATTTTTTGGCTTATGGATATCTAATTGGCATCATTTATTGAAAAGGTGATTTTTTTCACATCAAATTGCTTTTTACATTTGTGTCAAAAATTATTTACACGTATTTGTGTGGGCCTGTTCTGGGCTTTTTATTCTATTCCAATTTCATTGATGTATGCTCTCTACTTTTTCCATTCTTCTGCTTTCTTAGGGTGTATTTTGTTCTTTTTCTAGGTTCTTGAAGTGGTAGTTCAAATTATTGATTTCAGGATTTTTCTGTTTTCCACTGTATTCATTTCATGCTATAAATTTCTCTCACAGCACTATATTAGCAGTCTCCCACAAATTGATATGTTGTATTTTCATTTACACTTAGTTCAATGTATGTAAAAAATACTTTTAAGTTTATTTATTTTGAGAAAGTAGACATGTGAGCAGAGGAGAGACAGAGAAAGAGGGAGAGAAAGAATCCCAAGCAGGCTCCACGCTGTCAGTGCAGAACCTGACACGGGGCTCAGTCTCATGAACCAGTGAGATCATGACCTGAGCTGGAATCAAGAGTCAGACACTTAACCAACCGAGTAACCCAAGCGCCCCTAGTTCAGTGTATTTTTTAATTTCCCTTGAGACTTCCTTTTTTATCCATTTACTACTTAGAAGTGTGTTGGTTAGTTGTAGGTGTTTGTAGATATTCCAGTTGTCTTTCTTATTGATTTCTAGTTTAATTCTTTTGTTGGAGAACACACTGCATATGATTAAAATTCTTTTCAATTGTTGAGATTTTTTTTTATGGCTCATAATATAGTCTTTCTTGGTATATATTTTTTAAGCATTTGAAAAATGTGTATTCTGCTGTTGTTGGGAGGAATGTTCTATAAACATTGAGATTCTATTGGTTGATAGTGTTGTTAAATTCTTGTCTTTGATTTTCTGTTTTTGTTTTTTGTTTTTCTTTCCTCTCAGTTGTTCATAAAAGGGATGCTGGAGTATACAAATATACCTGTGAATTTACTAATTTTTCCTTTCGGTTGTTTGGGGTTCACATAATTTGCTGCTGTGTTGTCAGGTGCACACTCATTTAGAATTGTTATGTCTTCTTGGTCAATTTACCCTTTTATCACTATAAAATGTGTTTCTCTGCTTCTGGTCATCTTTGCTCTGGAGTTTGTTTTATCTGATATTAATATAGTCACTACTGTTTTCTTTTGGTTAATGTTTGCATGATATATCTTTTTCCATTCTTTTACTTCTAGCTGGCCTATATTGTTATGGTTGAAGTAAGTTTATTGTAGATTGCTTATAGTGAGTCCACAGTGTTTATTTCACTTTTCCAGTCTTTGTCTTTTAAGTGATATGTTTCATACATTTACATAAAATGTATACATTGATGTTATGGTTTAAGTCAGCCATTTTACTTTTTGTTTTGTTTGTGGTTTTGTTTCTTGTATTCATTTTCCTGTGTCCTGTGTATTTCTTGAACATTTTTTGGAATTTCATTTTGATTTATTTGTACTGTTTTTTTAAGTTAATTATTTTATTTTGAGGGGGTGTGTAGAGGGAGTGAGACAGAGAATCACAAGCAGGGTCCATGCCCTGCACAGAGCTTGATGCAGGGCTCAATCACAACTGTGAGATTATGATCTGAGCCGAAATCAAGAGTCTGATGCTTAACCGACTGATCCACCCAGGTGCCCCATATCTGTATTGTTTTTGAGCGTGTCTTTTTAGATAGCTTTTTAGTAGTTGCTCTCAATATTATACATGTATATACGTATCCTATATATGCACAATTTATCACAATGTACTGGTGTAATCATTTTTCTAGTTTGAGTGAAATATGGGAGCCTTACTTCTTAATCCTTTTACTCTCCTTTTTTTTTATAATGTTTTTGTCTTATTTATCTTCTCTATATACATTTAAATCCGTCAGACAGTGTTACAATTTTTGCTTCAACCATCAGTTACTTAAAAGCAGATTTACCTCTTCCTTGCTTCATTCTAGCATAACTACCACTGAACTACCCTATGTACTACTTATAAAATATAAATCGCAGGTAAAGTGCTATAGATGGGGTAATACCAATGCCATTTAGCTGAGTTCAGGAATATAAAATAGTTAGTGTTCTTGGTAGAGCTGGGGTATAGGAGTAGGGTTAGTTCAGTGAGGATCAGGGCAATATTTTAGTTCTTGTCATTTTTTCTCTCATAAGATAGCTTTCTCATTTTGTGTGGGTTATGAACCGTGAGAGATTTGGCATTCTTTCTCAAAAATGTATGAAATGTGTTCCAAAAATAAATATAATGTTTTAAAAATTAGTTTCTGTTTTTCAATATTTGTACCCTTGCTTCAAGTTTCCTGCTAAATAGCGTCTGCAAAAAAGTAGAGGAAATTAAAGGACAATTAGGGGGAAGAATTGTAAAACCTGGTGCCATCTCTCAGTGTTGTTACAGTCTACCATATGTGGGATGAGTTTTCCACCCTCATCCTCAGCAGGATCCTTTTTTGCTGGGCTCAAACTGCCTCAGTGTTACCTGTGACCCTACCTTGCTCTCCGAATTCTCTCAGGTAATTCAGAGCTAATCCTTCTTTATGTAGGAGTATGCAAAATTGTCTTTTTTGTTCTAAAGAAACTTTCTAAGGCAAATGTTCAGATACATCACTTTTCTTTTATTTATTTTTATAGCTTGGTTTCTTTCCAGAGGAATAAAATGTAGATTAAATGTACATTTATTTCCATTCAAAATTCAGTATTAATAAAAGCAACTGTAGCTCCTAACCACGCTTATCATAGTAATTTTCAACAAGAGGTAATAGGTATTTTGAAGAAAGGGAGACTTTACGGTCAAAGAAGTCAAGAAAATGCTATTTTTGCATGTTTATATAATAAAAGCTCTCATAATTTTTGAGGTGAAGAAATACTTGCTTAACTTTGATTTAGCACGTAATCATATAATTCTACATAATTTAATACTTTAAGTTTATTGAAATTCATAATTCCTTTCCCGTGTTTTATGCATATCACCAATTAATAACTCTTAGTCTATTAATACCTATTGAAGCCAATTTTATCTTGGGAAATAAAAATTAAAAGTAATTTATTTGGTGTCTACATTGGATAGTGTATTATAGTATGCACTGATGTAATTAATCTTCCAAGCTTTTTAGAGATAATAACAAATCTTTAACTTTACTGTTCATCTCCTTTAAAGGAGGTTTTCTTAACCTGGATCCCATGGACCTTTTCAGGTTTTAATGAATGGCATGAATAGTCCCAAAATTGAGTATGGCATTTTGCGTAAGATGTGCACATTTCTATGGTAAGGGCTCATTGTTTTAAAATTAGATCTTCAAAGAGTTATGTGACCCATAAAAGATTAAGGCCCACTCCTCTACAGGAGGTTGCTACCATTTTGTTTTTCCTTTCCCAAATCAAGGTGCTGTGTTCAATGGCAATTTAGGAATTTAAACAAGATAGGAAGATATATTATAATATACTGATGAAGGCATTTAGTACATTTTATTTATTTTTTTATTCCAATTACCCATAATGCTTAGAATTTGTATTAAAGGGGAGGGGAAGTCATACTGTTTATTTTTTTATATTAGCAGATTCAAACTTTATTTTTTCATTAATGCTTCAGATTCCTGATGTGTTTGTTTTAAAATCTATTTATATTAATTCACAAATGGTTATTAAGTAGTGACTATTTGCCATATATTAGATACCATAAAAAAAAGTCCATCAGGTGATTTTTAAGGGATAGCTCTTAATTTGAACTTTACATTTCTCAAAAGATAGTTAGTAAAGTTAATGTGCTAGACAACAATCTACTGCAGAAGCCAGTGGCCCAATAAACATAACAAATTAAAGAGATGAAATTTTGGCAGTTTATTGAGAAGCCCTACGAGTTACCCCTGTTCTTATTACTTCTGATATCTATTCTGATGCTGTTCCTTGGCTCTGTATTACACTTCCCTTCATTTAATGACTGTTCTTTTATCTGTAGTTTGATTTTTAATTCCACGAAAATTCTACTTTCATTCTGCTACCATTCCTATCCAGCCAATATCTTGTTATAAAAGGTCTATTGTACATTGAAAACAGGTAGGGACTGTCCTTTTCTGTATTCTTTAAAGTGATGTAGGCAGAATTTAGGTCACAGGGTATAATTTTAGTAATTTAAGTAATCTGCATGGGAATGGGGCATGGCTGGGGCTGCAGAATCTGAAATCTTGACCTTAGTAGCATCATATTTTCACCAAATGAACTAGTTATTCTAAGAAAACAACGTGCCAATGTAGTAACATATGAAGAAAATGTTTTCTTGGGAGAAAAATGAACTAATTATGGTAAAAATATTTCAACAGAAACAATACTACATTCTTTTAAAGTGAAATCATGTATAGAGGTAAACTAATATTTCCAGAATTATTGACATTCTATACACAATGCATGTATTTTTCTTGGCCTTAAACATTTTTTTTTCCTACTAAATCAGATTCATTGCATTTGGCAAGATTTTCAGAAAGAGCATGAGGTTATTTGTGGGATGAGTATTTGACAAGTTCACACAATGTACAGTTCAGAGTTCAGAGTTGAAATCACAGTGCTGTTTTTCTTGACAAGAATTCTCTCTGGCACATCGCCTAGGAAAATTCTGGTAGGTTTCCATGTATCCCACCCAATATTCAACTAATATTATAAAATCAGTCATCAGCTAGGACTAACCAATTGCTCTAGAGTCATTTATCTGAATAAGATGACTCTTCAGTAGCTTTGTTGAAGCAATAGGGCACATTTAATTGAAAGACTTCAGTAGTTTTTTGTATAAAAATTGGTGTGAAATTGGGGCGCCTGGATGGCTCAGTCTGTTGAGTGTCTGATCTCGCGGTCTGTGAGTTCAAGCCCCAGGTCGGGCTCTGTGCTGACAGCTCAGAGCCTGGAGCCTGCTTTGGATTCTGTGTGTGTGTCTCTCTCTCTGTCCCGCCTCTGCTCTCTCTCTCTCAAGTATATAAACATTAAAAAAGTTAAAAGGAAATTGGTGTGAAATTATACATGCTAAATTTGTATCTTTGAGAATTTGAAATATCTTTATATTATTTATATAATAATTACAATATTTGTAAGATATTGGTATAGAAATACCTTATTACATTATCTCAGTATAAAACCTAAGTAGGAACTTCCTAGAAATATTTTTGCTTTGATGTCATTTAATGACATGATACTGTTGCATTCTTACTATGCATCAACATTCTAATTTTAACTTTTTTTTTTAAAACTTTATTTATATGAGAGAAACAGAGATAGTGTGAGTAGGGGAGGCAGAGAGAGAGAGAGAGAGAGAGAGAGAGAGAATCCCCAGTAGGCTCTGCACTGCCAGCTGCCAGCACAAAGTCTGACTTTGGGCTGGAACTCACGAAACTGCGAGATCATGACCTGAGCCGAAATCAAGAATCAGACACTCAACTGACCGAGCCACCCAGGCGCCCCTGCCATCAACATTCTTCAGTTGTTCATTTATTTTGGCAGCTCTGATGTTGAAATTTTATGTCGTTTTGAACTACAAACTCTGCTTTATGGAAATTTTATACCACCTTCAGATAGGATAAACTCGGATTGATTATGAGTGGGCGTCTGAAATTTGATCTTAGGAGTGTGAGCAGGCTATGGAATGCTGAATACCTAATGTGATTCTAGTGGACTTCTTCAGTGGCTTTTAATAAAATTTAAATACAGCATTTTGAAAGAAGTTGATTTGGGATTAAGAGTTATAATTTGTAATGTGTCATTGTAAAGCATGATGTAAAGTGGCCATTTGTAAACGTTCAAGGTGTAGATAGGCAAAAGAAATAATCTGGATGCTAAAACAAATTAGGAATGCAAATTTTTATGTTTATTTTCAAGTTTTTCTTTCCTACATACTATCACTCTCTGAATTTTGTATTCAAATTGGTGCCACCTAGAGACTGAAGCTTTATAGCAAAGTTGTACATTTTTTTCATCTACCATCAGAAAATGTTTTTCCTTTTATTTTATCTTAGATTTTTATCTTTATAGGCATAACTGAGATTCATTCATTTATTAACATAAATTTATTGAACACGAATTATGTACCAGTCACTGTTCCAGCCCTTCAGAATTTGTTAATGATTAAGATAGAAAAAAATTCCTGCCACAATGGTGTTTACATTACAGCAGGAGAGAAGACAGTAAAGAAAACAAGCAAATCCAAGGGCCAATTCTCAGTCCTCCTCTTACTTGACTTCCAACAACAGCATACTCAGCTGATCCTTCTCTCTACCTTACAACACTGGCTTCACTCAGCTGTGGAATTTTCCCAGGTTTTCTTCTCTGGCTGTTCATTCTCTATTTCCTTTGCTGGTTCCTTCTCATCTTTTCAGATTTTACTGTTGAAGTGCTCCAAGGCCGTCCTTGAATTTTTCCTGTTTGTGTTCTTTGCATCCTTGGTGGTTGCATTTATTAGCATGGCTTTATGTCCACTCTCTGCTCTGACAACTGCCTGCTCATCAGTCTCCAACTCGGAACTCTCCCCGGATCTCCAGCCTACTCCATATGTCTTCTTGCATATCTGATAGACATAATCTCCTGGTTGTCCTTCCCAAATCAGCTTGTCCTGCACGCTTTTCCATTTCAGTAAATGCTAACTGTAGCCCAGTGTCTAAGAGTTATCATTCACTTCTCTTCCTCTTCTACTAACCCATCTCTAATCCATAGCCTTTTTAATGTCATTACCCCTGGTTTCCCCAACTCAGCCACTCCAGCCTCCTTGCTGTTTCTCCAATGCTCCAGGTAGGATCCAGCCTTAGGGCCTTTTGCAGGAAATCTCACCTCCCAGATATTCTCATGGCTCACTCCCTCACATTTTTCATATTTGTTTCCAAACTCACCTCAGTGAGACCATCCCTGACCAATCCATTTAAAAAATACACCCCCTTCCCCCCACAACAGCTATCTCTTCCTTATTTATGTTCCTTGCTAAGTTTTTCTTCACTGCTTTTATCCCTAACGTACTATATGTTTTACTTATTCCATACTTATTGCAAGCTCGTCTCTCACTAGAATGTGAACTCCATGGGCAGGAATGTTCATCTGTTTTGTTCAGAACCTGGAATCTTACCTGGCACACAGTGTGTCCCAAATGCGATGTGGGGCTCTGGTAGCAGAGGAACCACATCCCTGCAGGGTTTTTGCCCTCCCTTCTTCCTTAGTACTTTCCTTCCCTTTTCCTTCCTCCCTCCTACCGCCTTCTTTCCTTCCTTCTTTCTTCTCTCCTCCTCCTCTTCTGCATTTTTCTTAACAGGCTTGGAGAAGCCACTGAGTTAGGGCTATATATATATATATATATTTTTTTTTTTTTTTCCTAGCTCTCTATTTAGATTGGTGGCCACTTGGTTATGGGGAAAGTCTGTGTCTAGTCTTCCTGAGGTGTTGGATGCCTGGACATCCAAGAAAAGCCTCTTTACTTCTAAGGTCACTGCCCATTAGCCCTGCAGTTTGAGTTTTGCTGCTGGCAGTGCAGTAGCCATTGAATGCCATTCATCTGTGGCTGCGGAAGTTCTTCCATTTTGGGAACGGTCTCCTTCCTATAGTGAGTATTCCGCTGCTGCCTACCCACGTGGGTCTGAATGGCCCTCCTTTACTTCCCGTGATACTGTGCTACATTCACAGAATCATTCCTTGTTCTCCGTGATGGTAAATTGTAAGCCATATGTGGATAAGGACGTTTCCTGAATGTCAAGGCCTGGAGCACAGCCCAGTTCACGAAAAGAACACAATAAATATTTGTTGAATGAAGGAATGTCCAAATCTCACATATGTATGTGTATATATATATATATATATATATATATATATATATATGAAAATCTAAAAGCAAATAAAGATAGAAACTATTTTACGATAATAAAATGTTGGGAATTAGCTGGAGTACCTGGGTGGCTCAGTCAGTTAAGCATCTGACTCCTGACTTCAGCTCGGGTCATGATCTCACAATTTGTGGGCTCAAACCCCACGTCAGGCTCCATGCTGACACCGAAGAACCTGCTTGGGATTCTCTCTCTGCCGTCTCTCTGCCCTTCCCTCTCTCTTTCTCTCTCTCACTCAAAATAAATAAATAAACTTAAAAAAAATGTTAGAAATTAGCACCTAGTTCTTCTTTTTCATTTGTTACATCTGTGATGTTTCTGAAAGAGTCTTTGTAGTTTTTGGCACAAAGTTTCTGGTTCTTACACAATGTCCACCCCATTTTCTAAAATATACTTTTGTTCAGGTTAATGGGAATCAGCAGTGGGATGGAGGGGGATGAGTATGTCTAGCTTGCCATCTTTGCCAGAATATTTTGATCAATGTTTAGTTTTAATAAAAATGTTTCTCAGCTTTTTTACTCATGTGTCTGGTAAAGCACTGCATGACCTTGTGCAACTCAAGGAACAAAAATCTATGCTTATCAAGGAGACTTTAAAAAATACCTGTTCTTGATGTGGCATGGCAAAGACTGAGCTGTTGTTTTCCTGCACCCATTGTCCTGAATTTATTCTGTTCATCTGTTAGTTCCCTGCAAAACTATAGAGAAATAAAGAATTATAAAAGGCTGAAGAAGGGCGAGTAATTTTTCCTCAGGTATTATTTCATGGAAATGATATGGATGTGTCCTGTACCTGAGTGATTAAAACAAGCATCTTATATGTGGGTAGACAAATCTTTTCACTTAATGCATGGATAGCCTTCTAACTAATATATCCCAATGTCTCTGGTTTTGTATTCCTAAAAATGATCTGTGGTGATAGCTAAATACTGATTCTAGAAATGGAAGAGTAGAAAAGAGAAGTATTTGTGGAAATGGAAGAGTAGAAAAGAGAAATAAAGTGAGAAGAATATCTTTAAAAAGTACTGCTTCAATTTCTGATTTTCTCAGTTTCTCAAAACTATAAATGAACTATTTTATTCTTCATGTAAAAGCACAAATGGTTTTGATGGTTGTAAATAAATAGTCCACTTGTTTGTTATTGATTTAGTTTACTTGAGAAACATCCTAATTTTAAGCAAAATAATTGCATGTCACAATTTCATGCTAAATGTGTAATTACTTTTTACTAAAATATTAAGTATGGAGTATTTGATTACCAATTTGGTAAATAAATACAAATTAATTCATTTGCCCTAGGAGTGACTTTCTTATTCAGATCAAGTTAAAAAGAAGATAACTTTTATATATTTTTTGAAATTACAAAATTATTTTCAGAAAAAATATTTAGTTTAGAAAGGCTTTTTTGTTGACAATGTCTTTATGATTATATTTATCATTTATATGTTATACTATTATATTTATTATTTATGTATGTATTATTTTTTTACTTTTATTAGATATATCCATTACTTTGCATTGTCAGTATCAAGTAAAATCCTGCCAACTTCTATTATAGGACCATATATTGTACTTTTTTGTTTTTTTAAATCTTTTTGGTGCCTTAACACAGTTATGTGGCCCTTATAGCAAGTGGTCAATCAATATTTGTTAATTGGTCAGTTCATTAATCCTTTAACTTAATTATTTATCAAATGTCTATTATGTATCAGGCATTTAATGTAAAAGGTAAACTGTAAATTTACACCTATTTTTCCCCAAATTTATATTTTGGATGTTACATCTGGTGAAATATAAATATCATTAGACTAACAGCTACTCTTTTTTAAAAATTTTTTTTCAATGTTTTTATTCATTTTTCGAGAGACAGTGAATGAGTGGGTGGGGGGCAGAGGGAGAGGGAGACGCGGAATCTGAAGCAGGCTCTAGGCTCTGCGCTGTCAGCACAGAGCTCAACGCAGGGCTCTAACCCACGAACTGTGAGATCATGACCTGAGTCGGCTTAACCGACTGAGCCACACAGGCACTCTTGACCAGCAGCTACTCTTAAAATAATGTTCCAGTCAACTGAGTTCTTATGTTATAAATATTTGTTCACAATACACCAATATCTCAGATCCAAATAAATAATGTCACTTGTTTTAAGGTTATAGCAAGTACTGTTTTTTGTTCCCTGAAATCCATGCTCCCCTTCTCCTATAATGAAAGGACTCTTGGGGCACCTGGGTGGCTCAGTCAGTTAAGGTCATGATCTCACGGTTCGTGGGTTTGAGCCCCACATCAGGTTCTGTGCTGACAGCTCGGAACCTGGAGCCTGCTTTGGATTCTGTGTCTCCCTTTCTCTCTGCCCTCCCCCACTTGAGCTCTCTCTCTCTCTCTCTCTCTCTCTCTCTCTCTCAAAAATAAACTTTTTTTTTTTTTTTTTTTTAAAGAAAGGACTCTTGTTTTGTAGCAGGACCTGTGGCTATGGAGTGACTACATTCCCGTTACACATTTCAAACCTACATCCTAACTAAGATGGGATTTGGTAACAGAAGTGAGGCACATAAAGTGACATAAGCTAGATATGAATGGTATAGTATGTTTGGCAATTGGGAAGCAGGAGGCAGAGACATATATTGGAAAGCGGATTAAGTGCTGATATGCTGAGGCAGAGCATTGATATAACTGTTGCTTGCAATATTTTAGAAGGCAGACTAAATGGTAACTGAAGCTATAAATAACATTAGGGGAAATCATAGGAAAGCTGCAGAATCTTGATGTGTGTTGGCTGCTTCTTGCTGTCCCAGCAAAATCTTGTGACAGAGATGAACTCAAGAGTTAGCCAGTCTGTAAGCAGAGGTGAAAAGAAATACAGTTCTGTTAAGAAAGGTTCTTTGTGCCAGGTTAACAAAATAATTTCACTGAGAGTCCTATAATTTGAGGTCTTTAAGGGTTGAGAAAGTCAACTCCATCAGTACTACTCCAAACCAAAGTTATAATTGGTAGCTTCAAAGCAACTGCCTTAGTAGAAGATAAGCTCAGTGCCCTGCCAGATCTGGGAGCCTGTCCAGAGGTGAAATCAAATTAAGGGTATTGCTTTTCCACCCAAACAAAATCTTTCAGATAGCCTGGATGTAGCTTCCATCCAGAGAGGGGGTAATCAAAGCACACGAAGTAATAAGAAAAAGACAAGCATCTTTAGGCTTAAAAACTACATCTAGATTAGATCTTTGGCTATAGTTACATATGGAACTAATCCAAAACAAATTGCCTGGAAGCTTGCTAGGGTTTTGAGGGAATTGTATGGCTAAAGAACAACAACATGGCCTGCAAAAACCTGTAATTGTTCAACTCCTTAGGAAATCCCTGGGCTGCCCAATCTGGACCAACAAGGATCAGGTTACAAAAACATTGCAGTCTCCAAGAAGAGCAATTTTTGTTAATACCTACTTGATTCATGACAAGGGAAGACAAAAGATAGGAAGCACCTTCTAGAGGGTAGCACCTAGGGTTTTGGAGGAAAATGGACATTTCCTCCCAGAAAGCAGAATCAGGGACTTTCAGATGAGACTAACCAAGGGATTTACTCCATTGTTGACTTGGAATATTTTTAACTCCTACATAGCAGGATTTGATTATCACCACAGCCCAATGACTGCTATGTGTTTCTCAATCCCCCTTTACTCAACAGGAACAGTTTAGTTTGCCGTATCCACTTTCTTTCTTTTTTTTTTTTTTTAATGTTTTTAAATGTGTATTTATTTATTTATTTATTTATTTATTTTTTTTTTTAACATTTTTATTTATTTTTGGGACAGAGAGAGACAGAGCATGAACGGGGGAGGGGCAGAGAGACAGGGAGACACAGAATCGGAAACAGGCTCCAGGCTCTGAGCCATCAGCCCAGAGCCTGACGCGGGGCTCGAACTCACGGACCGCGAGATCGTGACCTGGCTGAAGTCGGACGCTTAACCGACTGCGCCACCCAGGCGCCCCAAATGTGTATTTATTTTTGAGAGAGAGACACACACAATAAGAGTGGGGGAGGGGCAGAGAGAGGGAGACACAGAATCCAAAACAGGCTCCAGGCTCCAAGCTGTCAGCACAGAGCCCAGCGCAGAGCTCAGACTCATGAACCACCAGCTCATGACCTGAGCTGAAGTCGGTCGCTTAACGGACTGAACCACCCAGGCGCCCCTGCCATATCCACTTTCTACACAAGCCTTGAGTATGGACTGTGTTGGGGACAGATAAACTTGTGTCTTAGTTTACAGTTTGCCAAGTCATCAGGCTCAACATCCTTGTTCAGTGGAATGGCCTAGACATCATCCAGGGAGGAGACACTTTTAACTGGGTGCATTAACCAATGGGACTTCAGAATTCTCTTTTGTGGAGGTGCAACACGATAGGAGCTTTTGTCCTGGGGGTAACTTTGTATGGGAGAGCCACCTTACTAGCCCTGTATTGCCTACCTCAAGACTATTGGACAAGGGAGAAATAAACTTTTATTACATTGAGAGTGTTGATATTTTGGGTCTTGTATTATGTAGTTACTGCCATGTAACAATATAAAAATCTCAGTGGCATATAAAAATAAGCATTTATTTCTTGCTCTTGATTTTAAGGATTGGTTAGAACAACTTTCTTTCATATTTCAGGCTGTCTGGGAAAATCTGCTTCATTATCTCTCTTCTCCTGGGATCATATGGCTACCCACAGTGGGTATATTGCTGTAGCCATGAATTATGAATGCCAGATAAATGACTATAGTGAGCTATCCTACACAGATGTTATGTGTTTATGAATATCATTTAGGTAAAGGAGAAGTTGAGTGACGTTTCTAAGGTGCGATTTGGTATCATATTGAATGGAAGTAAATGACTATATCATTGCTAATGCTAGTACCTAAACAAAATCCTGTCATTCTGCCATCTCTCTAAAACTGTAAAAGGTTTGCCATTTTACCCTACTTGCACACTGTAAGTTAGCCTGCTGTAGTTTTATAGATGCTTACGGGGAACAAGATTCCTGAATCAGAGATGAAGGGCAGTTTATTATTTACGTTAGCAGCAGAGTATTAGCATTTTTTTCCCACCTGTTCTCTGTGTCCCAGTTCCCATAAGGGAACTGTACAAAGAGGGTGAGTTGATATCTGCACATTCAGTGAGTTGCATTACAGGAGAAGAATCCTGAGTGCAGAGAACCCCAATTTTTGTGTAATGGGCAGTAAGGATGCCTGCCTTTTGCTCCAGAGGGGAGACACTAGATCTTACAAAGTTGGAAGCAAACCTGCCTTTTACTCCAGAGTTCTTCCAAGGCTGTTCGCTATACAAACATGCTTGAAAATATATTCTGGAATAAAGGACAGTCAGTATCTTTGCTATCAGTACCTGCAGAAATGAGAGACCTGTGGAGAATGGTCTCCCAAACAACTCTTGCCAAAGTCTTTAGTAACATTCTAATTTTTTGTCCACGTATCTGACTTGGTCTCTTACAGTTTCCAGCACTATTGTCATTGTCCCCATTCTGGCTCAAATGACACCATTTTCTCTGTATTTTCTTCTCACTTCTTTGACTTTGTATTCATTCTTCCCTTTATTTATCAACTAAGTTTTGAGCATGTAATAAGTTCCAGGTAGTCTTGTAGGTACTGAGAAGTGAACAATCCAGAAAAAACAGCTTTGCTTTCCGGTGAATTGGTGAATTAGATAATAAATAAGATAAATAAATGAAATAATCTATGTTAGATGGTGGCAACTGCTAAGGAGAAAATTAATGCAGGGGAAAGGAAGACGGGAGTAGTGAGACTAAGGGGGTTTGCAATCTGAGAACAAAAACTGAGAAGATAACATTTGAATAAAAATTTGAAGGAAGAGAGCAAATCTTGACACTATTTGGGGTATCTTGGATGGAAGAAGTCTACGAAAAGCCAACAGGAAGCATGAGGCCTTGAGACTGGACTTGGCCCTGTGTGTCTGAGGAATGGTAGAAAGGCACTGTTGCTTATCTGTTTTATGTCCAGCTTCCAAAGGTCATCCTAACTCTGACAATATAAATTTAATTTTGTTTTTTTTTTCTTCTACAAATTTTGGTTTAATAAAAACTAATCAATACTATCAAAGAAGGGAATAGAAATGTTTCCTTTTAAATAATTGCTATTAGTAAGTACACTGACATTTGTATCAAACATAAGAGACAAAACATGAATTCAGAAAATTAGTACATCAAAATTTCATTGCAAATGTGTGATTCCATACAAGTGGTAACTATACCTAATGTCATACTGTTTAGAATCTCTGCAGATGAATGGTTGGAAGAATGTTATTTGTTTCAAGAAACTGTGTATTCAACTACTGAGAATAAAATGTTCAAAGTGGCAAAGGGACACTTGAAGTGAATAAAATACTTGGAAAACACTAGATCTTTGGGCACTGAAGGTTACGTTTGGTTGCAGGAAGCTATAGGTGATTTACACCAAGAGTTCGTTTCAATATTAACATTAAATAATGTTATTATTTAATTAACATTAGAGATGCTCACATAAATGTTTGTCTATAGATCTACAGTACATATTGAAAGATCTTATAAAACCGGTGAGTATAATAAAATCCAAGCTGTTAAAGTACTGTTTTTAACTTGACTCAAAGAAATTTGATCAGAGCAGTACTTCATACCAAAGTGCATTGGTTGCCCAAGGAGAGTTAGGCAAGGGTTATAAAATAATTGACTAATTTTGTATGTGCATGTTTGAGAAAGAGAGGGAGTGAAAGAGAAGTGGAAAGAAGAGGAAGGACTAGTGTCTCACTTTGCACATTTTTTAAGGGGACTGTCTTTGGCTTTCAAAATAGTGGCACTGACTGACGGTTTTTTTCAGCTTCTGAGAAGCTTAATCTAAATATTTTAATGGGTACTGATCGAGTCAGTGAAGAAGTTTGAATCCTAAAGAACTAAGAGGGGCAAGGCAATTGTGTGGCTTGAGGAGAATCTTTAATATTTTAAAACACTTGAAGTTTAAGGATCAGTATTACCACAAGAATGTTCACTCTTATACTTGTCATGAAAATAGAAGAAAGACATTTTCAAGGAGTGATTGTACCCTGATAGAACTGTCTGAATTGTGGTAATTCTTTTTTTTTTTTTGTATTAATGTTTATTTATTTTTGAGAGAGAATGAGAGAGACTCTAAAGCAGTGCAGATCCCAATGTGGGGCTCGAACTCACGAGCCCTGAGATCATGACCTGAGCTGAAGTCACATGCTTAACTGACTGAGCCACCCAGGTGCCCCTAAATTGTGGTAATTCTGTAAAAGAGCCATTTTCAACAATTGAAATACAGGCAATATATATTCATTTGCTACCACTTACTTGTGTGAACAAAATTTATCACTGATATTATTATAAAAAATGAAGGCGATTATCATTAGAACGGCTTGGTAAGGATTTGGTATAGCCATTTCAAACATAAAACCATATACTAAAGCATTATGTCTGTAGAAGAAATTTCATATTTTTTTATTAAAATTTTGAAAACAATTTGGAAAATTTATTGATATTCAATATTTAAAATCTTCTCTAATACTTTGAATTTTATTTATATTTTAATTATAAAAATACAATGAAAATACAGTACTTTTGCACCAAGCCCCATATAGACACTGCCAAATTCACTATCATGAAAATTTTATTTTTATGTGTGTCATTAAAAAAGTAGTGAGTCACTTCTATACAATTCAGTGGGGGAGGAGAGTGAATCAATAATTTGTGGAATTATAAGGATTAAAAACGCAGCATGTTTCAAACTAGTCAGGTGAAGAGGCAACAGAAAGTTAGACTAAATGAGCTGGATAATTTTTCATCTGAATAAAAACAGATGAGGTGAATCTAAAATAGATTAAAGGATGATAACTTCTTGGTGGGCAGTTGAAAAAGCCTCGTCGATTTTTATATAATTTTTAATCGAGAAACATGTTGAAAGTGTTTCTATAATACACCAACCAGCTGGAAGGGGAGCTATCTCCAAAAGCTGCACCCACCCCAACACCTAGCACCTGCTCAGCCAATTTCTTGCCTAGGTAATATTTGTTGAGTAAATGGGGATTGTATGAATTTGCTCAGACTGCCAAAACAGAGTAACACGGACTGAGTGGTTTAAACAACAGGAATTTATTTTGTCGTAGTTTGGGTGGCTAGAAGTCTGAGATCACAATGTTGGCAGTGTTACTTTTCTTTATTATTATTTTTAAAATATTTATTCATTTTTGAGAGAGAGACAGAGCCTTAGCAGGGTTGGGTGGGGGGCAGAAAGAGAGGGAGACACAGAATCCCAAGCAGGCTCCAGGCTCTGAACTGTCAGCGCAGAGACCAATGTGGGGCTTGAACTCACGAACCACAAGATCATGACCTGCGTGGAAGTCGGAAACTTAACTGACTGAGCCATCCAGGTGACCCCAGCAGTGTTAGTTTCTTCTGAGGATTCTCTCCTTGGCTCATAGATGGCTGCCTTCTTGCCTGTGCACAAGCATTCTTGGCATTTCTTTGTGTGTCTAAATGTCCTCCTGTTATAAGGACACCAGTTAGATTGGAATAGGGCCCACCCATATAACTTCTTTAACTTTGATTACCTCTGTAAATGCCCTGTCTCCAAGTAGAGTCACATTCTGGGATATTGGAGAATAGGACTTCAAAATAGGAGTTTTGGGGGATATAATTCAGCCCTTCATAGGGGTCAATACAATTGAGACTATTGTCAAGAGCTCATTCTCAAATATTTAGTTGAGTTTATATTTTGTGAAGTAATGGATTTTATGTTATTCAGTAATGATAAAGAACACATAGTTCCGTCTGGTACACTGTTCTCTAATTATCTACAGAAATAACTACTTTCATTTAAACCAACTTTTTAACATGCTTGATTTAGAGTTAGTTTTCAATCTTTGACAACATATTTGATTCCTTTCCTCTTTGGACTCTTTTACACGATTAAACGATAGAAAGTTCCAGTGATAGATAGCTTAGATTAATTTAGTTTCTCTCTTACCTTCACCCATGTCTCTAAACACACTATACTATTGAGAAGATGGAGTTTAAGACTGACTGCTTTGATCTGATAGAATCAGTGAAAGATTAAATCTCATCAGACCTCGTGTTTGGAAAACTATTCTTAGGAAACTGACTTTCCACCAGGCCTTTCAGTAAACACTCAGGAGTGTGGTAGGGATGTTACCTATCCATTTGTGCCTAGTGGCCCAAGAAGATTTGATGGAGATAGAAAGTATAAACCCACCGGAAGAAATATAAAAGTAATTTCTAGAAGGCCTTAGCACATTTTTACCCCACAGAGACATTATCCCGATGATAGATGTTTTGCAGGGCCTTGAGGCTGGGAAGGCTGCCCTGTGCTTGGAAATTCTACCATGTCACCCTCCATGTATATAGTAGCCGTATGTTGTAACCTGGATCGTTTCCTTACATTAAAGGAAGATGTAGCCTTCATGTGGCTCTGTGGGTATCTTTCTGTCAATTACATCATACTGTTAGGGCAAACAGGCCCTTAGCTAATCATCTTATTCAAACACCCAACAGAATAAATGATAGGATATGTGATTCCAAATTAGTTGTTTTTCTGGCTACTGCCATTTTGGGGAAAGCAAAGAGGATAAAATTCCTTTTAGAATCTCTTTTGAGAATTTTTTGGGCTCCTAGGTTTGTAAAGGCCACAGGTATCCTGTATGGAACTAGCTGAGTTATGTTAACATGCTGCTCTTTGGGTAAAAGACTGTTGTAAAATATATTTGATAGTTGGTTATTCTAGAAGACAGAAATTTAATGCCTTTTGGAGCTGGAGCTATTATTGTTAATATTGTTAACATTAAAAGGGCCATAAAACTAAGCTGAATGAGAACAATGTGGTACAACAATACATTTGCAAAATAATGTAATTAAATTATTACATTTTACTTGATTACTTGTTAAGCAGTAGAAGTTGTGGGGGTAGATTATGGGATTTGTTTGAAGGGATATAACACATTTCCCCAAATGAAAACATCTGTCCACGTTGGTGTTTTCCATTAGTCATCTTCAGAGATGTTAATTTAACTTAAAACAATTCACACTACTCTGTTGATTAATTTCAAAATGATGTTTGCATTATTAGTTGAAGTCAGAGACACCATGAGAAAGGGTAGTAAAAACAGATGGCTGTGTGATACATTTGGTACTTAGAATGTTTACATTAAAGCAGCCCTTGGTGTTTCCATAGGGCTTGAGAACAGAGGAGAAACTAAAATTGGCACAAATTATTAAAATGCCTGACACAGAGAGTCAGTGTAAACCCTGAGTAGGTCTCATAGAAACTGTAGTCTTACCAGGTTTCATGTGATTGACGTAACATGCACTCACCTACTAGTCTGCAGGGTTTTGGAGGAAGCAGTGAGAGTTCAATCCATTTTCTTTATTTATATCCAAGGAAAAGTTTTAAAAACATAAAGACTGTTAGAACAGATCATGTTTGGTCTACTGAACCTTGCATAAGAGAAAAATTCCAATTTTTGAGAGGCAATGGCATATTTTCTGCACATTCAGACAGGAGCAATTAAACTCCTTTAAGAGTATGCAGACTAAGAGGTGAGTTCTCATATATCATTTGCCCTCAGATTTTCATGTGCATGTGTCCTATAAATCTTTATTTAATTAGTCAGTGGCATGGCCCAATAATCTAAATTTTTAACCAAGTTTCCAAATGCTCTGAAGAGTGATTTAAACAATTCCCATATACTTATTCCTCAAATTATCTCTTAAAAATAATCCTGTATCCCTGAGGTTCATTTTTACCAACCTAGCTATTTTCCTAGCATTTTGGCTTTATAGCAGCTTTAAAGGTCAGAGAAGATTTTTGGTTCCTGATGGCACACTAATCACAGGTGCTGTGTCCTTTACCATCTCAGACACCTCCGTTAAAGGGATTAAAACATCTAAACACATCGTCATGAAGATAACAGGAGGTGAGTGTTAATGGTTGACCATTTTCAACAATTCTCTGGCAGACAGAAAACAATTTGGAAAGAGGTATCAGAAGAAACAGAATAGAGGGGCCAGAGCTCAGGAAGGAGTTATCTGTCCTGGTGAATCCTGAACATATTCAAGGCTCAGGAACACCACGTCTGATGAGTCACAGGAGTGAAGAGTGAGTTGGAAAATAAGAGCTTCAGACATCTATATGTGAAAGGTCACAATAATCTTATACTTCACATGATGGGTAGAATACTTAACAATGAGTATCTACCCCCTTAGGCAGAATACTGGAGAGTTCTTCCCTTCAGAAGTCTGGATTGGGGGTTGGTGCCCAGGTCAAATATCTCAGCATTCTGGGATATAGGCATTCTCAAGCCTTAGAACCTGCTCATCACCCAAAAAATCCTACCATCACCCATGCACACATTCCTAAAGACAACTATGGTTCAGTAGGTATTCAGGGAAGCTTGAAACATAAGGAAAAAACTAAGAAAAATGTGTAAACATGCCCATAGATGCACACATGGGTACAAATGAACCAGATACTTATTCAAATTACATAGAAATTTTTGATATTTATTCAAATTATATGGGCATTTTAGTGAAATCTTCCACCATGTACTCATATGTACTTTACACTTCATTCAGTATTCTTTTATTTTTAGGTTTATTTATTATTTATTTTGAGAGCCGGGGGTGGGGGGGCAGAGAGAGGGAGAGAGAGAATCCCAAGTAGGCTCTGTGCTAACAGTACAGAGCCCGATGGGTCTTGATCTCATGAACTGTGAGGTCATGACCTGAGCTGAGATCAAGAGTTGGATGCTTAACGAGCTGTCACCCCAGTGCCCCTTTATTCAGTATTCTTAAAAGCAATGATACAATGCTATGCATGCAATAGCAACACTTGGAGAACCAAAAAAAAAAAAAAAATTAAAGGTAGTGTAATAGATTTCAAAAGTAGGACCAGTAAAGTAGTGAAAAAGTCCTAGAGAGTTGAAAAAAAAATATATCGAGTGATCTATTTCATTTTGTAACATGCAGCCCCAGGGAATACGCACTTCCTTGAAATGGGTTTAAGTTTTTTAGTTAATTTTTTTTCAGATATAACTTTGGCAGTCACTAGTATATAATATTCAGTGATGAACATGTCAATGAATTATGGTTTATTCATTCATTATCAAGTATTGATCAAGCATCAACTCTGTGTCCATCATTACTCTAAGCACCAAGTAGCAGTTAAAACAATGATAAAAATATGCAAATCTCTATGTTCACAGAGTTCATGTTTTAGCTGGGGAAGATAGACAGTAAACAAACAAACAAAAAACCCAAAATACAGAATACATGGTCATAAGTGCTTTCCGGGGGTGGGGGGAGCATGTAAAGGAGATAAGGTGCTGGATATGGAGTTGTAGTTTTAAAAATGCTTTTATAAAAAAGTTCCCATCTGCAAATGGGTAGTGGTAGTACTCTTATTATTTTATGAGCCTATGAGAGTGTATGAAAATGGAAGAGTTTTACTGCACAAGTAGTTTGCATCATACCAAAACGTAGCCACTTCAAATACAACTTTGAACTAAGCGGAGTAGAAATAAATTATTCAGTTAACCACTAAATTGAAAGGCAAGGATTGTACTATTTGATGATCCACAGGCAAGACCTCATTTAGAAGATGACATTTGGGCGAAAAGGAACCAAGGTTGCAAGCCGAAAGGATAGATACAGAGAAAGATACTTCCATGCAAATGGAGAAACAAGCCAATACCTTAATGCAATAGCAAACCTGGTGTGTTTGGGACATCAGGAGGAGGCTGCTTAATCTGGCATGTGGAGTGATTTAAAAGCAAATGAGGCCAGGGAATAAGCTAATGGGACAGATTCATGACAGGCCATAATGTAGACTGTGGCTTTCCCTTTTGAGATATGAAACCATTGAAGGGCTTTGCTCAGAGGAGTGACAAAAACTCATGTAAGGGATCTCTCTCTGGCTGTAATATGATTAGATTTCAGAAGGGATCAAGATGGAAACGGGGATCTCAGGGAGAGGCTATTGTAAGAAGCCAAGCAAGGGATAATGCCACAAGCACCAGGACGGTAACGATGAAGGTGGTAAGGTGTCTCTGGGTTCTGGATGTATTTTGAAAGTGGAAAAAATAAGCTTTTCTGACGATCAAATGTAAGGTGTGAAGAGGAGAAAGACTCCAGGATGAGTCCGGGTGTTTTCCTGAAGTCTTCCATTAGGGAAGACAGAAGGAGGAGGATTTTATGGAGAGTTGCAATTTGAAGTTTGTGTTTCAGACCTGTCAAGTTAGGGGTGCCGTGTAGAAATCCCAAGTGGTGATGGAGAGGGTGGTGCGATAAGCATTTTGGAGTTCCGTGGAGAGTTCTAGGTTAGAGAGATTGATGTGTGAGGCATACAAATACAGTGGTATTTAAAATCACGTGAATTGGTAAGATAGAGAAGAGGTACAGGGAATGAGCCCTGCAGCACACCTGAACACAGAGAGGTTTGGGTGATAAGGAAGAACGTTCTTTGCAGAGGCAAAGAAGGGTTAGAGCCAGAAAGAGAACAAAGGGGATATGGTGTTCTGGATACCAGGAGAGGAAAGTATTTTGAGGAGGAGGCAGTTATCAGCCATTCCACAGGCTTTTATAAAAATGTTTCCATCTGCAAATGGGTAGTGGTAGTACTCTTATTATTTTATGAGCCTATGAGAGTGTATGAAAATGGAAAAGTTCTGCACAAGTAGTTTGCATTACCAAAATGTAGCCACTTCAAATACAACTTTGAAGTAAGCAGAGTAGAAATAAATTATTCAGTTAACCACTGAATTGAAAGGCAAGGGTCGTACTGTTTGATGATCCACAGGCAGCATTGCCCCCTGACCCCACCCCGGCCAAAAGTCACATGGAAAATTGAGTAACTCTCTTTGTTATTTGCCTATGTCCTAATAGCATCTCTGAAAACCAAAATCATTATTGGGGTATGTTGGAAAGTTGTTTTTTGGTAATTTCCCTAGTTAGGGGAAGGGAGTCAAAGAGGTTTCCGTGTTGGTGGTATTTAAAAACATATTCTTTTGAGTTTTCACACTTAAGCAAAATTGAATGGGTGACAGATGTTTACCCGCTGAATTCCTTTGGCTTGGTTGAATTGTTGGAGGAGCAGGAAATATTCTTACTTTTAATATATTCTTGAGTACCTAGAGTGCTGTCAATACTTCATTTGCTATAAATATATCAATATGTGGTAAGTTAACTTATTAAGATATTATCTGTTGGTCCTTGCATTTCCTTGTGTCATTTATTTTCCTAGGGCTTCTGCTTGGAGTCCTCAAGGGGAAAGAGAGAGCTCTTCTTATTTTGAAAATAAGGAAAGATGCATAACAGAATTTATTCTCAATTTAGTAGGATAGAGGTTGTGAGATCTTTTGAGTAGGAAGGGATCTATCCCCACTTTGGAGTAGTGTTATGCCCAGAATTCGTGATCCCCAAAGACCACCAGGGAGCTGAGTCCGATGGAAAAGCAAAAGAGCCTTTATTCGAGCTAGCTTGAGCTCAATCCCCCACCTGCACCGTCGCAGCGGTGAGATACCAGGGAGAGAGAGCGGGTTTCGAAAGCACAAAGGTTTTATTGGGGCCTAGGGGCAGTTGGTGAGGTAATGGCTGTGGCCTCAGCTGATTGGCTGGGGAAGGGTAGTGGCCTCGGCCGATTGGCTGGGGAAGGGTTGGAGTCCTGTTACACAGGTCGCTGGGCGTGTTTTGATCAGGAAGTTTGACCGGGTGAGCGGAAGGTTACTCAAGGGGAGGAGGCGTAGTCTAGGTGAAGGACACAGAACAAGATGGAGTCGGCCGGCGTAGGCCCGCCCTTTCAGTAGTACTGGGCACAGTGGGCCTAGGGAGCCTGGGCCCTTAGAATGGAGAGTCCCACACTACAGATTTTGTACTGCAGGTGTGACGCAGGGGCTGGTTGCCTTTAGCTTCCTGGGTCCATGTGGCTGGAGACAACAAATGCCATTCTTTTGTGACTTCCAGGAGGCACTGGATTAAGTTTATGTGCGAGAGTTTTATGTAGGACCATCATACCTCTCATCCTTGCTCTTGATTCCTAGGCTACTTTCCCCAAACCCAAGGTTTTATAGTTCTACTTTTTCTTCTGAGCCAACACGATTTTGCTAATTCTTCTTTGCCCCATGGGTCATTTTCAGGTGTCTTCCATGGCCTCTTGTAACCACATTCTACCATAACACTCATTTTTCATGAAATGCTTCATGCAACATCTTTGCCCTAACTGAAACTAGGCCCCCTGCTGAGGACATGATTTTTCTGGCAACCATCTACAACAGAGACTACTTATCCATCCCACGTTTCACAGGGCTTGTAACTCCCTATTGATTTTCTGGATCATTTCCTGCATCTTCCAGTAAAAATCCTCCTTCTACTTTGAGACTTATTCCTGACATCCATTCATCCTTCTCTGGCACATTAATTCATCTCTGGTGTTTGTCAAGAACTTTGGCACTTGGGTCCCAATTTTACTTTTCAGGCCAAGTGCTGTCATTTTTCATCATTACTTGCTGTGGTTCACACAGCTCTGAAAGTTCACAGTTCTTACAGTAACCTGCTAGTGGCTGCATCCTGGACCCTCATTCCAAACATTCCTTTGTCTTTGGACTCCAAAATTCTACTGTCTTAACCTCTGGTTATAATCTCCAGTATTTTTCAGTTTTCTCACCCCTACTCATCAATCTTAATCTCAGTCCCTTAACTGCTTCAAGTCTCTTCTTCCCCTTCTGGCTTCATTTTCTATTACTACTTTAATCTTCCTTTGCCTGTGTTCTCAACTTCTTAGTCTGTCTCTTTTCTTTACCCCTGTTCATTCGTTCGTTTCCTTCCTTCCTTCCTTCCTTCCTTCCTTCCTTCCTTGTTTCCTTCCTTCTTTCCTTCCCCCATCTGTCTATCTATCCATTTATCTTCATGAAACCACCCTGTCTCAGAAAGAAACTGGCTCACTGTTCACCAAAACCTATTTTCTTTCTTCTTAGCACACAGGCTTACATTAGGTTTTGGAATGTATTTGAGGCCTGACCAATGGGCTGTGAGTAGAAATGATGTGTGCCACTTTAGGTCTGGCCTATATAAATCTCTGCTATGACCTTCTCTCTCATTCCCATATGCTGGTGGGATGACAACACCCACGGTATTCTTGGGGGTTGCAGGCTGAAGATTGGGTGATTCTTTACTAGTTTGACTCCCTAAGTAAATTTATGAATAAATCCCTACTCCTATTCTGAAGCATTTCAAATCAATGAGAAATAAGCTTCTATTGTGTTAAATCATTGCAATTTCTGTTAACATGGTACAGCATAGTGTTATCTGAGTGTTCTCATAACCCAAAGATAAATCTACATCTCTGCCTTTTCTCTTCCCATTTTTGGTCCACCACTGAGTGCTGCTGGAGGAATTTACATCATCATGTGGATTTGTACTCAAATCTACCATCTTCAGCTTTAGCTGGATTATTAGTTGTGCTTGGCAATCATGCTGTGTATCATGTTGCTTCTTTTTTTCATTTCCTTCAATAATTGAGTCTTTACTATGAACATCTTCATTTGGGCATATGATTTTATCCTATGCCATAGAATTAGAAAGACCTTGAAGCATGAACTTCTTCAAACTCCTGTCCCCTTCCCTCTATCTACAAACATGTCTGCATTCATCATGTTCACTTTACCTCATTTCTATGAAAGAACAGATTTCTCTCTCTCCCTGAGGCTAATGATTCCGTTTAGATCCTCACTTCATTTACCTTCATAAAAACTTTGGCCCATCTGGGATTCTCAACAGAGCAGCATTTGTGCTCATTTAACCCTTCCTTGGATCCCCAATATGAAGCACAGTGCATAACACACAGTGGGTATTCAAAACAAGTTACTTGGATGAGAAGATAAATGCATTTCCTTTCTTATAGTTCCAACATTTCCAACATCATCCTCTCTGCTGACACTTTTTCTCCTTAGTATATAGTCAATTCTGTTCCAATGAAGAACAGATCAAGTAAATAAAACTTCCTCAACCTTTAAGCTCCTCAGCCTCCTTCTCCATTTCTCTTCTATTCATGAATAACTTGAGAAGTTGTCTATATGCACTCTTCTTCTCAACCTGCTCTCACTAGACTTCTGTCCCAGTCACTCCACTAAGCTGTTTGTGCTGAAGTTGCAAAGACTTTGTAGTTCTTAAAATTACATCAGCATTCTTCAGGACTTAGTTTTCTTGATTTCCCTGCTGAATGTCACACTATTGTCATTCCCCCATCCCCACCCCAACATATTTTTTTGGCACATTGTTTTGGTTTTCTCCTTACCTTTCTGAAATTCCCCTCGCACTATCAATTTATCAAATGCTACCAAGTACTTATTTGCTCTCTTCTCTATAGACTCTAAGTGATCTCATTCCACCCCGGGTTTCCAATTTACAACAGCCCCCATGTCTGCCCAGTTTCAGATCTGTGTATTCAACTATTCTTGGGATGCCTCTGAATGATCCATAGATGCTTCAAACTCAACATGTCCAAAGTGTGCTCATCAGCCTATCACCAAGGAAACTTCCTCCTTTTCCTAACTTTTTTCTTTTCAATGGAAAGCAAAATCTTAATAACAGCATATGCCAAAAATTTTAGTTTAGTTTTTTTCTTCAACATCCCACTTAAATCTAGAGTACTAGAGAATATGGTAATGAGGGCGGGAGATGGTAATTCCTGAGGACAACAGAATAGGACAAGGTGAATATCTGAGCCACATTGGAAGTAGAATAGGACCTACGCATATCAGGTTATTTTCAAGTTGTAGATCTGAGGAAAGAAATCACCTGCTCTTCCCCAAATGGTGAGTGGGACAGGAACAATCTTCAAAATCTATCGTTTGGCAACACTGAGTTGGAATAAAAAGACTAAAACATTTAAAAAAACACAACTTTTTAATGTAAGACTTATTACAACTTTATAAAACAGAGGAAAAGAAACACCAGATGAAGCACTCAGAAGAAATACAAAACTTTGAAAATCACCTATAGCAAATAACTATTGCTATAGGTGGAATGAATCAATCAAGAATGAATGCTATAAAATTATATGAAGAAAGAACATGAGATATGATCAGAGGAAACTTTCTGAAGAATTTCACAAACAAAAGGAAAATGACCTTAGGTGAAATATAGATATTTAGTTGAAATAATCCTAGGTCCTTCTATTTTTTTCATATCTTACACATCTTAGTTTACCCAGCCTGCCATAAAAAAAAAAAAAAAAAAAAAATACCACAGCCTGGGTAGCTTAAACAACAGAAATTTATTTTCTCCCAGTTCTAGAGTCTAGAAGTCCAGGAACAAAGTGCCATCAGGGTTGTTTCTGGTAAGGCCTCTCTTCCTGGCTTGTAGATGGCTGCCTTCTGACTGTGTCCTCACACATCCTTCTCTCAGTGCACACGCAGAAAGAGAGACAGAGAGAGAGAGAGAGAGAGAGAGAGAGAGAGAGAGAGATCCATCTGGTGTCCCTTTCTCTTTTTAAAAGATCACTAGTCCTCTCAGGTTAAGGCCCCACACATATGACCTCATTTAATCTTTTTAATCGTTTTTGTTTGTTTATTTTTGAGAGAGAAAGAGAGAGAGAGAGAGAGAGAGAGAGCAAGCAGGGGAGGGGCAGAGAGAGAAGGAGACACAGAATCTGAAGCAGGCTCCAGGCTCCAAGCTGTCAGCACAGAGCCCGACGCAGGGCTCAAACTGACGAACCGTGAGATCATGACCAGAGCGGAAGTTGCACACTCAACCAATTGAGCCACCCAGGCACCCCATGACCTAATTTAATCTTAATTACTTCCCTAAAGGCTGTATCTCCAAATGCAGTCACACTGGGCATTAGGGCTTCAACATATGAATCTTGAGGGGCCACAGTTCAGTAAATAACATTATACGAAACAGAGTAGAGGTTCATTGAAGTGATGTTTTGCTTAGTAGGTAGCATTATTACTCTATGTGTCGGCTCACATGCACATCCATTAAAGCTCTGCCAGTCAGACCTGGTCTTCATTCTCTATAAATGTCTGCAATATTTCATTTTTCAAGTTAAAACTGATTTTAAATTAGACAGGCAAAAAAGTGTCTAATATCTAAATACTCCCTATACCATGTTAGTTTTGGCCACTTTTGACTAAATAACGAGAAAATTAATTTTGACTTTATTTTGTAAACTACAAAAAATAAAATGAAATAAAAATATAATATAAAATAATATCAAATAAAATAAAATAGCTCACTCCAGTCAAGAATTTCTTTGCCAAGTTTAGGCCTGGAGCCAATATTAAGACCAAATTATAACTCCCTAAAATGTGGGAGGTTGTGAGATCCTTCACATCACTGTGCTGCAAATTGCTTACTGTAATATTTACTTATGTTACTAGCACTTAAGCTAAAGGAAACTGAATGCAGCTGCATGCTTCAAGATACACAAAACTATGTGAATGTATTTTCTATGCATTTTACTCTGTTCAGCATTTACTGAGAAAATGGATGATTTTTACCTAGAGGTAAAAAAAAAAGAAAAAAGGTGACACTCATTGGCCACTCAAAACATGGCAATGCTAAATGTTGCACTCACAGTGTGTGATGCAGGACCTTAAAAACAACGAGTGCCTTTCAATTTCCCAATATTTGAAAACTTTGCTCCCAACATTTCAGAGCTTTACAGATGAGGTATATCGTCCAGGATTCCAAACTTCAAAGACTTAAAAAATAAACTGCAAACTAGCAAACTTTTCATTTGTGTTTTACTTCTGTTATTTTTCTAACCTTTCCTTTTAAACACACTTTTTTTTTTGGTGCATTTGCCATTTTCAGATAAAGTTAGTAATACTAAAATAGTTCATTTTTAATCAATTCTAATGCTAAGCTTTCTGTGAGTTGGACCAAATGGCATAAAAACTGTAAACTCCAGAAATTTTATAGTTTCTTCCACCTTGTCATAATATTTTGACATCTTCTCGTGATCTTTGTATTAAAAAGGTACCTGGGATATTACTGATTAACAGAAAAACAAGGACTCTGTGAACTGCACAGAATGTGTCTGTATTTTATGTTTCCAGTTATTTAATTTTCGACTCTGGCAAGATAAAACAGACAAGTATTTTTTTTTTCCTCTTCTGTGATGAGGCTAATCGTTTTGTTAAAAATAGTATTAAAATTATAAATCATTCATAATTCCAATTAAAAATTACTTTCTCATCACTAAGCTGTTTTCCAGTACTGATCAAATTTTATTTACAGTCAATAGCAGAATAAAAGTTGTAATTCCTGACTGTGTGTGGAACCTCAGGGTCCGGATTATTTTGTTAAACTACTACCACTTATACACTGGACATTATTTTCCAGCAGATGCAATTCAAGAAAAGACAAAAGTAGAATCTGGTGTTTCTGTCTTATCTGATACCCTGGTTTAGATAACTCAGGTAGAATTGCTGGAGGTATAGACTAAGCTGACAGGTGAGGAGGGTGATGGTGTTGACAGGCCATAGTTCCCATGAAGGGAGAGTCAGTAAGGGGCAAATGTACTGCATTAGAAAAGAGGCGGTAAAGGGTTGCAGAAAGAAAAATCCCCAAATACCCCCACACATCCCAGGGAAGGGGCTGAGGGAATTGGGTTCTTCAACTTTCCATATCCTTTCACATCCCGCCCCCCCATCTCTTCTACACTGTAAAGAGTATTGCTATTTAATGAGGAAATTTAAATAGATTCCTGTGCTCCTCCCCCCACTTCTTGGGAGAGTGAAAGAGAAGGAAAAGTAAGGGAAGAAATAGAATGATACATAATAATAATAATAATAATAATAATAATAATACCACAAACCAACGCACAAACCAACAAATCACAGCCTTCCCACACACGTTTTGGAACTTTTCCTCAGTGTTTTAACCCTCTGTAGCCTGTTCTTCCCTTCAACATACATGAGCAGGGCTTCTGAAACAGGCAGCCCCAAAGAAAACAAAAAAGGAATGCCTAATGAATAAACACTTCATATGATTAACATTCACAACCCTGAGGATTGCAGCCAGGCAAGTCAAGCTGTATTTCACACACAGACGAATGTAAACTCTTTCATTCAGCAGCCACAATTTCTGGGAAGAAACAGATTCTCTCAGAGGTCCAGAGGAGGGCTCAAAACTTCCAAATTTTGAGGTCCCCAGCTGTAATTTTTTAAACTTAAATGATGATACCTGAAAATAATTCAGAGTGCCTCAAAAAACCTGAATCATTTTCTGGTCACTAAAAATGCATATGAGCTAATAATTACACAAAAAATAATCTGCTTTTTATGGAATATCATCCAAGACCTGAATGGCGTCTACATAAGTGGGGGGGAAAAATGAGTCAAAGTACAAATTAGAAGCTTTTTTTGAGACAAAATCTTTCTGAAACCTTTTTTTGTGGAAAGAAATAACAAGTGGAAGTCAGGGAAATCCCACCATAAATATTCATTGTTACGTTCTTTCAAAGCAAAGGAACCAAGTATTTAAAGGTTCTAAAGCTTCTACGTGAATTGCTTATAAATGTTTGAAGAAAGGAAATTTGAAGATTTCACTCAAAAGTATTTTTTCAAGAATAGTCATAACTGTCTCAAATAGGTGCAAGGTATCTAGAACCATAATGCAAAATGTTAAACTGAGGGCTCAGTTTTGAGGTATGATCCTTTTCTGGAGTGTTTACCAGCACTGGAAATCTGGTACCTGGTCATGAGGGCTTTCTGCTCCTGGAGCCATTGCTTTTAATATTAGTTCCTTGAATTCAACTGAGGTAGAGAGGCTTATCTTCCTCACCAGCCCAGCCCAAACCCTGGGGAGTCAGCCCAAGGCAGCTTTTTTTTTTTTTTTTTTTTTTTTAATCTCTCAGCTCCTGAATTCTGTTTTTGCTGATCTGGCCCCCTGTAGCTGACAGCAAGTAATCGTTACCACCCCACCAAATGCTCTCGCATCCCAGGCTACTGCAGTTTTATATCACCCCAGCCCCTGAGCTGCAGGGTATATGTACAATGAGACCAGCTAGAGATGTCTGTCAAGACCAAAAGAAGAAACAACTGCATGCTCAGGCTTTCTAAACAAAGGAACTTGAATGAATTTAATCCTATGCTTCTATCAGTTACAGAGGAGAGATGGCTCTCCATTCGACTCAGGAGGACCTTAGCATCAACATTCTGGCTGAAAGCTGTGAAGAAGTCTGTAGAGTTATTGTCTTGGAGCTGTGTTTGAAAAGCAAGCCCGTTATTTTGTCTCGTAGGTTGTATTTTTATTTGAGGTGGGTTTGGGTATGCTGGAGCTAGCTTTTACAAGCCGGCAAGTCGACTAGGACTCTCTCTTCCCAGATAGGCCATTTGTTGACAGCTTGAAGTTGGTCAAGGTGGGAGTGTTTCCACATTTACACCATGGACACGGGCAAACGAGGACCATCAGGGCCTCTCTCTCCTCCCTGCGCCACCCAGCCGGATTTGGGCACGTTGATGGTACCTGGAGTAGAGCAGCTAAGGCCACTCTAAGCCAATACTTCGGTGGTATCACTCAACCACTTCCTAAAATGCAAACCTTGCCTCTGTTTTTCTCCTTTTCTCTCATTTCATTTCCTCCAGATTTCCTGTCTGGACTAACCCACCCTCCCCATCTCCAACTTGTCCCTCCCTACCTTTATCGTAAACTCATCTGCCTCCCCAATCTCTTCCCAGAAAGCTGTCCCCAGTTCCTTGCCTAGTCTCAACCTGGCAAGCTTGTAAGTCCACAACTTCTGTACCTGCATCCTCCCTCTTGCTCAACGTGTGGGAGAACGCTTTTTTCTCATGTGCCCTCCAGCTCTGGAATATGTAACACAGACTAAATAATGCATATCTTAATGCCAAGTGATATGATACAGATGTGAATGAGAGCCAACGCACAGAAAGAAAAAGTGGGTACCACATAGGCATAATGTTACCTGTTTGGGTTTTCTTCTTTTTTTTTCCTTTTTTTTTTTAAGCTCTTCTATGTAATCCAGACTTTTCACTTACAAAATAAGATTGAAGAAAGGAAGTATGTGGACATTGTCAACGTCTTATTAAAAGAAGGCAGTGAGAACCAAAGTGAGCCTTGGTTCCTTTGTTAGCTCTAGAAAACTCGTTGGTAAGTGTGGTTTAGGAAGGGATGGTATTTCTAGATATCACCTGGAGCTCCCCTTCCATTATTCTTTATCTCAGGGACTTCACCAAATAAATTGGATGACTGAGAAAAAGCAATCAGCGAATTCAGTGTGGTATATATTTAGAAGCTCTCAAATTTTAGACTTAGTGGTTCTCAATATGTGGTCCCTGACCAGCAGCATCAGTATCCCATAGGGACTTGTTACAAATGCAGATTCTGGGGCTACACTCAGATCTACTGAATCAGAAATTCCGATTGAGGGAGGGGCCTTGAGATCTTTGTTTTCACAAGCCCTCTGCGTGACTCTGATGCCTGCTGACATTTTGAGAATAACTGTTCTGGGCCTTGGGCATAGAGGTGACTGCCAGTTCAGTGCTATCATTTTATCTGAAAAATAACGTGGGTGTTGGATAATAAGTTGTGCATGAATATTTCTGAATAAAATGCATAATTATTTACTATTGATGTGACCTAGGGCAAGCTACTGTTTTCTCATTTGTATAAACATTTTCTCATCTTTAAGTGAGAAAAAGCATGTAATTATAAGTCCACAACTTAATAAGAGCATGTAGTGCAAAAGACAGTCTGTGTGAAAATGCATAAAAACTTTGCACTGTTTTGCATAAAACAATAATAATTATGCTGACAATGTTGACGGTATATGGAAGGACACTGGTTTGCAATGTTAGGAAAGGGCATCATTTAATGCATTGTCCGTGAGTCTCCAACCAAAGAGATTAGGCGAGATGTTTCCTTTTAAAAATTTAATGTCAGTAAAGAGCTCTTATTTTTCCTCAAGAAACAAATGCTCTTATTCATTTTTGTCAGTTGTATAATTTTTCATGTGTTCATTTTTACTTTGGCTGCTAGGATACTCAGGGCCAAATTTGATATTTAGACATATCAGTTATGTTAGGCTTCTTGTATAATATATTTACTTCCTTCCTTGCATGCTTCTTGTCACCTATTTTTTAAAAATTAACTTTATTTTATATAAGTCCCTAATTATAAGCTGCCTCATGCCGTTTTTTTTTTTTTTTGTCTTAGTAAAAAATGAAAGAGAGAAGAAAGTCTAGGAGTATCATGTGATTTAACAAAATAACTTTGTTTAAGAATGCTAGGAATATCAGGAAAGTCTCCATGCTGTACAGATGTCTCTGTGTTTTTTCTGTGGTCACGAACTCACTCAGGCTGAGCCTCTCCTTTGAAAAAATGCTTCTCCAGGACCACGTAGTGAAAAGAGCACTAGATAGTGTTTAAGAAAGCCAACCACAAATCCTCTGCCACCTTGGACCTACCATGTATTTGGTTCCCTCATTTCTCAAATAGCTTATGAAGACCAAATAAGAAAACGTATGTTAAAATGCATGGTACACAACAAAGCACTCTGCAAATTGAAGCTTACGTACATAAAATTTTGGCCACGTAGATAGTATTTGTTGAATAAATAAGTAAACAGGGAATAAATAGATTCTGAGTCTACCTTCTCTTTCCCTGTCTTGCTAGTGTTCTTTCTGAATATATTGGCTTCCAGAACAACATTTAGGGTAGTGTTTTAAGAAATCAAGTTCATTTTGTCATTCAGTATGTGGTATTCATTTCATGTAGATATTACCACAAATGGAAATGAGATCCTTTTAAATACCTTTTTCAAGTGTAATCATTGTTGGATGTATTATTACTGAATCGCTTGATGTCACTTAATGGCCCATGCTTCTTTTTGTTTTCTTCAGCTTCAGTTGGGCATATGACAGTTCTTTTGATTTTATGAGAACATTATGTTGACTTAATATTTGTCGTTATTTTGTGAATCAGGAATGATAGCATGGCATGTTATTAATGAGGCCCAAGAATGCATTGTGACAGTTTTTATCAAAGTGCCACCTTTCATCCAGCAGAACATTGCCTCAAGAGAAATGTTTAAAACTGAGAAGCTGTGGGCACCTGTGTGGCTCAGTTGGTTGACTGACCAACTTTGGCTCAGGTCATTATCTCACAGTTCGTGGGTTCGAGCCCCGCATCGGGCTCTGTGCTTACAGCTCAGAGCCTGGAGCCTGCTTTGGATTCTGTGTCTTCTCCGCTCTCTGCCCCTCCCCCGCTCATACTCTGTCTCTTTCTCTCTCTCTCTCTCAAAAATAAATCAACATTAAAAAAATTTAAAACTGAGAAGAAAGGATTAGGGGAAATACTATATTTTAGTAGAGAAACTAATTACAAATAAATTTATTTGCATTTTTTAGTCAGTCATTTCATACAATCAGTTTGGAAACCATGTCAAATGAAGTGGAATTCTAAATGAAATAAGCTGATACTAATAACAAAAAGGTAATAGTGATAGTAATAGTTACTTTACACGATTAACAAGTACTCTGCTAAGTGCTTTCTGTGTATTGACTCATTTAATCCAGACTGTCTGCTTTCGAAACCTATGTCCATAACCATTGGCTACCCTAAAGGTTATCGTACACTATTTTAACTCTATTCTTGATAACAATAGACAGCTATATCAGAAAACTAAACCAACCTCTTACCCCTCCAGAAAAAAAAAAAAAAAAGAATCCCAAAACAACAACTACAAAAAACCCTAAAAATAAAAACAAATGCCCCCAAACCCAAATCTGTTGATAAATGTTATTATTAATATTTATAAACTTATTGATAATGTATGACATATTCATAATATATCTTTAAGAAGCACTGCTATGCCATTTAGCAGACTCTGGCAGGAAAAATCCTCCTGCGGCATTAATTCCACGCAACAGTAAAAAGAATCCTTGCAAAATGCCAGCAAATGAGGTGGTAATAACTTCAAACTACTTGACTCAGCAGGGAGATGCTCAGCAGGGGAAAAAAAAGATCGGCTTTCCAATCTCTTAATTTTTCAATAGAAAACAATGATAGGAGGTTCCGGTGTGCTTCATGACCCATTTAAGTTGAGGATGTATTAACATGTGAAATAAGAGGGGTCCGTTTCACAAAAATGATCTATTTTCAAAATGTAGCATTCAGGCTCCACAGCGTGACTGCCAGTGTTTCTTTAGCTGCTCGATGGGAGAGCCCGCGCGCTCCTTCCCACACACCTGTGTTTACATTGAGGCCTTGGCAGCACATGACCCCGCAGCCATCCCTCACTCACGGCTTTCGGTTTGCTTTCAGCCATGGCAAGCCGCGCTGCCCCTGCACTTTCACTAGCTAGCACTGTTAGAATGTTGACTTAGGAGTCCGAGGCTTGGAATTTACTATAAATCAGTTTGTTGAATCTCACTCACTTGAGAACATTACACAGACATTTTCTTAAATCCCAAACTGGAATCGATTATGTCTTGTAAATACCGTTGAACTTTAAAAAGGGGGTGGAGTAGGGGGGTTTGTTTTCATGTAGCTTGCTGCTTTCATATGGACTTAAGATATTTTCCCCCATTTGCATCCCTTGGAAAATAGGAATCATAGACTGAAAATGAGTTATTTAGTAAAGCAGATAGCAAACCGGAAAGGTGGGGGGGATGATGGTTTTTTTTTTTTTTTTTTTTTTAGGTTTCTTGGATTTCATGTGCAATATAGTGAAGCGGAAGAAATCTATAATAGCACACCTTTGCAGTGGTAAAGTTTTTGGCTGCTACCTTTTTCATGAAAAATTTGATGCAAAATGAATCTGTTCCTCAAAGTATATACCATTGCTGTCAGAACCTGATGAATAAATAGTGGAATGCATTCACCTCTTGATTTCTTGGGAAATAACGAATACTGTGGATATTTTCACGAACAGTTAGTGTGACTCAAGTGATTAATTGGTACACAATTCACTGATTATGAAAAAACGACTATGCTTTTCAACAGATATGTTACTGAAGAAGAACATCAGCTCTTGCCCCCAAAGGAGCTTAAAATTGATTAGGGGTTAGAGGCAAGGAAATCAATCTCTACAACAAGAAATAAATATGAGAAGGGGAAGTTCAAAGTACTCTGGAAATCCACAGGAGGGACCCCTAACCCAGGGGCTGTGGGGCCAGGAAAGCTTGCACAGAGGGGGACATCCGGCCAAGCTGAGACCTGACAGGTGAGCAGGGGCCAGCCAGGTAAGGATCAGGATAAATAAAGAATATTCTAGGCAGAAGGTAGAGCATATGTGAATTTCCCAAACCAAAAACATATTTTTGTAAAACAGAATAAAATGAGGCCGAGGGCCAGTACCATTATTCCTTCCAAGTGGCTCTGAAGTTTAACTTTAAATTTTATAGTTTTGGTATGTTTAAATGGTCCCATGCTTAAAAAAAAATCCAGGGGCGCCAGGGTGGCTCAGTCAGTTAAGTGTCCAACTTCGTCTCAGGTCATGATCTCATGGTTTGTGAGTTCAAGCCCTACGTCGTGGTGACAGCTCAGGGCCTGGAGCCTGCTTCAGATTCTGTCTCCCTCTCTCTCTCTCTCTGCCCCTCCCCTGCTCATGCTTTGTCTCTCTCTCTCTCTTTCAAAATAAAATAAAATAAAAACATTAATAAAAAATAAATTCCAACATGGAACTCTTCTAGGGAGGAGGACTATCTCACATCTTGGCAAAAGAACAGGCTGAGTAGTAAGAGCAAGAAAAATAATGTTTTTATTTGGAACAATAATGTTTGGTTACGCATTTTCTCTGATAAATATGATTTTGTATATATTTTAACTTACTGAATTATGAATCTTTTCAAAAAGCTGAGAAGTGAGGTTACCTACATGACAAATAATGTTCTTTATTTTTAAAATGGATATGAGAAAGTGATTATAATTAGAATCTGTTTCTTCTACTTGGAAATTTCCTGGATGGCACCGCAAATTTAAAGTCAGTTTCTGAAGCTTAATAAGGTACTAAATAATTGCCCTATTCATCTATCAAAAACAAACAATTTAAGACAAATTCAATTTTTCTTCTTTGACATGGTGGACGGAATGGATAACACGTATGTTCAGATTTGACTTTGAAACAATTTTCTGCATCTCACTGTCAGTATACAATGATCATTATTTAAATATGGTTTTATAGGTGCAGGTGCCTAGTGGCATAGTGGGTAGCTCAGTTAAGCATCCAACTTCGGCTCAGGTCATGATCTCATAGTTGGTGGGTTCAAGCCTGGAGTCAGACTCTGTGATGATAGCTCAGAGCCTGGAGCCTTCTTCGGATTCTGTGTTTCCCTCTCTCTCCTACCCTCCCCCGCTCAAGCTCTGTCTCTCAAAAATAAATAAATGTTAAAAAAATTAAAAATAATAAATATGGTTTTATATTATATAATGGGGCCAGAAGACAGGTCAAGTAGAAATTTTTTGCAGTATGCAGAGAAGAATTAAATTGAGTTGTGTAATTAAGTAGACGTTGAGATTTAGTATTTAAAGCAACAAAAAGGAATGAAAATGCAGACCATATTTATAAATCGATGATTTTTTTTTATCTATTTCTTCAACAACATCATTTGTTGATGGAGCAGTTATCCTAGATTTTTGGGATACAGGGATGGAAAAGATATGGTGCCCATGTTCATGGGGCTTATATTCTAGTGAGGAAGACAGGTAACGGGTGAGTAAAGAAATCAATTTTGGAAATGCAGTTTCAAGCAGTGATTGATGCTATGAAGACGATGAAGCAGAATGAGGTGATGATGTTGACTTGAGTGGGGTGCAGGTTATTTTACTTCGTGTGCTCAGGGAAGGTCCATCAGAGGCTTGAAATTTGGACAGAGCTGAGCCCTGCAACGGTCCTGGAGGGTCCTGGCAGAAGAGACCAAAGCTGGGAGGGGCCTAGGGTGACACAATGGGAGAAGGCCTGCAGGGCTGGAGCAGAGGGTCAGAGGGCCCATAAGAGGAGGGGAAACTCAAGACATACTAGGTGCCTCTGTGTTCTAAGACTTGGAGGCCCTGTGAAGACTTTGCAAAGTACTTAACTTAGAGCTAAATCAGGGTACTAGTTGTGAACACCTTTGCATCTTACAAAACCACGGACTTTAAAAAAAAAAAAATTAATGTTTATTTCTGAGAAAGAGACAGAGTGTGAGTGGGGGAGGGGCAGAGAGAGAGAGGGAGACACAGGATCCGAGCGGGCCTCAAACTCACTGACCGCAAGATCACAACCTGAGCTGATACTTAACCAACTGAGCCACCCAGGTGCCCCCAAGCCACTGACTGTTGTGTGGAGGGAACTTTGTAGGGAAAAACAGAAGCAGGCAGTTAATAGGTATTGCGGTACCCCAGGCAAGAAATGACCAGGAGGTGGTAGAGGCTGACAGGATCAGGGACTATTGTTTTGGAAATAGAATGGCAGGTTATACTCATGGATTTGATATGCAGAGTGAATGAAAGAGGAGAATCCTGAAATACCTAGTTTACTTTTGGCCTGAGCAACTGGGTAAATTGTAGTGCCATTTGCTGAGATGGGGAGATGTGGAAAGCTGAGAAAGGTAGTTCTGGGGACATGCAGGGAATGAGTATCTTTTGAACTGGTTAAAATTGAGATACCTTCTATAGTCCAAGTGAAGATGTTCGGTCAAGACGAAGTTTTGGACTCAGGATGAAGTCAGGATTAGAGTTGTACATTTAGTAACAGATAAACCTCGACAATGAATATTTGGTGTTTAAAGCGAAAGTACTAGTTGAGAGGCCCCCGGGATAGAGACGGAAGGAAGGAGGACCAAGTTCAGAGCACTAGACCACTCCAAAATTTAGGCACCTGGAGAGGGTGCTGATCTAGAAAAGAGCCTGAGAAAGAGGGCCATTGTGGCAAGGTGGAAGCCAAGAGAGTAAGATCCTCTAGAGGTCAGAAAAGAAAGAGGGTGCTAAACTGTCTGTAGTTCCTGGTGAGACCAAGTGGTCTGTGTTTTAATGGATGAATTATATAAAATGAGACCCACATAGTGCTCTAATAAGCTGTCTCTCCTCCAGCCTCTAAAGCATCAATGGCAGGAGTAACAAAGGAATTCTTGAACTCTCCAAGCTGGTGGAAAGATCCCTCCTTCCCTATTCCCTCTTCCCCCTTCACATTCATGACTTCACCACCCTCCGCTCTCTGCCCTGATAGTGTTGGGATGAAAACTTTTCACTTCCAACTCGGGTCCAGTGGTTGGGGGCCTGCAAATTAATTGATAGTAGATTAAGAGGAGAAAAGACAAGGTTTATGTATGTGTTCACAGGCATAGGAAGACATGCCAGTGAGGAACAACTCAATAGCCACAGGGAAAAGATTTACATACCCAATTTCCCAAGGGGAGAATTGGTTTAGAGCTTCCATGGGAACGTGTGGGAATTTCTGCTGGACTTTTTGATGCTGATAAGAATGGGCAGTCTGTCTTCTTGGCAGCTGAATATATAGGAAACTCCTTTGGAGGCGTGTTAAAGGTAGTTCTATTTTGGGGAGGCTGTACTTTATTTTTTATTTTTTATTTTTTTAATTTTTTTTCAACGTTTATTTATTTTTGGGACAGAGAGAGACAGAGCATGAACGGGGGAGGCGCAGAGAGAGAGGGAGACACAGAATCGGAAGCAGGCTCCAGGCTCTGAGCCATCAGCCCAGAGCCCGACGCGGGGCTCGAACTCACGGACCGCGAGATCGTGACCTGGCTGAAGTCGGACGCTTAACCGACTGTGCCACCCAGGCGCCCCAAGGGAGGCTGTACTTTAATTATGTAAGTGAATTTCAGATAAGATTTCTTTCCATATCTTCTTTGGTTCAAATGTTTTCATTTTAAAATAATCTATATACCAACTCTGGGGGTCCAAATAGTCCCCCACAATAACACCAAGATTAATCTCCTTTTGTTCTGTTTCACTGTGTCAGTTATACAGGAACTCAGGATTTCCAGGATTCCTTATTCCCTGGAATTTCACTTCATTTATGTATCCCTCTTTCTGGCTGTATTTCTTGTTTCTTTCCAAGTTCTGGGTCCCATCCACTGTGTTCTCTGAAGCTCTTTTCTGATCTCTCTCTTCACTGCCAGCTGGCTCTTCATCAAGGACACTATCTTCCCCTCAACCCTCTTGAGTGTGGTGAGTTTTATACCTTTATACCCCTGGGACTGCTGTCTCCAGATACTTTTCCTCTGTCTCACTCAAACTCCCAGCTCTGAAGGTCATGTCTTCAGACCATACCATCCACCACCATATGTCTTGATGTTATCTTTAGACTTGGGTTTGGTCTCCTGGATCTGTCAGTCTCTTCCTATTGTTGAAAGTTAAACTGAGGAATATTAAAATTTTCAAGTTTTGGGGGCGCCTGGACATTTCAGTTGGATCAGCATCCAACTTCGGCTCAGGTCATGATCTGACCGTTAGTGAGTTTGAGTCTTGCGTTGGGTTCTGTGCTGACACCTCAGAGCCTGTCTCCCTCTCTCCACTCCTCTCCTGCTCATGCTCTGTCTCTCTCTCTCTCTCTCTCTCTCTCTGTCAAAAATGTTTTAATAAACATTAAAAAAATTTCAAGTTTTTGAGCAAAGATCAATTTTAATTGGTTAGTGCCAAATCGGAAGTGATTAAAAGTGCTCCATCAACAGGAGTTTGGAGACAGACTCTTCTATAGAGAAGGCAGAAGCAAAGAAGGAAATTATTGACTGACTGTAAGCTTAAAGCCTAATTGGCAGTTTGTGATTGGTTGTCCCTAGGTTTTGTAATCTTGAGGCATTCATAGGTTAGATTTTGGTTTGCTTACTTGTGTAGGCCTTCATGGCATTACACTCATCTCAGTCCGATGACCTGTTAATTAATTTAACAATCCCAATGCTTGTTCTAACTCTCCGGATTCAGTAGGCATGGATATAAACCTTCCAGTCTGTCTACTCAGATTCTAGCCCTCCTCTTGTTACCGAACTCAAACTTGTCAAACTTACACTTGATGCTTGGTAAGCCAATGTCTGAGGCACAAGTTTTGAAGGAAAGAAAGCTTTATACCCAGAAGTCCAATGAGAAGTCAGGGGATTGATCCCAAAGCTGCCTTGGCCTGTTGAGCCTAGGTACAGTCTATTGGAGAAGGAGGTGAATCCATGAAAGGAGGGTGATGAGTTTCTTGAAACCCCGTGGAGCGGGAGCCTGAAACAATCTGAAGCTTTGCATTCTTTCAGACAGTGAGGGGCTAATCTGGGACCTGGTAAGTCATGTAGTTTTCAAACAAGGTGTAGAGTGAAAGGGGCAAAGTTTATGGTTAATCATGCACAGGGCTTTAGAGGTGCCTAAAACCTAATTGAGTAGGGAACAGAACAGAACATGGAGCTTAGTTAATAATATAACTAATAGAACCATAGTGCTGCTTTTACTTTCAAAACTGGTCCAGGAACCACGTGTGTGGCACTCACTCTCTTCCAATGAGCTTGTCCACCAACCAACGGTATGCATCTCGTTCCATCCTTAGACCTTGGATCTTATATTACTGATATCTGCAAACCCTCCAGAATCTCAACTTCAAGCAGCTCACTTTCACAGCACTACCACTGAGCTTTCCACAGCTCTTAGTTCTCTAGATTTATTCTCTGACTCCCATGAGCCTGATAGCCCACTGTTCCTGTCACCTTTTTAAACTATCCCTTTGGTCTCCACTCTCCCATTTCCCTCCCTACTTAGTTTAGATTCCATGGGCTATCATTATAATCACTGCCTTCCCAACACTATCAGCTCACTTCCTTTTATTTTTTTGCTTTATTATTGTTGTCTGGTGAAACTCCAACTCTGGTTAAATCCAACCCTCCTTTTTCTCCACACCTGCACTTGTAGACCTGAGCATGGCTGGAGAAAAACCAGCAAAAGTGACTGGCCTCATTTTAAACTAGACTTTGTGGACCCTTAGTGCTCCAGAAACCCTGATACATTTTTCTAGTGCATTTATTTATTCTCCCACTTTTCTAAGTCGGTGGTCTTCAAACATATCATTCATTTGCCTCCTTGAAGAATCTTGAAAAAAACTATATACCTCTTCATATATTTTTAAAGTTTATGTCTAATATTTTCACCCTAATTTAAATTATTATAAAGGATGTCACACCTGATGTATGTGTGTCACCTTTTAAAATCTATCCAATGGAAACTAAATGCTATAGAAGGTGATATCCACTGTTTTCCATTTAAATACCCAGACAGACTGTTCTATAACAATTGAAAATATTTATCATTCATTTTTCTTCTTGACTCCATTTTCAGTCCACTTACCCCACAGAATTTTATTTTATTCTAATGTATTTGCTTGTTTGTTTGTTTGGTAGTCTTCCTTTTATTATTCTGTCATACTTATCTGGAATAAAAATGCACATAAATCAAAGTTTAAAAATTCTTTATTTCTGTCAGCATAATCCTCTAGCAATTAAATAATGAATTATTATCAGTACAAATATTTTTAGTAAGCATTTGATCAAATAAAAATCTGTTACATATTTTGAAAAACAATATTAAGCCTAAAAAATTACTGGAAATTCAGTGTCAAAAGAAGACTGACTTAATTTTTAAGTTCTGATAAATATGTGGACCTAATGAAACCATTTTTTTTTTCCACTGGATCTTGATATTATATTTGTGGGTTTTTTTTGATACTTTCTTTTAAATATGAAATTTATTGTCAAATTGGTTTCCATACAACACCCAGTGCTCATCCAAACAGGTGCTGTCCTCAATGTCCATCACCCACCCGCCCCTCCCTCCCACCCCCAATCAGCCCTCAGTGTGTTCTCAGTTTTTAAGAGTCTGTTATGCTTTGGCTCTCTCCCTAACTTTTTTTTTCCTTCCCCTCCTCCACGGTCTTCTGTTAAGTTTCTCAGGATCCACATAAGAATGAAAACATATGGTATCTGTCTTCCTATATATGACTTATTTCACTTAGCATAACACTCTCCAGTTCCATCCACGTTGCTACAAAGGGCCATATTTCATTCTTTCTCATTGCCACATATATTCCATTGTGTATATAACCACAATTTCTTTACCCATTCATCACTTGATGGACATTTAGGCTCTTTCCATAATTTGGTTATTGTTGAAAGTGCTGCTATACACATAGGGGTACAAGTACCCCTATGCATCAGCACTCCAGTATCCCTTGGGTAAATTCCTAGCAGTGCTACTGCTGGGTCATAGGGGAGGTCTATTTTTAATTTTTTGAGGAACCTCCACACTGTTTTCCAGAGCGGCTGCACCAGTTTGCATTCCCACCAACAGTGCAGGAGGGTTCCCGTTTCTCCACATCCTCGTCAGCATCTATAGTCTCCGATTTGTTCATTTTAGCCACTCTGACTGGCATGAGGTGGTATCTCTGTGGTTTTGATTTGTATTTCCCTGATGAGGAGCGACGTTGAGCATCTTTTCATGTGCCTGTTGGCCATCCGGATGTCTTCTTTAGAGAAGTGTCTATTCATGTTTTCTGCCCATTTCTTCACTGGATTGTTTTTTGGGTGTGGAGTTTGGTGAGCTCATTATAGATTTTGGATACTAGCCCTTTGTCCGATATGCCATTTACAAATATCTTTTCCCATTCCGTTGGTTGCCTTTTAGTTTTGTTGATTGTTTCCTTTACAGTGCAGAAGCTTTTTATCTTGATGAGGTCCCAAAAGTTCATTTTTGCTTGTAATTCCCTCGCCTTTGGGGATGTGTCAAGTAAGAAATTGCTGCGGCTGAGGTCAGAGAGGTTTTTTCCTGCTTTCTCCTCTAGGGTTTTGATGGTTTCCTGTCTCACAATCAGGTCCTTTATCCATTTTGAGTTTGTTTTTGTGAATGGTGTGAGAAAGTGGTGTAGTTTCAACCTTCTGCATGTTGCTGTCCAGTTCTCCCAGCACCATTTGTTAAAGAGACTTTTTTCCATTGGATATTCTTTCCTGCTTTGTCAAAGATTAGATGGTCATACTTTTGTGGGTCTAGTTCTGGGGTTTCTATTCTATTCCATTGGTCTATGTGTCTGTTTTTGTGCCAATACCATGCTGTCTTGATGATGACAGCTTTGTAGTAGAGGCTAAAGTCTGTGATTGTGATGCCTCCTGCTTTGGTGCTCTTCTTCAAAATTACTTTGGCTATTCGGGGCCTTTTGTGGTTCCATATGAATTTGAGGATTGCTTGTTCTAGCTTCGAGAAGAATGCTGGTGCAAATTTGATTGGGATTGCATTGAATGTGTAGATAGCTTTGGGTAGTATTGACATTTTAACAGTATTTATTCTTCCATTCCATGAGCACAGAATGTTTTTCCATTTCTTTGTATCTTCTTCAATTTCTTCTTAAGCTTTCTATAGTTTTCAGCATACAGATCTTTGACATCTTTGGTTAGGTTTATTCCTAGGTATTTTATGATTCTTGGTGCAGTTGTGAATGGGATGAGTTTCTTTGTCTTTCTGTTGCTTCATTATTAATGTATGAGAATGCAACTGATTTCTGTACATTGATTTTGTATCCTGTGACTTTGCTGAATTCATGTATCAGTTCTAGCAGACTTTTGGTGGAGTCTATCGGGTTTTCCATGTATAATATTATGTCATCTGCAAAAAGTGAAAGCTTTACTCACCTTTGCCAATTTTGATGCCTTTAATTTCTTTTTGTTGTCTGATTGCTGATGCTAGAACTTCCAACACTATGTTAAACAACAGTGGTGAGAGTGGTCATCCCTGTCATGTTCCTGATCTCAGGGGGAGAGCTCCAATGAGCTCAGTTTTTCCCCAATGAGGATGATATTGGTTGTGGGCTTTTCATAAATGGCTTTTATGATGTTTAAGTATGTTCCTTCTATCCCAACTTTCTTGAGCATTTTTATTAAGAAAGGATGCTGAATTTTGTCAAATGCTTTTTCTGCATCAGTTGACAGGATGCAGCAAAAGCATTTGACAAAATTCAGCATCCTTTCTTAATCTTATCTTTCCTTTTATTAATGTGATGTATCACATTGATTGATTTGCGAATGTTGAACCAGCCCTGCAGCACAGGAATGAATCCCACTTGATCATGGTGTATAATTCTTTTTATATGCTGTTGAATTAGATTTGCTAGTATCTTATTGAGAATTTTTGCATCCATATTCATCAGGGATATTGGCCTGTAGTTCTCTTTTTTTGCTGGGTCTCTGTCTGAGTTGGGAATCAAAGTAATGCTGGCTTATGAGTCTGGAAGTTTTCTTTCCCTTTCTATTTTTTGAAACAGCTTGAGAAGGATAGGTATTATCTCTGCTTTAAATGCCTGGTAGAATTCCCCAGGGAAGCCATCTGGTTCTGGACTCTTATTTGTGGGAGATTTTTGATAACTGATTCAATTTCTCCGCTGGTTATGGGTGTGTTCAAGTTTTCTATTTCTTCCTGTTTGAGTTTTGGAAGTGTGTGTGTGCTTAGGAATTTGTCCATTTCTTCCAGGTTGTTCAGTTTGTTGGCACATAATTTTTCATAGTATTCCTTGATAATTGCTTGTATTTCTGAGGGATTGCTTGTAGTAGTTCCGGTTTCATTCATGATTTTATCTATTTGGGTCATCTCCCTTTTTTTTTTTTAAACATTTTGCTCTTTTTAAAAAAAAAAATTAATGTTTATTTGTTTTTGAGACAGAGAGAGACAGAACATGAACGGGGGAGGGTCAGAGCGAGAGAGGGAGACACAGAATCTGAAACAGGCTGCAGGCTCTGAGCTGTCAGCACAGAGCCTGACGCGAGGCTTGAACTCACGAACTGCAAGATCATGACCTGAGCCGAAGATGGATGCTTAACTGACTGAGCCACCCAGGCACCCTGATCTCCCTTTTCTCTTTGAGAAGCCTGGCTAGAAGTTTATCAATTTTGTTTATTTTTTCAAAAAACCAACTCTTGGTTTCATTGGTTTGCTCTACAGTTTTTTTTAGATCCTATATTGTTTATTTCTGCTCTGATCTTTATTATTTCTCTTCTTCTGATGGATTTGGGGTGTCTTTGCTGTTATGCTTCAATTTCCTTTAGGTGTGCTGTTTTTTAGTTGGGATTTTTCTTGTTTCTTGAGATCAGCCCGGATTGCAATGTATTTTCCTCTCAGGACTGCCTTCACTGCATTCCAAAGCGTTTGGATTGTTGTATTTTCATTTTCATTTGTTTCCATATATTTTTTAATTTCTTCTCTAATTGTCTGGTTGACCCATTTATTCTTTAGTAGGGTGTTCTTTAACATCCATGCTTTTGGAGGTTTTCCAGACTTTTTCCTGTGGTTGATTTCAAGTTTCATGGCATTGTGGTCTGAAAGTGTGCATGGTATGATCTCAATTCTTTTATACTTCTTAAGGCTGTTTTGTGACCCAATATGTGCTCTGTCTTGGAGAATGTTCCATGTGCACCCGATAAAGAAAGTATGTTCTGTTGCTTTGGGATGCAGAGTTCTAAATATATCTGTCAAGTGCATCTGATCCAATGTATCCTTCAGGGCCCTTGTTTCTTTATTGATCCTGTGTCTAGATGATCTATCCTTGTTGTAAGTGGGGTATTAAAGTCCCCTGCAATTACCACATTCTTATCAATAAGGTTGCTAATGTTTGTGGGTAATTGTTTTATATATTTGGGGGCTCCCGTATTTGGCACATAGACATTTATAATTGTTATCTCTTCCTGATGGATAGACCCTGTAATTATTATATAATGCCCTTCTTCATCTTTTGTTACAGCCTTTAACGTCTAGTTTGTCTGATATGAGTATGGCTATTCCAGCTTTCTTTTGACTTCCAGTAGCATGATAGATAGTTCTCCATCCTCTCACTTTCAATCTGAAGGTGTCCTCAGGTCTAAAATGAGTCTCTTGTAGACAGCAAATAGATGGGTCTTGTTTTTTTATCCATTCTGAAACCCTATGTCTTTTGGTTGGAGCATTTAGTCCATTTACATTCAGTGTTATTATTGAAAGATATGGGTTTAGAGTCACTGTGATGTCTGTAGGTTTCATGCTTGTAGCGATGTCTCTGGTACTTTGTGGTCCTTGCAACATTTCACTCACAGAGTCCCCCTTAGGATCTCTTGTAGGGCTGGTTTAGTGGTGATGAATTCCTTCAGTTTTTGTTTGTTTGCGAAGACCTTTATCTCTCCTACTCTGAAAGACAGACTTGCTGGATAAAGGATTCTCAGCTGCGTATTCTTTCTGTCCATCACACTGAAGATTTCCTGCCATTTCTTTCTGGCCTGCCAAGTTTCAGTAGAGAGATCTGTCACGAGTCTTATTGGTCTCCCTTTATATGTTAGAGCACATTTATCCCTAGCTGCTTTCAGAATTTTCTCTTTATCCTTGTATTTTGCCAGTTTCACTATGATATGCCATGCAGAAGATAGATTCAAGTTACTTCTGAAGGGAGTTCTCTGCCTCTTGGCTTTCAATACATGTTTCCTTCCCCAGATCAGGGAAGTTCTCAACTATGATTTGTTCAAGTACACCTTCAGCCCCTTTCTGTCTCTCTTCTTAATCTGGAATTCCTATGATACGGAAATTGTTCCATTTGATTGCATCACTTAGTTCTCTAATTCTCCCCTCATACTCCTGGATTCTCTTATCTCTCTTTTTCTCAGCTTCCTCTTTTCCCGTAATTTTATCTTCTAATTCACCTATTCTCTCCTCTGCCTCTTCAATCTGTGCTATGGCTGCCTCCATTTTATTTTGCATCTCATTTACAGCATTTTTTAGCTCCTCATGAGTATTTCTTAGTCCTTTGATCTCTGTAGCAATAGATTCCCTGCTGTCCTCTATGCTTTTTTCAGGCCCAGTGATTAATTTTATGAGTATTATTCTAAATTCTTGTTCCATTATATTGCTTAAATCGTTTTTGATCAATTTGTTAGCTGTCGCTGCTTCCTGGAGTTTCTTTTGAGGAGAATTCTTCCATTTCGTCATTTTGGGTAGTCCCTGCAGTGGCTCCAAATTGCAGGGCACTTCCCCTGTGCATTAGGGGGTAACTTATGTTGGTGGGCAGGCAGCAGTCATACCTGATGTCTGCCCCCAGCCCACTGGGGCTACAGTCAGACTGGTGTGTGTCTTATCTTCCCCTCTCCCAGGGGTAGGACTCACTGTGGAGCAGTGTGGCCCCTGTGTGGGCTACTTGCACACTGCCAGGCTTGTGGTGCTGCTTCCATGGGATCTGGCATATCAGCTGGGGTGGATCCAGGAGGTGCACAGGGACGGGAGTGGCAGGCTTAGCTCGCTTTGCATCAGTGGTCCCCTCCGGGAGGGGCCCTACAGCACCAGAAGGGAGGCAGACCCATCAGAGTGTTGCATCCACAGAAACAAAGCTTTGGGTGTTTGCTCGGTGTAAGCAAGTTCGGTGACTGGTTCCGTTTGGGATTTTGGCTGGGGGAAGGGAGAGGGAAATGGCGCTTGCTAGCGCCTTTGTTTCCCTACTGAGCTGAGCTCTGTCCTCCTGGGCTCAACAACTCTCCCTCCCGGTGTCCTTTCACCCTTCCAGTCTCCAAGCAGAGCTGTTGACTTTTAACATTCCAGATGTTAAGTCCCACTGGCTGTCAGAACACACTCCGTCTGTCCCCTCTTCTTTTGCAAGCCGGACTCGGGGCTCTGCCTTGCCAGGTGGCCTGCCCCTCCAACGCCCCGGCTCTCTCCTGCCAGTCCATGTAGTGCACACCGCCTCTCCGCCCTTCCTACCCTCTTCCATGGGCCTCTCATCTACTTTTGGCTCTGGAGAGCACATTCTGCCAGTCTTCTGGCGGTTTTCTGGGTTATTTAGGCAGATGTGGGTGGAATCTAAGTGATCAGCAGGACGAGGTGAGCCCAGAGTCATCCTATGCCGCCATCTTCCCCATTTTGTTTTGTAATGCAATAGGTATGAGTTGGGTATGAGTTGATTCTATTTCTTTATATGTTCCTTAGATGTGGGTTTAACCCTTTGTCTCAATTTGTTGTCATTTACTTACTTACTTACTTACTTACTTACTTACTTACGGAGTTTAAAATACTTTGCTTAAAAAGACACTGCTATAGTGGAGTGTCCTGGGAAAAATAAGACAAAAAAAACCAAAAAACAAAAAAACAAAAAAACTCAAAAAAACCCATATAGTTTTTGATGGGACAGGGGAGGGTGTTGATATAGTGAACTCGACTTCTGTTACAAGAAAGTGTACAGCAGTAATATCAGACAAATCTTGATGATTAAGGTGGCTCCTAATTCATGAAGTAGGATTCATTAATTAGACTAATATGCCTAGTGTTGATTATTATAATTCAAAATGATTATAGATGCTTTTGAAAAGGTTAGATTCCAGAAGGATGATCAGATGAGTATAAATTGTGATTTATAAAGGAAAACCCAATAGTGGGGCTTCAGTCTATTTAGTCTACCAAAGTGAAAAGTAAATGACAGTATAACATTTTCATAATGCCAAACACAGTTCCTTAGTGAATATTTATTGCATTGAATTGGATTATATAAAAGTTGATGTTAAAGTTACCAGTTCATCAATAGCCTCTGTTAAAAGGAGGACGGGGAAGAATGAGACATAGAGAGCTTAGAATAAAAAAAATACAGATTTGAAAATTTTGAAAACAAATTATTTAATAATTAGAAATGAAGTATACAAGGAAGACTTGGAGGTATCTTTTTCACCCCAAGGCAAGTACTTTCTGCATGAGGTTAATATCTTTTATGGGATACAAGGATTCCATAGTCAAATGAATTTGGGAAATGCTGAGTTAAAGAAAATGAAACTGATTTCTTTATTGCAAGATTTCTCAGACAATTTAATATGCTAATGTGCATAAGAAAAGCAGATAAAATGCTTTCATATTTTGTGGAATTAAAATTCACTTTTAAGTAAATGTTTCTATCATAATGGGTCTTTTCAACTTTCAGGTAAGATCAGGACACATTCCTGGTCAAAAGCACAAACATTTGCTGTGGACTGATAAATTAATGAATTATTTGTTTTGAAAATTGGTCTATTTTGAATAATAGAGAACATTGTAAACTAATCATTAACTAAATAAATTTGAACTAGATATTTTAATGGTAAGTAGTCACGTAGAACTTGTTGCAACATAATAGAGAGCTATATCACTTCAGTCCAATAAACTTGTTTAGTTCAATAAAGTTAGACTACATCTTGAAAAATCTTTATATTGGTACTAACTGAATTAAGTGGACACCTGGAACATTAACACATTTTGGGAAGCCTTAAGAGAACCAAGTGACAAAAGACTAGCAGCCCCTTGCCATAAAGCTAAAACATATGTTCTGATTTATGCTGGCCAAGTATCTGCTAATGGCTGGATCCAAATTTTTGTGTGTGTGTGTGTATGGTTATACTCAGCTGTAGCGATTTAATATAGATCTGGGCAATACCTGGTTGATCTTTTATTTATGTAGTAGGGCATTTTTCTTAAATACACACACACACACATATATATATTTGTACATACGTATGTGCACATGCCTTTTAACAGCATTCTTTCTACAAAAATTATCCCCATGCTTTCTTATGGACTACATAGTACTTCAAGGATAAAGGTGTTTAGGTGGATAAGTGAAGATGTTGCTAGCTGTTGTTTATTGGATTGATTGTTTCAAAAAAATTATATTCCAAAGATACCATATTCCTATTCAAATGAATTCCCAATTACAGTATATGCAGAAAAACTTGTGAAATTCTGGTATTGGATTTGTTCTCATTATTTGTAGCTCAACTTAACCTACAAAGAGTGCAATATCAGATACATTTGTCCATGAGGTATTTTTCAAAATTATGCTATATTAATTCAGTTCATAATTCTTCTAAATAAATAAATGCTCTCGTTAAAGATCGACTGACGGCCACAAATGTGTTCATTATGTCTGGGAAAGTATCAAAATGCCCAAGAGACATATTTAGACTCTTGGTCCTTTTAAGCCATGTAAGCAGAAATGGCATGTTCTAAGATAATGACATTGTCATGTATGGCAGCTGGAAAAGCACGGTCCTAGATACTTCTAACGAGAGGCAACACTTTGTTGAAAAAGCTTAATATCAGTAAAGGCAGCCAGCAGATCTTCTGAGGATTTTAGGCTTGAGTTGTAAAGACAAATAGTCCAGACACAGATGTCAGTACTTCAGTGAAATGAGGATGCTCTGGTGAAGTTCATGGCTGATTGTTTCTGGAAAATATCTATATGCCACAAAAACAAAATAATGTGCTAAAATTGTAAATTCCCACCAGTTAAATACCTCAAAACTCATAGCAATAACATAATATTTTAATACCTATTTATGTGTATATCTATCTGTCTATATTAGGGATTATTGGATTTTTATTTATTAAATAATTTTTAATGCTGAATTTTTAATTTTGAGAGAGAGAGGCAGGGGCAGAGAGAGAGGGAGACACAGAATCCAAAGCAGGCTCTAGGCTCTGAGCTATTAGCACAGAGCCTGATGTAGGGCTCGAATTCACAAACCAGGATATCATGACCTGGGCCAAAGTTGGATGCTTAACCCACTGAGCCACCCACGTGCCCGAGGCCTGTTGAATTTTTAATTAACACAATTTAAACTTACTACAGATATTGTGCTCAGTTTAAGGCATTTTTAAAGAACTCAGTTGAAAGAGCAAATTCATCTATTTTACTGACTCTTCAAAGTACCCAGGAATCATTTTATGAATATGAATTCTTTTTTTCTTGAGAGAATTGTGATTACTGACTGCAGCCGCTCAGTGCGGATAAAAATTTAAAACTGGAAGGAAACTTGGAGACCTAGCCTTTCTTCTCTTATTTTACAGATTGAGGAAACCAGGCATGACCCCAAAACCTAACAGTGACTTGTTTAAAAACTACATGCTATTTACTGGCAGAGCTGCAGCTAAAATGTAGGTGTTCCTGCTTCCAAACCTGAAAATAGAAAATATATTTGAATGATTATATATTTATTGTTACCAGTTATTATACAACGATAATTCTGTTACCATGTATTCTGCCCCCCACCCCCGACTTATTCTGTTCAACTAAGAAATTTCCAGTATAATCCTGGTTTATATTTAGGATCTAAGTCATGGCTAATATTCAATATCAAGCATTTAATTTAGAGATCCCATTCCAAGAAGTGAAAAGACAGAATATTTATGTTTGAAAATGATTTGAAGATCTGGGAACACACATGTTCTGAGTGATTGTATGAGAGAGGATTACTGTTTAAAGCTGGACAGTAATAAAAGATGTGGAAGAATCAGAGAATCTTGTAAAATGGCTCTATAACGGCCCAGGTGGCAACTATCTGGGAATACAGAATTTAAGGAAAGATTTTATGATGCTTGAAATTCTTTTACCAGAAATGTGTACTAGATCAATAAATAAGTACATATTAAACTCAGTAATACCAGCACTGGCTCTAGCTGCCTTTTCTCTGACCATGAACAGATAGCAGAGAATGAGAGGAATTTCAGAGTAAAATCCCATGGACTGCCACTTTTTTTTTAGGTGATATTTCTGTCATGTGTCTAATAATAATATTACCTATAAAATGTTATTTCGGGAAAGATTAAAATACCATTCAAGATTATAATACCCTTAAGAGATCTCTTATTAAATCATCCAAGAAATGAGAACGTTTAAGCACATAAAGTTAATAAAATATCTTGGTTGCAGGCTATAGTGACATATGCATTTTAGCAATTGTTCAAGATAGTCAAACAGTAAGGAATAAAGTTGTATAAAATAATGAAGGAGGGGCGCCTGGGTGGCTCAGTTGGTTAAGCGTCCGACTTCAGTTTAGGCCATGATCTCGCAGTTCCATCAGTTCGAGCCCCATGTGGGGCTCTGTGCTGACATCTCAGAGCCTGGAGCCTGCTTCTGATTCTGTGTCTCCCTGTCTCTCTGCCCCTCCCCCACTCGTGCTCTGTCTCTCTCTCAAAAGTAAATAAACATTAAAAATTGGAAAAAAAAAAGGAAAAGAATATTATGAAGGAAAACAGTCTTAACCCTGGGCAGAAGTTTGAAGAGATACCAAATAGTATATATTTTTTAATAGTCTAATAACATTAACTCGTGTTTTCTTTGAAGGACTTCTAAGTTGAGCATTGTGTACACTCTTTTACCTGACTTACTTTTATTTTCACAATAATCTTTATGAGGTATTTTTGTCTCCCTTTCTTAGATGAGGAAAACATTGCCCAGATAATTTCAAAAATATACTAAATCAAATAGCCAGTAAGTGCCAAAGCTGAAATTTGAACCAGGTTTCTCTCTGAACACTAGCTCTCAGTGAATGATAATATCACTTTGACTTTTGTCTTTTAAGTATATTTAGTAGTGTGTATGTAAAATGCAAAGCAGGAGCTTCAAAGACATCTATGTTCTAATCCCTGGAACCTGTAAACATGTTACCTATATGGCAAAGGGGAAATGAAGGTGTAGATAGAAGTAAGATTGCTAATCACTGACATTAAAGTAGGGAGATTATCCTGGATTATCCCTGAGTTTCCAGTGTAATCACAGGGGTCTTGGAAAATGGAAGAGAGGCAGAACACGAAGTCCTGATGATGCTGTGTGTGAAGGATTCAACTTACCCTTTCGAGCTTTGAAGATTGAAGGAAACCAGAAGCCTAGGAATACGAATGACCTAGAATGAGTAAAAGGCAAGGCAATGGATTCTCTCTTAGGCCCTAGTTTACAGAACTGTAAAATGATAAATTTATGTTAGTTTACATCACATGTTTCTGGTAATTTGTCAGAGCAGCAATAGCAAACTAATATAGCAGGTGCAATTTTAGTATTCTCTTTCTTTTTAACTATGTTTTAGGTGAGTTGCATTGATGATTTCTTATTCTTCATTCTCATCATTGGATTATGGGTAAAATACTAAAATCTCTTCATCATTCTTAATTTTGTCTTCATCATATATGAAGTTTCTCTGTAAATTTTTATGATGTGTCTTTAAGCGAGATGAAAGCGTAGGTTATAACTAGATGAAATATGAGGTCAGTTTTTAAAAATACAAAAAGGGTCATTTGTAGTAGTCTGATCTAAAGAATATACATCAAATGTTGACCATATTTAAAAAGCAGCATTCTTAAAACTTTCCCCCTTATTTGTTCCTTTTATCCCAAACATATACTTTTGTGATCAAAGACCCCTGTTATTGTTGTTGTTAATTACTTAAGTAAATTTTGAATCTCCTGTAAAAACATTTTCTTTTATACTTAAATAATTAGGACAATTGAATATTCAAAGTGCTGTTTTGTTCAGTACCATTTATAATATATGTTTTTTTGGCAGTAGTATTGAAAACAGTTTTTTTTCAATTTTCTAGCATTTATTTATTTTTCAACATATTTTTGAGATCTCTCTCAAGAGAGAGACAGAGTGTGAGCAGGGGAGGGACAGAGAGAGAGGGAGACACAGAATCTGAAGCAGGCTCTAGGCTCTGAGCTGTCAGCATAGAGCCCGACATGGGGCTTGAACTCACGAACCACAAGATCATGACCTGAGCCGAAGTCAGATGCCTAACCAATTGAGCCACCCAGGTGCCCCTAAAGCATTAGTTTTTATAACAGTCTGAAAAGTTTTCTTTAAAGGAACAAATTCTTTATTCAAATACGGAAGAGGTATTAAAATAGTATAGTGATTTTTTTATTGAAGTGTTGTTGACACACATGTTGCATTAGTTTCTAATGTACAACATTGTGATTTGACAAGTCTGTGTTATCCTATGGTCACAAGTATAATTATCATCTGCCACTCTACAATGTTATTACAATATCATTGACAATATTCCCTATGCTATGCCTTTTATTCCTGTGACTTACTCATTCTGTAACTAGAAACCTGTATCTCCCCTTCATCCACTTTGCCCATCAACCCATTCTCTTCCCTCTGGCAACCATCAGTTTATACTCCGTGTTTAGTCTGTTTCTGCTTTTTGTATGTATGTTTATTCATTTATTTCATTTTTTAGATTCTGCATATACATGAAATCATATGGTATTTGTCTTCCTATGTCTGATGTGTTTCTCCTGGCATAGTACCCACTAGCTCCATCCACATTGTCACAAGTGGTAAGATCTTATCTTTTTTTGTGGCTGAGTAATATCCCATCACACACACACCACACCACACCACACCACACCACACCACACCACACCACACCACACCACACCATCTTTATCCATTCATCCATTGGTGGACACCTGGGCTGCTTCCATATCTTGGCTATTGTAAATAATGCTGTGGTATCAAACTTCATGTCAGGCTCTGCACTGACAGAGCAGAGCCTGCTTGGGAGTCTCTCTTTCCCTCTGTTTCCCCCACTCTTCAAAATAAATAATAAACATTTAATAATAAATAAATAATGAAAATTGATTTCTACTAAGATCATCTGAATCATATTCACTAACGATAGCTAATAAGATGCATTGTTGTGTTAATAAATGTGTTTTATAAATGTAACTTAATACTTTTATCTGAATGAGTATAAATGAATATTGATGGCCAGAATTGTTTAAACTACAGTGCTATAAGCTGAAACTTTTCCTTGTAAGATTTTCTGCCTTGTCAGAAAGTTTATATAACAAATTTTATTTTTAGCTTTCCATTTTGAATACAATTTTATTATAGAAAATTTAATAAAAAGAAAAGTTATAAATTTCAGCATATGCTAATCTACTCACTGATAAGTGTTTCGCTCTTTTAGTGCATATATTTTTGTATAGCTGACATAAAGGAAAATGAATATTTGCCTTGTTTATCCTTTGAAAAATGTATTTCAGAGTAGAAATGGTTTCAGTTTATTGGAGAATAGGCTTTATACAAAAATCTCAGTTAAGAAATATAGAAAGAATGACAACATTAGCAAGTCACATTTGCAATCACTTTGGAGAATTTAATTAGTCAGTAGTTTCACTGAAAGCTGAAACCATTAAGGGAAAGAGTGACAAGTAGATTTATAGTGGAACCACCAGGCTATAATAACCAGGCATAGTATCACTAAAGGGAGATAATTAGGCATTATGTGCCCCTCATATGATGCTGTAAGGATTTCTCAGAACTGCCTATGAAGTAATTTTGCTAAAGAAGTCAAACCTGACTCTAACAGAGCCTTTAACTCTATAGCTTTTATAATATGTAGGGGATAAAGGCACAAACTGAATTAAAAAAGACAGTAAGCAGAAAAATTCAGAATATGAAGTATCCTTAGGACAACCAATCCAATTTGTCCAAGTCAGTATCATGGATGGGTGGGTGAGAATGGAGTGGATGGTTCTTGATTAAAATAGAATTTGAAAATCAAATGGGTGGATTTTGTTGGCGTCTTCACTTTAATAAGCCGATTATTAAGATATTATTGAAGATAATTGGGAGAAATTTGATTATAGGCTTGATATTAATTTATACAATAGAATTTCTATTGATACAATAGAATTTTGATAATTTTGTTAGGTGTAGTCATTGTAATTATGTAAGAAAATGTCTTTTTCTATGATACCTATGGAAATATAAAGGGGAACATTGACATTATTTGAATAACTTGCTTTAAAATAATATCACAAAAAGAGGGAGATAAAAAAATACAAAAAGATAGATGAAGCAAATATGGCAAAATATTGATAATTTTTAACCTTTAGCCCAATATATTTTAGCATCAATAATATTCACTTCTATATAATATAGTAAAAGCCTTTTTAATTTATTTTCTTTTTAAAATTTCATTTCTTACAATGTTTGGTACATGTGATAATACTTTAGACACTAATGAGCTAAATTTAATTTTTCATGGTAAAGTATCATTATTGGAACATAGCCACTGAGTTCTAACCTAGGCAGATTAGTTACTATATATATATATATATATATATTATATACACACACACTATATATATATATATATATATATATACACACTGTATATATATATAGTGTGTGTATATATAATATATATATATAATATATACACTGTATATATATATAGTGTGTGTGTATATATTATATATACAGTGTGTATATATATATATACAGTGTGTATTATATATACAGTGTGTATATATATATATACAGTGTGTATATATTATATATACAGTGTGTATATATTATATATACAGTGTGTATATATATATATATATATATAGTACAGGCACACACATTTGTGTACTTATAAATGTATGTGTGTTTACTAAAAATGAATTCATAACATACTACTAAATAACTTGTGCTTCCTTGGTGTAAATAATATTTAGATACTTTGTGTACACAAGCTATTAGTGAGAATGGGAACAATGTATGTGGTTTCCTCTCCAAAAAGTCCTCTCCCTACCTTTGGTTTCTAGATGAAGCCTTTAATGCCAGTGGCTTCAACCCCCAAGGATGTCTTCCTTAGGGCAAAATTCTAGCTGTGTTCTCTAGATCATACTTCTGAGATGCAAATTCTATAGAAGCAGATTTTATTCTTCAACCAGAAGGATCCAGAGAACCCCTGTCCAGTTTTGACTACTGAAGGAGGAAGCTCTAGCTCTAATATCTGGCTTTGTATCCCACCTTCTAAGACCTGTACGCATTCTTTGCCAAACCTCCAGGTTGTAGTGCCATTATTCTCTTAGAGAAAAAGCATTAGTTTTTTTTTCCTTTTTTAAAATTTAGATTCAAGTTAGTTAGCATATAGTGTAGTAGTTTCAAGAGTAGAATTCAGTGATTCATCATTTACATATAACACCCAGTGCTCTTTCCAACAAGTGCCCTCCTTAATGCCCATCACCCACTTAGCTCATCCCCCACCCACCTTTCCTCCAGCAACCCTCAGTTTGTTCTCTGTATTTAACAGTCTCCTTTGGTTGGCCTCCCTCTCTGTTTTTATCTTACTTTTCCTTCCCTTCCCCTATGTTCATCTGTTTCTTAAATTCCACATGAGTGAAATCATATGATATTTGTCTTTGACGGACTTATTTCACTTAGCATAATACACTCTAGTTCCATCCACATTGTTACAAAAGGCAAGATTTCATTCTTCTTGATTGCCAAGTAATATTCCAGTGTGTGTGTGTGTGTGTACATACATATACCACATCTTCTTTATCCATTCATCAGTTGATGGACATTTGGGCTCTTTCCATAATTTGACTATTGTTGATAGCGCTGCTATAAACACTGTGGTGCCTGTGTCCCTTGAATCAGATTTTTGTATCCTTTGGGTAAATAGCTAGTAGTACAATTGCTGGGTTGTAGGCCAGTTCTATTTTTAATTTTTTGAGAAATCTCCACACTGTTTTCCAGGCTGGCTGCCCCAGTTTGGACTCCCACCAACAGTGTAAGAGGGTTCCCCTTTCTCTGCATCCTTGCCAACATCTGTTGTTTTCTGAGTTGTTGATTTTAGCCATTCTGACAGGTGTGAGGTGGTATCTCACTGTGGTTTTGATTTGTATTTCCCTGATGGTGAGTGATGAGTGATGTTGAGCATCTTTTCATGTGCCTGTTGGCCATCTGGATGTCTTCTTTGGAAAAGTGTCTATTCATGTCTTCTGCCCATTTCTTCACTGGATTATTTGTTTTCTGGGTGTTGAGTTTGAATAGTTCTTTATAGATTTTGGATACTAACCCTTTATCCGTTCTGTCATTTGCAAATATTTTCTCCCATTCCGTTGGTTGCCTTTTAGTTTTGTCGATTATTTTCTTTGCTGTGCAGAAGCTTTTTATCTTGATGAGGTCCCATTAGTTCATTTTTGCTTTTGTTTCCCTTGCCTCCAGAGATTTGTCTAGGAAGAAGTTGCTCTGGCCGAGGTCAAAGAGGTTGCTGCCTGTGTTCTCCTCTAGGATTTTGATGGTTTCCTCTCTCACATTTAGGTCTCATATCCGTTTTGAATTTATTTTTGTGTATGGTGTAAGAAAGTGGTCCAGTTTCATTCTTTTGCATGTCGCCATCCAGTTTTCCCAACACCGTTTGTTGAAGAGACTGTCTTTTTTCCATTGGATATTCTTTCCTGCTTTGTCAAAGATTAGTTAACCATAGCGCTGTGGGCCCATTTCTGGGTTTTTTACTCTGTTACCCTGACCTATGTATCTGTTCTTGTGCCAGTACCATACTGTCTTGAGGACTACGGCTTTGTAGTAAGCTTTGAGTCTGGAATTGTGATGCCTCCAGCTTTGTTTTGCTTTTTCAAGGCTGCTTTGGCTCTTCAGGGTCTTTTGTGATACCATACAAATTTTAGGTTTGTTTGTTCTAGTCCTGCGAAAAACGCCGGTGGTATTTTGATAAGGATTGCAATAAATGCGTACATTGCTTTGGGTAGTATAGACATTTTAACAAACGTTTGTTCTTCCAATCCATGAACATGGAATTTTTTCCCATTTCTTTGTGTCCTCTTCAATTTCTTTCATAAGTGTTCTATACTTTTCAGAGTACAGATCTGTTTTCTCTTTGCTTAGATTTATACCTAGATATCTTATTGATTTTGGTATAATTGTAAACATACCAAATTGATTCCAAGAAATGGATTCCTTGATTTCTTTTTCTGCTGCTTTATTTTTGGTGTATAGAAATGCAACGGGGCGCCTGGTGGCTCAGTTGGTTAAACATCTGTCGATCTCTGCTCAGGTCATGATCTCACCATTTGTGGGATTGAGCCCCACGTCAGGTTCTGTGCTGACAATGTGAAGCCTGCTTAGGATTCTCTCTCTCTCTTTCTCTCTCTCTCTCTGCCCCCAGCCTCTTGCACTCTCTGTCTCAAAATAAATAAATAAACTCTTAAAAAAAATTCAACTGATTTTTCTATGTTGATTTTATACCCTGCAACTTAGTGCTAAATTTGTGTATTAGTTAAAGCAATTTTTTGGTGGAGTCTTTCACTTACTTTTTACTTTCCATAATGAATATATATTATTTATAAAATGGTTACTTTTAGAATAATGAGTATTTACTTATCTCATTTGATACTCTATTCAACTTTAAAACTAGCATATTTTGTTTTATTTCACTTGCCTTATTTGTCAAAGTCTAGTAAGGAAATCTACAAAAGTCACTTGTTACTAACAAAAATTTCCTTACTGCTTTGAGAAAATTAACAAAAGGAAAAATTGATATGAATCATATGATTACTTAAATACAAAATAAAGACATTTTCCTATAAATGAAAAGAAATTGACTATAATTTGCTTTTTTTTACCCACATTAAAAATTTCACAATGATAGTAAGCTACATACACATATATATATGTATATGTATATATTTCAGGAAGAAAATTGGGGTTTCAGCAAAGGAAATAGTTGTTTCTTCTCCTTCCTCTTGCTACCTTCATCTTAAAACATAAATTAACACTGAATTTTACCAGTGTGGAGGAACACCACATCCATAAATTCTAGCCTACCTTTATATGCCTTAACAACATATAATAAAATTTACTGCATAAAACTGTGATCTTTTTTTTTTTAAAGTATGAGGTGAAGCAGATACTCATCTCTCTTCAGATTATACCAGAGAAAATTGGTGGACTTGGAATCAGATATAGTGGAATTAAGACTCTTAGTTGCCTTGGATGATCATTTTGATGTTTCTAAGCCTACCATACACATTAATATATTCATTTATTCCACAAATATTGACTGTATATATTGTAGTCACTAGAACATAGGGTGGGATTAGAACAATGGGAAAGAGAAAGAGAGACAGGCTAAGTGATAATCCTCCTGAAAATTTCATTTCAGGGAAATGAAAGACAATAACAAATACGTGAATAACTGCTTTGGATTCTGTGTCTCCCTCTCGCTCTCAAAAATAAACAAACATTAAAAAATTTTAAAAATTAGAGATTCAAAGACTATCCTCTCAACCACCTCTTTTATTAGGCTCTCACAGGGCTCTCACACTCTGGGGTACTATCCTCCTGCCTTAATCACTCCAGCAGGTACCAGACAACTACAGAGAGCACTTTATTCCAGAGCCCAGTGAAACTATTCAGACTAGCAACCAGTGTTATACTACACCAAACTGTATTGCTTTCTGGCTCCTTACACATACTTCCAAGTCCCTCTGCTTCCCCCTACATAAAACTCTCCACCTTTCATTTCCTACCGGTTATAATGATTTCCCTGGATATTCCAAGGAATTAGTTTATCATGAGGCACTATATGCTTATGTAATTTTCACAAACATCCCTATCATTAATTCTTCTTGACAATGGATTGTCAAAGATATTAACCAGTGAAATTTGGTGAGAATTAGAGAAAAGTAAAAGTTCCTCAAAGTAATTATGCAAATATATGGGCTATGTTATGTTGTGTTTATTTGAATACACTAAAACATTTCTTCAAATAGAGAAAGAAAATGGCTTTATTAACCTTATGTACTATTTATCAATGTTAACTGTTATATTTGTATGCATATTATATGTGTTGTTTTGCATAATACATTTTCCAGATGAGTTCTTTTTTAAAAACTGAGCAAAGCTCATTATTGTTTGACTATATTTATCAAATAATATTCAGAATTCTAAGTCCATTTACTACTGCTATTTTTATGAACATATAAATATATAGAAAACCTGGTGTCCAGCCTATATTAATTCTATTTTTAAACCGCAAAATTATCCTTAGAATTTTTTTTTAAAGTCTTTCTCATTAAAATCATTACATTAAATGTGTGGTCCTTCCTGAAAAGCATATTGCAATTATTTTTATTAAAGTTGAATAATTTTGATCCACAGCTTAATAACATCCATAGTAGACAAAATTAAGCGTATTACACAAAGCATTTCATGTCTGAATATTTTACTGTGGAAAAACATTGTAAATATCCAAATTAACTTTTTGCTAGGAGACTGACAAACTACTCAGGCACTATAAAAACTAATAATTTGTCTTTCCTAAAATGGAGACATAAGCACAATTAATTAACCAGGAAAAACATCCTCTTTATAAAAATACCATAGAAAATTAAATTTAAATAATAAAAAGTTACAAATGAAATTATGTCATTACAAAGGCAGTAATTTTATACATGTATATGTTATGTTATTAAAAAAGTTCAACTCTTAAGTTAATTAACATGTCCAGAGGGGTGGTTCAATATTCAAAAATCAAACAACATGATATACAACATTAATAAAAGAAAGGATAGCAACTATGTGATTCTCTCAGTAGATGCAGAAAAAGCATTTGACAAAATACAGCATCCATTCCTGATAAAAACCCTCAAAAAGTGGGTATAGATGGAATATACCTCAGCATCAGAAAAGCCATATATGAACAATCCACAGCTAATATTATCCTCAAAAGTTAAACCTGAGTGTTTCGCTCAGATATCTTTCCGAAGATATCTAGGTATATCTACATACAAATCTAAGGTATATCTAGGTATAAATCTAGGTATATCTAGGTATAAATCTAAGCAAAGAGAAAACAGATCTGTACTCTGAAAAGTATAGAACACTTATGAAAGAAATTGAAGAGGACACAAAGAAATGGGAAAAAATTCCATGTTCATGGATTGGAAGAACAAACGTTTGTTAAAATGTCTATACTACCCAAAGCAATGTACGCATTTATTGCAATCCTTATCAAAATACCACCGGCGTTTTTCGCAGGACTAGAACAAACAAACCTAAAATTTGTATGGTATCACAAAAGACCCTGAAGAGCCAAAGCAGCCTTGAAAAAGCAAAACAAAGCTGGAGGCATCACAATTCCAGACTCAAAGCTTACTACAAAGCCGTAGTCCTCAAGACAGTATGGTACTGGCACAAGAACAGATACATAGGTCAGGGTAACAGAGTAAAAAACCCAGAAATGGGCCCACAGCGCTATGGTTAACTAATCTTTGACAAAGCAGGAAAGAATATCCAATGGAAAAAAGACAGTCTCTTCAACAAACGGTGTTGGGAAAACTGGATGGCGACATGCAAAAGAATGAAACTGGACCACTTTCTTACACCATACACAAAAATAAATTCAAAACGGATATGAGACCTAAATGTGAGAGAGGAAACCATCAAAATCCTAGAGGAGAACACAGGCAGCAACCTCTTTGACCTCGGCCAGAGCAACTTCTTCCTAGACAAATCTCTGGAGGCAAGGGAAACAAAAGCAAAAATGAACTAATGGGACCTCATCAAGATAAAAAGCTTCTGCACAGCAAAGAAAATAATCGACAAAACTAAAAGGCAACCAACGGAATGGGAGAAAATATTTGCAAATGACAGAACGGATAAAGGGTTAGTATCCAAAATCTATAAAGAACTATTCAAACTCAACACCCAGAAAACAAATAATCCAGTGAAGAAATGGGCAGAAGACATGAATAGACACTTTTCCAAAGAAGACATCCAGATGGCCAACAGGCACATGAAAAGATGCTCAACATCACTCATCACTCACCATCAGGGAAATACAAATCAAAACCACAGTGAGATACCACCTCACACCTGTCAGAATGGCTAAAATCAACAACTCAGAAAACAACAGATGTTGGCAAGGATGCAGAGAAAGGGGAACCCTCTTACACTGTTGGTGGGAGTCCAAACTGGGGCAGCCAGCCTGGAAAACAGTGTGGAGATTTCTCAAAAAATTAAAAATAGAACTGGCCTACAACCCAGCAATTGTACTACTAGCTATTTACCCAAAGGATACAAAAATCTGATTCAAGGGACACAGGCACCACAGTGTTTATAGCAGCGCTATCAACAATAGTCAAATTATGGAAAGAGCCCAAATGTCCATCAACTGATGAATGGATAAAGAAGATGTGGTATATGTATGTACACACACACACACACACTGGAATATTACTTGGCAATCAAGAAGAATGAAATCTTGCCTTTTGTAACAATGTGGATGGAACTAGAGTGTATTATGCTAAGTGAAATAAGTCCGTCAAAGACAAATATCATATGATTTCACTCATGTGGAATTTAAGAAACAGATGAACATAGGGGAAGGGAAGGAAAAGTAAGATAAAAACAGAGAGGGAGGCCAACCAAAGGAGACTGTTAAATACAGAGAACAAACTGAGGGTTGCTGGAGGAAAGGTGGGTGGGGGATGAGCTAAGTGGGTGATGGGCATTAAGGAGGGCACTTGTTGGAAAGAGCACTGGGTGTTATATGTAAATGATGAATCTCTGAATTCTATTCCTGAAGGCAATATTATTCTGTATGTTAATTAACTACAATTTAAATAACAATTTTGAAAGAAACAAAAAAACATGTCCATTACTTCACATATATGCCTTTTTTTTTTTTTGAAGAACAGTTAAGTTCTACTCTCTTAGCAAATTTCCATTAAATAATACAATATTATCCACTATGTCACCATTTTATAAATGTATCTTATAACAAAAGGTTTTTACCCTTTTACCATATTCTCTCTATTTTTCCCACATGCCTGGCCCTGGCAGCCACCAATACCAGTTCTCCTCTCTGTTTCTACAAGTTTGACTGTTTGTTTGTTCCTTTCTTTTCTTTTCTCTTTTTGTTCCACATGTAAGTAACTCCATATGGTATATGTTTTGTCTTTCTGGCTTATTTCTCTTAGCGTAATGGTTTCTAGGTTCATTCATGTTGTTGCAAATGTCAGGATTTCCTTCCTTTTGTAAGACTGAATAATATTCCATTGTATGTATAAGTCACATTTTCTTTGTCCATTCATCTGTTGAACGACACTTGAGTTGTTTCCATACCTTGGGTATTGTGAAGAATGTGTCAGTGAACATAGTATGGATAACTCTTCAAGAAAGTGATTTCATGTAAGATAATTTTTAATGGCACTATCATAATATAGACATACCATGTTTCATTTAGGATTGTTATTGCACTTTGTATTTCATTAGGGATACTATTTTCTTCCTATAATATATATAATAATGGTAATATACTTCAGACTTGAATTTGCTTTCTAGACCACTCAGAGATTATTTTTATCATGTAATGTTTAACCCTTGAATCTAATATTTCAGACATTCACATTTCTACGTTACTGCACATATCACTAACATTTATCTCATGTACTTTTTTTATCCCTTTAATTTTTACCTTTTGTATTTTGATTTAGATATGTCTCTTATTAATTGTATATGTATGTGGGTTTTTTTCTTTTTACATATCCATCTATTTGGAAATCTCTGATAGTTAAGGGAATTTAGCCCATTTACAGTATTTTTTGTTTAATTTGTATTAATTTTAGTGGGTGGGTTCATGAAAGAGTTTAGGTACATGAGCTGCTTTGGCCATTTTAATTCTATCTCTTTCTGTAAAATTAAAATGTAATTGACATTATTTTCATGTGTACAATATACAATAATATACAATATACAATAATATATTGTATATATTGTATACAATATACAATATATGTTATAGTGTATATTATCCACTATCCAATATATGTTATGCTGTGTATTATACAATATCATAATTCAATATTTTCATATATTGCAAAATGATAACCACAGTAAGTCTAATTAGCACCCACCACCGTATGTAGTTTCAGAATTTTCCTTATGATGAGAACTTTTAAGAATCACTCTCTTAGCAACTTTCAAATATGCATTACAGTACTATTAACTGTATTTGGCATGCTGTAACTTACATTACCATCGCTTATTTATTTTATAACTGAAAGTTTATCTTTTTATCCCTTTCATCCATTTTACCCACTCCTCAACTCTAACTGCCGTAACCACCGCAATCTGTTCTCTGTATCTATGAGCTATTGGTGTTGGTGGTGGTGGTGTTTTAGAGTCTACATGTAAGTGAGATCACATGGTATTTGTCTTTCTCTTTTTATAATGCCCTCAACGTCCTTCCATGGTATTTGTCTTTCTCTTTTTATAATGCCCTCGACGTCCTTCCATGTTATCACAAATGGCAAGATTTCATTCTTTTTTAAGTCTGAATAATATATTTCATATATATTATATATTTATTATATATACACATATATATTATACATGATGTGTACATATATATTATATATGATGGCCACAGGGACCCTTAGGTTGTTCTCTCTATCCTTTCTTGATAGCTCTTTTTTTTTTTGAAGGTAAATAATAAGCTACAATCAATATTTATTTGATTAAAATCCCCATTCTAGAGTATGGTGCTAACATATCATACACTTCTCCTTAAACCATACCATTTTACATCTCATATTTTATGGATGTATAATAGCTATTAATAGCCAACCTTGATCTACATAATTTATTTTAGTAATTTCATTTCTTTATTTTTATTGTTTGAATGAGTAGCTTATGCATTTGTGTTTTGAAATAAGTTCAGAATTTATTTTGGTGTGGGGGAGCTCTTATTTAAACTTCTGTTTAGTCCTAAAACCACTGCTGTCTGGGTTGAATTCCCATCTCAACTAAAACTGCTCCTGCCATCATCACCTGTGACTTCTAGCTAATCAATCCATTTGGTCATTTAATACTGCTATTCTAGCTAATCTCTCTGAAGCCTTTGGCATTATTGAGAATGGATTCCCAGAAGAATATGGTGGGAAACTATGAGAGAGTGGTGTCCTAATGGGCAGTCTCCTTTAGGTGGTCTTCTTTCACTGCAGGGAATGTCTAGTAGTTTCATTCAGTATTCAATCTTTGACTCCATTCTCTTCTGACTTCTTAATTTCATCTTGGGAGAGCTCATTTAAAAGCTGTTTCCTAACTTTCATGGACAAGAACCTGATGTATTTTATTATAATAAAATCCTTAAGTTTGAATATGTGTAGGTTGTACTATAGTATTGATAAAACTAGACTACACCAAGCCATATTTTAAATTCCAGTAATTCTCCTAGTTCAATATACTGAATTTCTCATTTGTTAGATTAACCAGCTATTTATTTGAAACTACTATCAAAGCAATAGTAAATTAATTCCAAAATAGTTTAATATTTGTGGTATTTTGTGGTGTATTCAATGAGTTTTTAATTATATCTGATCTACAAGCTTCATCTGTCTCACACATGTGTCCTACTCAAAACGTGGCACCAGTGCAAGTCTGTTTCTGATGCTCATAAAGAAGATACAACAAACCCACTATATTGGTACTGACTCTTCTGGACTAGGTTCTAAAATGTTAACCACAGGAAGTGGTTTTAGTTCTTTTTTTAAAATACTTTTTCCCTCCATCAGGCTGTCTACGTGCTCACCATGGCATTTTAGATTTCCTGAATCTTCTAAGTACTCTAAAATTACTGGAATAAACAAATGGAACGTGATCTTATTTACTTAAATAAAATGTGGACAAATAAGTAAAAGCACAGTGAGCTAAACCTGATTGTTTTAAAAATAGGTTTCTAATAAAGCTCATTGAAGCTTCTAAATTATGTGGTCACAGCAAGTACAGATCAGTGCATTCAAATTCTACCTTTCTGTTAATTTATAACATAGCCTAAGCCCTAATAAGTCTAGCTTATCTTATCACTGCCCTTGGACATTTGTATTTACAACATGAGTTATTGCTTATTGAATTTCAAATTATTTTAAATGGGAACAAAGTTACTAAAAATGGAATTAATAGTGGGTTCAGTTTTTCTCAGTAGGTACCTACTTTTCATAATTAAAGTACTGTGTTCCTAATTAATTTCAATATAGAAGTATAAATAAGTAAATATAAGTGCATGTAAATTTATTAAAATTAAGTAAACATTAAAGGGGTATCTATTCATATGACTTTGGATAGGGTTCTGAGTTTGAACTTGTCTCAATATTTTTAATCACAGAAAAAAATTTCTACAGTGTTCAAAGATGGCATTATTTTCATTCATTTTTTATTTTTTGAGAGAGAAAAAGAGGGTGCGAGTGAGTGAGGGGCAGAGAGAGAGCAGGAGAGAGAGAGAGAGAGAATCCCATGAAGGATTCCCCTGAAGTGGGGCACGAGCTCACCTGAAATGGGGCTTGAGCTCATCCAATGTGGGTCTCGAGATCATGCCCTAAGCTGAAGTCAAATGCTTAACCCACTGAGCCACCCAAGAGCCCCAGATTGGCATTATTTTTATGTAATATTTATCTCCTTTATTTTTTATTGTTTATAACATAATGGAAAAAACAAAGTATATGAAGTGTACTTCATATGATTATGAAGTTTGGAAAATATTTTTTAGTTTATTTTTTACTTTTATTGTTGAAGTATAGTTGACACACAGTGTTTTACTATTTTCAGGTGTACAACACAATGATCTGATAATTCTATGTCATACACTGTTCACCACAAAAAGTGTGGTTACCATCTGTCACCTTACAACATTATTACACTATCATTGACTATATTCCCTACACTGTACTTTTCAATTCTGCAACTTATTTATTTTATAACTGGAAGTTTGTACCTCTGAATCCCCTTCACCTATTTCATCTATTTATTTTGCAGGATAGATTTTAATTATTCTGATCATTTTGATACAGTTAAAATTCATTGTCTTGATTCTGCTCAACTGCCCCATATTTTACTACATGGCAAATAATTTGAAATACTTGAATGTTTTGGGTGGTCCATTGTAATTATTCTCGATCAAGAATGACTGACTTTATAAAAGGCCATGATATAATCCCTCTCCCATTATTTTTATATTATGAAATTCTTAGACGAATGAGTCACATTTGTGTGGTGTTGGCAAACCACAACTTAATTCAAGACCATTATGGGCCAGAATCTAATTTTATCAACATTGGGAACTTGTTTTGAGGTTTTGCAGATATCCATTTAGCAGGTAATTTGTTAACTAAAATAAGAGGAAAATAGAGCATTATGCTTTATATTTTCATAAATAGGAGATGAAAATCACCTGCCTTAATGAATTTTCTCTCATACTGAAAAACCAAAGCTGTCGGCCACCTTCTTTATTTTGCCTGATATCAGTATAGCATTTATCACTTGAGTCTGATGCCTCCTTGATACTGTCTCAATTCCTGCCTACCACGTTGTACTTCTCTCCTAGCTTTCCTTTTGCCTCCGTGGATCCTTCTGGGGGCTATTTCCCCTGGATCTACTTTTGCCTAACTTTATTCTGATGGTATTCTGCTGGTATCTCACATCCATTTTTTTGCATCTATTTGGTCTGTTTTTCTTTGTCTCTCATTTATTTCTACAGCTTCAACTACTAATGACTCTCAGTTTTGTATGCATACGTTACTCTTCCTTAGCTCATGACCCTGGATCATCCATGAAAGATCATTATGAATTGTGGTAGGCATTAGAGGAGCTATGGGAATAAAAAAATAATTTAAAAAAATAAAAGGGAGAATCTAAAATTTTTGGAAAAGATTGTTAGGGAAGGCTTCCTGCAGGAACTGATAGTTGAAGTGGAATTTGAAGGCAGTGATGGATATGATGTCATGAAGAGGCGCAAGCAAGATTCTTATACTTGTCTGAAACTGAATTTGGCAAACATCATTCTTATAGTAGCTATCTCTGATTAAAATCCTTCAGTGCTATCTCATCATTTACAAAATAAAGTTAAAATCTTTAGTCTAGGGCTCAAAGTTCTTCATATCTTGGCCTTAAGTTAATTTCCTTTCCTTTCCTTTCCTTTCCTTTCCTTTCCTTTCCTTTCCTTTCCTTTCCTTTCCTTTCCTTTCCTTGTTTCTTTCTTCTTCTCCCCTCTCCTCTCCTCTCCTCTCCTCTCCTCTCCTCTCCTCTCCTCTCCTCTCCTCTCCCCTCCCCTCCCCTCCCCTCCCCTCCCCTCTCCCCTCCCCTCCCCTCTCCTCTCCTCTCCTCTCCTCTCCTCTCCTCTCCTCTCCTGTCCCCTCCCCTCCCCTCCCCTCCCCTCCCCTCCCCTCTCCTCTCCTCCCCTCCCCTCCCCTCTCCTCTCTTCTTTTCTCATCTCTTCTCATCTCATCTCTTTTCTTTTCTTTTTAAAATTTTCATTTTATTTCTAGAACTCCCTCTGATATAATTTGTTAGTCCCAAAAGATAAGTGCACATTTTAAGACTTTGTTGTTTGTTTTCTACTATTCTCTTTGCTTTGGGTTGTCCTCCTTGTTGCACATTTTCTTTGTCCTGGTGAGTGCAAGGCCCAGTGAAATATTATTGTATCTCTGCGAAATTTATACCCCATGGGTTTTCAAGAACTTTTGATATGACTTTGTTATGTTTTTATCATAGCATTCTTACAAAAAAGCAGTGTTGTAGAGATGCTAAAAGCAGTGGCTCTGACCCACCCAAAGTCAGGATCCTGATTCTTCTGTTTATTACCTATGTGATATTATATGAGTTAATGATAGTACTTCCCTCATAGGCTTGTTGTAAGGGTCATATATATTTATTTCTTAGAACAGTGACTAAGTTCTATTAAGCAGTTAATTTCTTAGTTGTTGTAGTCACTTTTTTATTATACATCTTCCAGCACTTTCAGACTACAAGCCTCTTGGGAGCAGAAGTTGTGCTATTCACCTTTCTCCTGACCACAAGATAAATGAAAAAAAAAATAGATATTGTTAGGTTGAGGTGAAAGAGATGCCTAAGTGTTACAGTTTAGGCTTTAGTTAATGGATGGGGATGGCATTTCATATTATGCATCAGAACCATTTATCATTCAACAGATATTCGGTGAGTACCTACTCTGTGCTAGGCACAATGCTAGGAACTAGTGAGAAATTGGTGAGCAAAGAAATAAGGCTTGTGCTCTTGTGATTTTTACACAAAGAATGGTGGATAAGAAAGATGTTAATCAGATAGCCATGCAAATAGCTGTATAATTCAAACAATGCCTAGTGCTACGAAGGAGTGGCATGTGGCATTTTTTTGTGCTTACCATGGGGAAGAGGTTGATTTGGTTTGAGAATTTATGAATGGCATCCCTGAGGAAGTGATAGATGCTTTGTGATGAGACAGATGAGTAAATATTAACCAGATGGTGGGGAGAACCTGGTGAACTTGAGGGAAAGATGCTGGTGTGATCAGGATGGAGAGAGGAAGAGAGAACATGAGAGGAGATGGGGCAGTAGAAGTAGGTCTTTGTAGATCAGAAGGATGTTTTATATTGTAAGAATAAGGGAAATCATTTTAAGTATTGGATGTTATCAGTTTTGCACTTGGAAAAAAAGATCATTCTATGCATGCAGTGTGGAGAGCAGATGGATATGCCTGGAAAGGATATAAATTGATATCTTGGGAAGATGATGAAATCTAGTAGTTTGATGATGGTTAGGTAAAGTTAGAAAGATGACTAGACTTGGGTGGATTAAAAGAAAAAAAAAACAACAGGATGTATCACATTGGACATATGGAAGTTCCTTCCTAGAGCTTATATCCAGGGAAAGCCTTAAAAACATACAAAGTAGACAGCTGCCCAGCATTTTTACTTAAATTTTGTGCTTTACTGTTAATACTTTTTCACTTACTTATTTACTTTTAATTTTTACCTAAATATTTACTTAAATTTTACTTAAAATATCACCATTATAGTTTTTTGTTTTGTTTTTTTTTGTTTTTTTTTGTTTTTGTTTTTTAGAAGAATGGAATGACTCATCTCTTCTTAAAATGCCATTGGGAGAATAAAATGAAGCTTCTGTTTTTAAAACATGTGCATCACTAGAGAGGCAGAACATGAAACTATTATAGTTTTAGTTTATTAAGACCTTGATTTCTGAGATTTTTGGAAGTTTGTGGAGAATAGGGGATAAGAAGGCACTGTAGAAGTGAGGGATCATGGAGCATTTTTTGTCAAGGTCAAGTTAAGTAGGTTTAGAAAGGGTTGTATGGGATCTAAAAGGAAGTGAAGAGGAAGATGAGGAAGGGATGTCTGTAATATATACGAAATGATATATATGTGTGTGTGTGTGTGTATAAAAGATGTATATGATGTTAGGATATATATGTATGTATACATATATATATATATGTATATGATGAGGAAATACATAAAAAGTGATGGAAATACATCTTATCTTTTTCATAATTTTTCCTAGAGCAGTAATAGACTAGGTAGTTAGAATTTGCAACTTCTGTTTCTTTCATACTCCTTGAAAAATACTGCCTTGTAACTTCTGGGTTATATGGGTAGTGACCAAAACATAATCTAGTTCTTTTCTGAGTGGAGGAATTAACTTGGTACCTGTTAAAGTAATGTTCTTTTCTCTATTAATTTACTTGTGTAGGTGCTAATAGATGTGTGAAATAGTATCCTATTGTTATAGGGGTGGGACATGAACTTTCATCACCTTCTGTCATGTGCAGTTGCACTTGTTTTAACAGAGGCCAGGAATGATAGAATAAAACTGTTAAAACTCACAATGCAAAATTGGCTATTACTGTAAAAAAATTTTAAAGTTGAAGTCATTTTATAAAATGTGAAAATTGTTACAAATAATGGCAAAAATAGGCTCAACTACCATGTCATATTTTCCAGCCAAAACACTTGGATACTAAGCAATAAAAGAAGGTGCCTATTAAAGTAAAACCATGTGTGGTTATATATGTGAACTGAAAATAGCCCTCTTTTAATGTGAAATCTTAGAAGATACTTTATCTCAAGGGTTAAGGTTTATACTATGTGGAGAAAAAATATTTTTCTATTACCTCAGGAGGAAATCCTAGGGGTCATACATTTGTGTTCTTAAAAAAAAAGTCTGCCTAGTGGTTTCTACTAGTGGATAAATTTGAATGTACTCATTTTATGATTTTTTTTTTTTACCAAGTCAGTAGAGGAGATGCTTTTTAGATGTAAGTGATAAAAAATGGCATTTAACTGATTGTGACTTTGAATGTAAAAGCACTGCCATTTGTGAATCTCCAGACTGAGTAATGGGATATACATATATTTTAACATCAGTTCTTATTTTAAGAATTTTTGCCCATGCTAAATCCAGGTGAGACTATTTAAAATCCATATCTTTATAAAGAGATTCCTGGATGTGTGAAATCTTATTTTTTATAGTCAGATGATTATTACTGGAATCAGTGCGGGTTGCATGCATGGAAAAATACCGTAGTTGAGATAGTGTTCTTGAAGGAGGGGAAATCTCATTGGGACTAGGCTAGTTAAATGAAAGTCTATGGTTTACTATTTCTAAGTAATACATTGAATGAAAATTTTATTACCAGCCTTATTTTATTTTCTACTGATGATTTTGCAGGAAAAGAAAATTTGGGGAATGAATTTTAATTTCTCTGTCATTTGAATTAGTTGTCAACATATTAACTGATGTGTTTTTATATACAGTATCCAGGAAGTCCTTAACTGAATTGTGAAGCAGATAAAACTTGGCTTTTTTCTCCTCTTTCTCCTTCATTATTTCCCCAAATCTCTTCTTTTGTTTCTAAACCCAGCTATTCTTTATCTCAATCTCATAAACTTTAACTCTCAGTTATCTGATAAGTAAATTAAAGACAATGGGATAAGAAAATAACACATAGGTAAGTGTGAATTATTCTCAGTGTTTCTGTTCTAGAGTTAATTGTTTAGTTAATGTAGGTTCAGTGTAATGTAAGGAAAGGGAAGGGCAGGGCAGGGCAGGAGGGAGGGAGGGAGGGAGGAAGGAAGGAAGGAAGGAAGGAAGGAAGGAAGGAAGGAAGGAAGGAAGGAAGGAAAAGGGAAAAGGTGGCCATGCATGGCCAATGGTGATTATTCCAATTCTATGAACTAAAGTCTATCTAACAATATTTTCCATTTTTAGATGATAAATATATTATGCTTTCCAAGGTTATTTGCATTTTCACTGAGAACTGAATTTACTCTCAGGTTAAATGGAATCACTTTAAACCCAATTTCAGATTTTTCTATTTTTCCTGGTTCTAGAGATTTTGACACTCCTGCATCTTATATCTACACACATTCTTTCATGGAAGTTTATCTCTTCTGTTTACACAGATAATGTGTTTGAGTATGGGACAGGAGCTGCGCATAAGCTCAGGTTCTCACATTGCCACCGATGCCTGAAGGTATTGTTCATAGTGAAATTTCAGAAGAACAAATTTTGGGCACTAGGGTGGGAGCAGCATTCTTAGGGGCATCACATGGTCTTCCTACCCCATTTGCTCCTAAAGTATAAATATTTTAAAAAAATACTCACTTGAAAATGTTACTAGTGTATTTAAGAGCCTTTAGAACCAAATCCTGTAAAAAGAATTGAAGCAATTTTTCCACGTAGTACAGAGTGTTGCATCAATTTTATCATACTAGCTTTAGAAACATTGCTTTCTTGGTTCTTTTCAGTCTTCTTTTGGAAGAGTCACTTTAAATTGAAATCTAAGCTATCACAAAATCATGTTGATTTCACTTCAAAAAGCGATTTTAAATTCATTGACATCTACCCATTTTCACTGCTACTGCTATGGTTCAGTCACCTCATTTCCTCCATAGACAGCCACCACCTTGGCCTCCTATTTGGACTGGGTGCTTATACTTCTGCTCTTCCTCACAAGCCCACCATGTGATGCTTTTACAACAGAAGCGTATTATGAGTGCCAAACTCCAAACCTCAGGAACCTTTGTAACGACCTTTTTTTTTTTCTGGACTCTTAGGTTCCAGATGCTTCTCTTATTAGAGATTTATGTTGCATATCCTTGATTAAAAAGTAATATATTACAACTGATTTCCATGTAAAGATAGATGACACTTTTAAATAACAGTTTTGTCTTCATACTATACACTATAATTAGACCAAAAATAACTTTAATTATACTAGCTAGATACATTTTTAAAATAGGTCTCAGCTGGTATACAAGAATAATCCATAATTGAGACCTTAAAAATTATGTCATGTCTACAGCACACCAGGAAGAAACAAAATAAAAAAAATATATATTTAGATTGTACAGAAAAAGGTGTTATTTCTCTAGGGGAAAGAAGTTACTATCAGTTTGATTTTTTCTTACTCATTTACCTGCATTCTGAAATTTGCCACATTTCTGCCTTTTTAGTATTAATATCCAAATAAATTTCTTATCTATTCAATACATTGCTTCACAAGAGAAGGGCTGTATAACGATACCATTTCGTGATACCTATACAGTCATTTTTCTGTAGTGTGGGTGAAAGAGATTCTTTTTTTTTTTTTATGACAACCAATTCTATGAAATGGATGGTCCAGTATAAGCAATTTTTCTGTTTTGATTTGTTTTATGTCAAATGTAGTAAAAAATAAGGAAGGAAATGTTGCAGTAAGAACTTAGTTTTATAAACCTTGTAATGCCCCTGTCCTGCAGTATCAAGGGAATCTTCTCTTCAGACTCTCTTCATCTTTTTAACACTGATCAGCTCATTCGACTAAAGTAAATTTACTGGAAGAACAATACTCTCTCTTTGCCTCTCCACACACATCCATGCACACAAAGACAGAGAGGGAGAGAGGAAGGAGGATGTAGTGGGGGACGGAGAGGCAGAGTGAGACAGAGATAGAAAAAAAAGAATGAAAGAAAGTGGGAAACTAAGGCTGATGTGGATTACCATTAAATTCTGAGCTTTCTTCTATAATAAAATTTTATTTCAGCTGCTGTTAATTCAGTAGATAGTAGCTGGACATCATCTATACTTTGATAGGGCTTGCAGACAGAAGTTTGTGGTTTATATCAGTTTCTATAAAACATTTCTAGGTGATTTCAATATCTTCCTTTCCTCAGTTTATTATTTTTTGCCCCTTTCTCACTTTCATAGTCACCTGGTAAAATCCCAGACTTGGTAAAACCCAGTTTTCTGCTTAATAGGTACCTGTACCTATGGAGCTGAGCATGCCAAGAAAATGCATGCTATGTTGAAATTCACTCTAATTTCATGATCACTAAGCCAGATGTCTTGTTAGTGCTTCCTGGCAGGTCTGTTACATTTACCTAATCCATTTGCTCTTCTACTCTCCTAGATAGATATATTTTTTCATATCTTCTTCATTTGTTCAATCTACCCTCCTCCATGATCCTCACTCTCAGCTGATGACCTTTCTTCCCATCTTAATGAGAAAATAGAAACAATCAAAATAGAAATTATAACAGCTACTACCTCTAAAACATTCCATCTACATTTGAACCCGTATATTTTTATTTTTCTCCTGTTTTGATCAGTGAACTCACTAAAGCTAATCTTTCTGCTGATATACTAGATATCATCCTCTCTTGCCAACTCAAGGGCATTGCTGTAGGCTCACTCTCTACTTTCAACATAAACTTTCTCTCACTGTTAGGTCATTCACACTAGTGGAAAAATATGGTGTAATTTTTCTCATCTTATAAATTACTATCTTGAGCCCATATTTCACTTTTGATCTCATCTCAATTCACTATTACCCTTTACAGCAAAGTACTTGAGATAGTTATACTTTCTGCATTCAACTCCTCTCATTATTTCTCACGCTAGAAAAAATTATATTCAAATTTATTAATAAGCACCATGTAGTACACAAGATGTTTTGTTTTTATGATTCCTTGAACTAATGAGTTTTATCCAATGTTTTTTTTTTTTAACGTTTATTTATTTTTGAGACAGAGAGAGACAGAGAATGAACGGGGAAGGGGCAGAGAGAGAGGGAGACACAGAATCCGAAGCAGGCTCCAGGCTCTGAGCTGTCAGCACAGAGCCCGACGCAGGGCTCGAACTCATGGACTGCGAGATCATAACCTGAGCTGAAGTCAGACGCTTAACCGACTGAGCCACCCAGGCGCCCCACCAATGTTTTCATTTAAGTTATTAAAAGCATGGTTCCTAAAGAAAGCCTCCCTTTACTAAATTCCCAATGAAAGGATACTGAAATGTGACATTTCACTTGTTAAAAAATTCATGAGGCATTTTGTAGCTGGATTTGTGACAATGAGAATTACCATTTTATCTTGGAGTTGGCTATATTTTACTAGCAGGAGACGTAGTTTCTTAACAATGTTTTCTGGTATGGTCTTAATGCAAGATACTGTGACTAGAGACACATGCCATTGCTTTTCCTATCATAAAGTTGCAGTGGTTTTCTTGAACCCATTCTAATCAAGCTTCCTTCCATCCCCACCTCTTCACCAAATCTGCTTTTGTTCCATTCACCATTGATCTCCATGTTGTTTTCCCAATGGCTGATCTGTAGTTTTGGTCAGCTGGAGGCAATCACTTTTTTTTTTGTTTTGTTTTGTTTTTGAGAAAGAGACAGAGAGACAGAGAGAGAGAGAATCTTAAGCAGGCTCCAATGCTAGGCATGGAGCCTGATGCAGGACCCAATCTCAGGACCTTGAGTTTATGACCTGAACTGAAATCAAGAGTATGATGCTTAACCTACTGAGCCACTCAGGCACTTCTGGAGACAATCACTTTATTTTTTATTTTTTGAAATAATATCTTACTTATTTCCCAAGACTGTTCCAGAAAACCACATTCCCTCTAGTTTCTGCTCTACCTTATTGGTCATTCCTGCTCAGTCTTGTTGACTGGTTACTTCCTCTATTCCATACTTATAAATGCCTGGTAACTCTAGAGCTAAGACCTTGACCTCTTCATATCCAACTACAAGGTGTTACCTCCAAATTTATACCTTCAACCCAGACTTCTCCCCTTCACTCCAGAATTTTATATTCAAATGCCTATTGGACATCTCCACTCAGTTACCTACCAGGCAACTCAAACCTACCATGTCTAAAATTGAACTTCTGACCTTTTCCCCCATTTCCAAACCTTCTCCCACAGGTTTGCCAATATTAGAAAATGGAAAATCCATCTATCCAGTTGCTCAGACCAAGTTATCTTGGAGTTACCTTGATCCATCTTTATCTTATGCCAAATCAAATCTGTCAGCAAATCATGTACGATCTACCCCTATAATATATCCTGGGGGGCCTGGGGGGCTCAGTTGGTTAGGCATCTGACTCTTGATTTCGGCTCAGGTCATGATCTCATGGTTTGTGAGTTCGAGGCCTGCATCAGCCCAGTGTTGGGCTCCCTGCTGACAGTTTGGCGCCTACTTGAGATTCTCTTCTCTGCCCCTTCCACCCCTCTAAAAAATAAGTACATAAAAACTTTATACACACACACACACACACACACACACACACACACCCAGAATTGAGTCATTATGCCCCACCTCCACTGCTACATCCCTGTTCTGTATACTATCATTTCTAATTTGCAACATTATATACGATATATAGATTCTGAACTATTCTGCCTGATTCTGTGCCCTTACTGGTTTCCCCACCACTTTCATTTCTTAACAGCCAGATTGATCATATTAAATCAGATTAATTCATTTCTCCACCCAAACCTCGCAATGTATCTCCTTCATTATAAAAGTCAGAATCCTCACAATGGCTTTACAAAAGCCTTACCTAAACTGGCTTCTCTTTACCTTTTGGACCTTATTAGTCCTCCCCATTACTTACTTCAGTGCAGCCACACTGACCTTGAATATATCACATACACTTCCACCTGAAGGACTTTGCTCTTGCTGTTCCTGCTGCCTAGATCACTCTTCCTCCAGATCATACCCTTCGTCATGGATCATCCTCTTACCTCTTTTGCATCTTTGCTTATATTTCATCTTCTCATTTAGGCTGACCTTGACCACCTGCCATATGACTTAGTGTTTTTACTTGCTGATATGTTCATAGTTTATCTCCACATTGAGTGAAAGCTCCTCAAGGACAGGGATTTAGTCTAGTTTTTTTCCCTGTTGGTTTTCCAGTGCCTGGAACAGTGCTGGGGCTATGACAGTGCTTATTAAATTAATGAACATAAAACAAAATGCAAATGTTCTCCTTTTCACCGTGTAATCTTTTTTTATTCTTCCAGTCCCATTTTACACTTTACATCTTCAGGAAGGTGTCTCTCTCCTCCTGCCCCCAAATCAAGAGTGAATTAGCTGCACCTCTTAGTTGCAGTCATTGCATTCTAGACTAACCCGTATTTTTGTACCTTATCCCTGTATTTTTAAATGGGCCCTCATGAAGGGCAAAGACCGAGTGTTTACCACCATACCTTCAGTGCCTGCATCATAATAGGTATTCAAATAATTATTTATTGAATAAATAAATCACATATACTTGTTGGAATTCCCCCAGAATCAAAGGAATAATATTTTTTATTCATCCAATTCTTGAAGACTATCTTTGTTGGAAGTTAAGATTTGTTTAATGCTTTCAAAGCTCTTCTCAAATGCATGGTGTAATAGTATACTAGTTCTCTGTGGATTAAAATTGGCAATCTTGGCAACTTGATTATTATCAATTAGTAAATGTTTGTAATAATATTCTCATTACAGTTTGATGAATTTTCAGACCATATTTTCTGTATCTCAGGGAATTAATTGTTGATTGGTTGCCCGTTATCAGATTGAAATCCTAGATGATATTCAAGTTCAATATCTTCAATAGTATTTATTAGTATTATGATCTGTATTTTCCCATCTTGCTTCTCTTTTGAGAAAAGAGGTCAAGTAAGTTGTTTTAGATGAATCTAACTTCTTATATTCCCTTAAGTACCAGCTGGCTTCACATAGAACTTAAGTGTAATGATGAAAACCAAACGCTGACTATCCATGTGGTAAAATCAAAAGCAAAGTAAAAATTACTTTTCATTTATTCCTGAAAACATATACAACAGAATATCATTTTAACATAGTCCAGTTGTTTCACATTTTCATATATTTTGAAAGTCTCATGATGTCTCCAGATAGATCACCACACATTGTGTACATTTATTGGCACTTTGATGGCTTGTGAAAGAATGTTAGTTGTGAAAGAATGTTAGTTACATATAGTGCAGTCAGCACTATATGTATTGTTCAGAGATTAAACTTTATAATAAATTACCAAGATTTAAAAGTCTTTGAAGCAACACGGGTATTTGGAAAATATTTTAGGGGGCATGTCTTCATGTCTACTCTTATTTCCTTATTTAACGAGAAGGAAAAAGGGGTAATGTATGTTAGAAGACCTTGATAAAATTGCTAAGGTAAACTTGGTTTGTAAATGCTTATGGTCACTTTGGCTATCTGAAAAATGTGTGGCGCTACCATTTCTTGATAATGTTGGGGATAGAAAATGCCATTGCATAGTTTCATTCTAATTAGTTATATAATACACATGAAAAAATTAACACAAAAGTAATTCTTTTAAAAAGTATTATATGCACATTTTAACCATTTAGTAAGTTATCTCAGGCTCAGCAGTATTTTATTAAAAATGTGTATAAATAAGTGTGTTCATATAAAGTTGACTGACTAGCTCATAAACATTACATGAAATCATTTGTAGTTGATAATATTTTATTTTATGTTATTTTTTTCTCTCTTCTCCCTTTGCATGCTTGTTTTGTTTCTAAATTCCACGTATAAATGAGATCATATGGTATTTGTCTTTCTCTGACTGACTTCACTTAGCATTATACTTTCTAGCTCTATCTTATTGCAAATGGCAAGATTTTATCCTTTTTTATGCTGAATAATATCCTTTATTCATCTGCTGATGGACACGGGCTGCTTCCATATCTTGGCTCTAGTAAACATAGGGGTTCACGTATCCTTTTGAATTAGTGGTTTTGAATTCTTTTGGTAAATACCCAGTAGTGCAATTACTATATAGTAGGATAGTTCTATTTTTAATTTTTTGAGAAACCTCCATACTGTTTTTGTCACAGTGGCTGTACCAGTTTGCACTCCTACCAGCAATGCAAGAGGGTTTGTTTTTCTCCACATCCTCGCCAACACTTGTTGTTTCTTGTACTTTTAATTTTAGCCATTCTAACAGGTGTGAGATGATATCTAACTGTGGTTTTGGTTTACATTTTCCTGATGATTTCATGTGTCTGCTGGCCATTTGTATGTCTTCTTTCGAGAAGTGTCTGTTCATGTCTTCTGCCCACTTTTAAATTGGTTATTTTTTGTGTGTGTGTTGAGTTGTATAAATTCTTTATATATTTTGGATACTAATCCGTTATCAGATATATAATTTGCAAATATCTTCTCCCATTCACTAGGTTGCCTTTTAGTTTTGTTGATTGTTTCCTTTGTTGTACAGAATCATTTTACTCTGATGTAGTTCCAATAGTTTAATTTTGCTTTTATTTCCCTTGCCTCAGGAGACATATCTAGAAAAATGTTGCTACAACTGATGTCAGAGAAATTGCTGCCTGTGTTCTCTTCTAGGATTTTTATGATTTCAGGTCTCATATTTAGGTCTTTAATCCATTTTGAGTTTATTTTTGTGTAGGGTGAAAAAAGTGGTGCAGTGTCATTCTTTGGCAGGCAACTGTCCAGTTTTTCCCAACACCATTTGTTAAAGAAACTGTCTTTGTCTCATTGGATATTCATTCCTCCTTTGTAGCAGATTAATTGAGTATATAATTGTGGATTTATTTCTGGGTTTTCTGTTCTATTCTGTTGGTCTCTGTGTCTGTTTTTATGCCAATACCATACTGTTTTAATTACTACCACTTTATAATATGACTTGAAGTCTGGAATTATGATTCTTCTAGTTTTTATTTTCTTTTTTAAAGAAACCAAAACTAGAAACTGCTTTGGCTTTTTGAGATCTTTTGTGGTTCTCTTAAATTTTAAGATTGTTTGCTCTAACTCTATCAGAAATGCTGTTGGCATTTTGATAGGGATTGCATTAAATGTGTACATTGCTTTGGGTAGTATAGACATTTTAACAATATTTGTTCTTCCAACCCATGAGAATGAAATGTCTTTCCATTTCTTTGTGTCATCTTCAATTTCTTTCATCAGTGTTTTATTGTTTTCAGAGTACAGGACTTTCACCTCTTTCTTAAGTTTATTCTAAGATGTTTTATTGTTTTTGGTGCAATTGTAAATGGAATTGTTTTCCTAATTTCAGTTTCTACTGCTTCATCATTAGTGTATAGGAATGCAACAGATTTCTGTACACTGATTTTGTATCCTCTGACTTTACTGAATTCATTTATCAGTTCTTTGTGGAATCTTTAGATTTCCTATACATAGTATTCTGTTATCTGCAAATAGTGAGAGTTTTCCTTCTTCCTTACCAATTTGGGTGCCTTTTATTTCTTTCTCTTTCTCTTTTTCTTTTTCTTTTTTTTTAATTTTCTTTAATGTTTATTTATTTTTGAGAGAGACAGAGACAAGAGCGTGAGCAGGGGAGGGGTAGAGAGAGAGGGAAACACAGAATCTGAAGCAGGCTTCAGGCTCTGAGCTGTCAGCACAGAGCCCCATGTGGGGCTAAAACCCACAGACCATGAGATTATGACCAAGCTGAAGTTGGGGATGCTTAACAGACTGAACCACCAGGCGCCCCAATGGGTGCCTTCTATTTCTGTATGTTTTCTAATTGATGTGGCTAGGACTTCCAGTACTAAGTTGAAAAAAAAAGTGGTGAGAGTGGATATTCTTATCTTGTTTCTGACCTTTGGGGAAAAGCTCTGTTTTTTGCCATTGAGCATGATGTTGGCTATGGCTTCTTCATGTAAGGCTTTTGTTATGTTAAGGTATTTTCTGTCTAGACCTACTTTGCAAAGGCTTTTTATCATAAAGGGGTGTTGTACTTTGTTCAGTGCTTTTTCTGCATCTATTGAAATGATCATATGGTTTTTATCCTTTCACTTATTGATGTGATGTCACACATTGGTTGTTTTGTGAATATTGAACCACCCTTGCATCCCAGGAATAAATCCCACTTGATTGTGCTTTCCTACTTTTTAAGTATATTATTGGATTCAGTTTGCTAATATTTTGTTGAGGATTTTTACATCTATATTCATGAAAAATATTGGCTTGTAGTTCTCTTTTTTTGTGATGTCTTTATTTCGTTTTGGTATCAGGGTGATACTGTCCTCATAGAATGAATCTGGACATTTTCCTTTCTCTTCTATTTTTTGGAATAGTTTTAGAAGAATAAGATTCGACTCTTCTTTATATATTTGGTAGAATTTGGTAGAATTTAAATATTTTCCTTGTGAAGCCATCTGGTTTTGAACTTTTTGTTTGTTGGAAGTTTTTTGATTACTGATTCATATTCATTGCTGGTGATTACTCTGTTCAGATTTTCTATTTCTTCTGCTTTAGTTTTGGTGGTTTATATGTTTCTAAGAATTTATCCATTTCTTCTGAGTTGTCCAGTTTGTTGGCATATAGGTTTTCATAACATTCTGTTATGATTGTTTGTATTTCTGTGGTGCTGGTAGTTATTTCTCCTCTTTCATTAGTAATTTTGTTTATTTGAGTTCTCTCTCTCTCTTTCTCTTTTAATGGGTCTCTCTCTCTCTCTCTCTCTGTTAACCTCTTTTTTGGAGGTTTATCAATGTGGTAGATCTTTTCAAAGAGCCAGGTTCCAGTTTTGTTGATCTGTTCTATTTTGTTTTGTTTTGGTTTGGTTTCTATATCATTTATTTCAGCTCTAATATTTATTATTTCCTTATTTTTGTTGGGTTTAGGTTTTGTTTTTTCTTTTTTTTCTAGCTCTTTTATGTGTAACTTTAGATTGTTTGAAAATTTTCTTGCTTATTGATGTAGGCCTGTATTGCTATAAACTTCCCTCTTAGAATCACTTTTGCTACATCCCAAGAATTTTGGACCATTGTGTTTTCATTTCATTTGTTTCCATGTAATTTTTTTTTAATTTTTTTTAACGTTTATTTATTTTTGAGACAGAGAGAGACAAAGCATGAATGAGGGAGGGGCAAAGAGAGAGGGAGACACAGAATTGGAAGCAGCCTCCAGGCTCCGAGCCATCAGCCCAGAGCCCGACTCGGGGCTCGAACTCATAGACCGTGAGATCGTGACCTGAGCTGAAGTCGGACGCTTAACCGACTGAGCCACCCAGGTGCCCCGTAATTTTTTATATCTTCTTTAATTTCTTGGTTGACCCATTTATTTTTTAGTAGCATGTAATTTAACCTTCATGTATTTGTGCCTTCCCAGGTTTTTTCTTGTGGTTGATTTCTACTTTCATAGCATTGTGGTCAGAAAAGATGCATAGTATGACTTTGATATTTTTGAATTTGTTGAGACTTGTTTTGTGGCCTAATATGTGATCTATTCTGGAGAATGTTCTGTATGCACATGAAAAGACTGTATATTCTGCCATTTTAGGATGTAATGTTCTGAATATGTCTGTTAAATCCATCTGGTCTTGTGTGTCATTCATAGCCACTGTTTCCTTATAGATTTTCTGTTTGGATGATTGTCCATTGATGTAAATGTGGTGTTAAAATCCCCTACTATTGTTTTATTACTGTCGATTATTTCCTTTATGTTTGTTATTAGCTGCTATATGTATTTAGGTGTTTTCATGTTGTATGCATCAATATTTACAATTGTTATATCCTCTTGTTGGCTTGTCCCCTTTATTGTTATATAGTGTTCTCCTTTGTCTTTTGTTATAATCTTTGTTTTAAAGTCAGTTTTGCCCAATTTAAATATTGCTACCCTGGCTTTTTTTTTAAACAACCATTTGCATGGTAAATATTTCTTCATTCCTGCATTTTCAATCTGCAGGTGTCTTTTGGCCTGAAATAAGTTTTTGTAGGCAGCATATAGATGGGTCTTGTTTTTTAATCCACTCTGTCACCCTATTTCTTTTGATTAAAGTCTTTAGTCCATTTACATTCAAAGTAATTTTTGAAATATATGTATTTATTGCCTATTTGTTAATTGTCTTGTGGTTGTTTCTCTACAATTTCTCTAATCCTTTCTTCTCTTGTTCTGTTTCATAGTGTTTGTTGGCTTTCATTAGTGATATACTTGATTCCTTTCTCTTTATTCTTTGTGTGTGTGTGTGTGTGTGTATATGTATATAATATATATGTGTATATATAATAAACTAAGTAATCATAACTAGTTTTATACACACACACACACACACACACGTATACACACACAGACACACACACACTAGTTTATGATTTGTGGTTACTGTTAAGTTGGTATATAACATCTTCTGCAGATAACAGATTATATTAAGTTGATGGTTGCTTAGTTCATACCTATTCTTTACTACTCTCCCACCATGCTTTAGATATATACTTTATGAAACTCTTGACTTATTTTTATAGAAATACTTATTTTTAATGGCTTTGTGTTTTTTACTTCTAATACTCTCACTTATGGTCTTTCCTTTCCACTTAAAATATCCCCTCTAATGTTTCTTGTAGGGCTGGTTTACTGGTATGAACTTTTTTAGATTTTTTTTTTCTGAGACACTCTTTATCTCTTTTTCTATTCTGAATGATAACCTTGCTGTATAGAATATTTTTGGCTGCAGATTTTCTCCTTTCAGCACTACAAATGTATCCTCTGGCCTGCAGTTTCTGCTAAAAATTCCACTGATAGACTCATGAGGTTTTCCTTGTATGTAACTGTCTTCTTTTCTCTTGCTGCTTAATTTTTTTTTCTTTATAACTACTTTCCCCCCATTTTAATTACTACATGTCTTGGTGTGGACCTCCTTGGGTTGAATTTTTGGGGGGAATTACTGTGCCTTCTGGACCAGGATATCTGTTTCCTTCCCTAAATAGGGAAGTTTTCAGGTCTTATTTTTTTGAATAAATTTTCTGCCCACTTTTCTCTCTCTTCTTCTGAGATCCCTATAATGCAAATATTATTATATTTGATGGAATCACTGGGTTTCCTAAGACTATTCTCAATTTGCATAATTTTCTTTCCTCTCCTTTGCTCAGCTTGGTTACTTTCCATTACTATGTCTTCTAAGTCATTAATTTATTACTTTGCTTCATCTAACTTATTTATTCTATTAAGAGCATTTTTAATTTCATGTATTGTGTTCTTGATTTGTGATTCACTTTTTTTATCTCTATGTAAAGGGTCTCACTGATGTTCTCCACTCTTTTCTCAAATCCAGTGAATATCTTTATGATCATAACTTTAAATTCTCTATTAGGCGTATTAATTATATCTGTTTTCCTTAGGTATGTTGCTGTGGTTTGGTTTAGTTTTTTTCATTTGGGACATATTTCACTGTATCCTCACTTTGTTCTGCTTTCTATCTGTGTTAGGAAAATCCGCTATTTTGTTGTTGTTGTTCTTTTTTTTTTTTTTTTTTTTTTTTCAACGTTTATTTATTTTTTGGGGACACAGAGAGACAGAGCATGAACGGGGGAGGGGCAGAGAGAGAGGGAGACACAGAATCGGAAACAGGCTCCAGGCTCTGAGCCATCAGCCCAGAGCCTGACGCGGGGCTCGAACTCACCGACCGTGAGATCGTGACCTGGCTGAAGTCGGACGCCCAACCGACTGCGCCACCCAGGCGCCCCTTGTTGTTGTTGTTCTTAAGAATAATAGCCTTATGAAGAAGAGGTCCTTTGTTCCCCAGGGCCTGTCCCTTCAGTAAGTGTCTCCTATGTGTGTCGTGTGTGCCTTGCTGTTCAGATCTGGCCTCTTTTTCCTTCAGTCTAGCTGTCTTCAGAGGCTTTTTTTGCCTATTGTGGGCAGTATTTGGTCCCTAGCAGGGATGAGGCATGTTTTAAGCAAGGTGTTGTGGTCTGTTTGTGAAATGAGACCTGCCCCTGCCACCACTGGAACTGAAGTCCCACAAATGTGCAGGTGGGGAGATGTGGTGTTGGCAGTTTGCTCAGGTCTTCTGGAGGAGGGGCCCCACAGTTCTGGGACTACAGCAAGAGTGACGGGGAAGGGTAGATCCCCAGAAGCATGGGGAGGGGTAGGCTTAGTACAAGCAAGTTAGGTAACGAGAGTTGGTGCCTGGCTGATTCCCACAGGTGGCTGTTGTTTATGCTGGGGCCTAGGGGAGGGAAATGGTGCCTGCCAGCTCTTTTGTTTCTGGAAGGGTCTCCTTGTGACCCCTGTCTCTCCAGACCAGCTTTGGGATGAGCAAATCACTTTTCGTCTCATTTGCCCCTTGGCGTTTTTCAAACTGTTAGTTCTACACTGTCACATCATGGACTGTTTGTTGTGCTGACTATTTAAGGGTGGAGACTTTGTTTCCTAGTGCCCTCCAGTCTCTCCCATAGCTGGGCTCTCCGATTTTTAAAATTCCAGGCTCTAAGTCCTGCTGGTTGTAAGAACTCAAGAAATTCAGCCCCTCTCACTTTCAAAGGCAAATGTCATAGGCATTCACCCCATTCGTGGACTCCCCAGTGTGAAAGTCTGCTTTTTGCCCTTCTCTGCACCACCAGCTTCCTCCCCACTGCCATAAGCCACAGATTGTTTTGCTCCCAAACCATACTTTTGCCCTTCCTACCTTCTTTGATGTGGCCTCTTCTCTACTTTTAGTTGTGGGGTTTGTTCTGCCAGTCTTTGGATAGTTTTTTGGGTTATTCCCACTGATGTGAGTGTTCTAGTTGTATCTGTGGGATGAGGGGAGCTTAGGGTCCTCCTACTCCACCATTTTCCCAGCTGACCAAGTTTCTTTTGCTCTTAGTTGATAATATTTTAAAGTATAACCTATTTTTCCCCCCAAGATTGTCTGGTAGCTCTTGGTTCCTCCACTATTCAGTATGCTAGGAAGTCTTTGTTCATTTCTCCGGAGAAGGGATTACTCAAAAATGTTGAGAATAAAGTGAAAAGCAAGAGAATATTTACTTCAGGAGGGTATGGTGATGGAGATGGGAGGAAGTCAAAGGAGAAGTAATGAGGGCTTTGATCCAGTCTGGGAGATAATAGAGAAAGGACTCATGTCCCCTGACTATCTCCTTCTAATAGTTGAGCCCAGGTAAAGAGCAATAGAGATCCCAGAGAGGATTTTGAGATTCCAGAGCAGAGGAGACCTAGAGCTTACCTTTGTGGAAGGGCCCAAGACCTGTGGAGGAGGGGCTAATCTTCATAGTAGAAAGGGCTACATAACATCTCTGAGCAGAATGGCCCAAGGCTGACCCACAGCTTTCCCGTGGACTATCTTGCTCTGAAGTGATGAAAAATTTTCAGGCATCTGGTGGGGTTATGAAAATAGCAGAGTGAGTTTCTGGACTGGACCTTATGGATGAAAATTACTAGGTTTGACTGAATTGTAACCTCAACAGACTATCTTACAAGGACCGGACCACAGAAGAGATAAGATTCAGAGAATGTTAACATGGACAAATCATGCCAAGGAGTATTCCCAAACCTATTTTTTAACACTACACAAGACCCTTGGCACTTAGATTCAGTCCTAAGCAAAAATAGCTGGATTTTGAATGGGTTTACAAATGAAATTGTTACATAAAGTTTTTCCCCCACAACTTAATTTGTGTGTGGAGATGCATACCTGTTCCACACATTTATTTCTTTTTTTTTTTTCAAAATTTTAACTAATATATACCCTTGACTTGACTCATTAGACACCATAATCACATGATAATAGGTGATCATTGCTTACTTAGCTACATTCCAGGGACCACTTGGCTGGCATATGGAGAACTTTGTAAGGCTCTAATTGGCAAAAATAATGTCTACAGGAATTCTAGAATTGGGATTTGCCTGACCTTGGAGTCATTTGAGATCAGTACAAGAGGAGAATCTAGATACTCTTCATCATATACACAAAAGCACCATGAGTAAATAAGTTCCCATCTGTTGTGCCTTAGAGTAAGTAGATAAAAGCCACACTCAGATTTTTAGGCTTTCAGATCTAACACTGGGTAATTCCCAAGTTCATGGGAAATTGTCTCCTCCCCTCAATGTTTGTAGGTTTACTCTGGAACACAGTTCTCTAGACACCAGAACAGGCCAAGTGACAAATTTCTAACAGTGAAATATGGGACATGATTGGGAGTAATTTTTAAAAAGAGAACCACAAACTTCCAGAGTTAGATGTCAGCTCTAGCGTTTTATGAATGTAAATCCTGAAGATAACTTCCTGACCCCAGATGTTTTCATGCTGATCTTGGTGACTAATAAAGGGAATGAGGGAAGATGTTTAAACCACAGGATATAGTGTGGTTGGAAATAGCTGCCTAAAAATTGCTGATGTAAATTAAATATTAAACATATTTGCCCATGTACTCCAAAGATGTGAAATTATATAATTTTAGTTTGAAATACCTTATTATAAAAGTAATAGCATCACATTCTGTATTTTATTAGCTTATGGCATGCTAAAATACATTGTTAAATCTCGGATTTATGTGAAAGCATTTTAGAAAAAACTTGAGTCAAGAAGGCAGAATTAAATGTATCTATTAACAACAGAGGAAATAAAGTTTTAAGATCGATTTGCTTTTATCTGAAGTAGGCTTTTACTTAGAATGAAATGAAAACTGAAAAAATACAAAAAAAATTTTTGTTCTCTTGACATGTGAGTGTGGCTTATAGTCAAAAATAGATTGTTACATATGCTCACAATTTTCCTTAGATATATCTTCAATCTTGACCTCTGAGTGCGAATGTTGGAACTCTGTGCTGTGCTCTTACAAAGTTGCCTATTTCTGAAAATTCGTCTCTAGGTACAGAATTTATCAGGTCATAAATAATTTGAAGAACATTGTTCATTAGAACGTTATTCATTAAGGATATATAATTATTTCTTCACATAGAATTGACTATTACAGACGTTAGTATTAACTAATCAGCAACAAAATCACCATACATGATGAAGATTGAACATTTTGTTTCATTGAGACCAGTGATGAGGCATTTAAATGGCCTAGAAAACATCATGAATTTATCACAAAGATGATTCCCTAATCATCCTCTGCCCTGCTTCTGGAAACTGTTTTGAGAAATACAGATTGGAACTTATAACTCATCTCCTTCACAACCCTGTTGATTCCTCATTGTTCACAGATTGCTCCTCATCAGAGCCAGCTTCATGGGTGAGTGAACTATGCAGTTGCACAGAGCCCCACATTTAGAAGGGCTCTGTTCTTGGTTTAGTGCCATGTCATCATTTTGAAGTGATTAATGATTTTGAACAAAGTGTCCCACATTTTCATTTTCCACTGGTTCCCATAAACTATGTGGGAAACCTTCTTCAGCTGCCCCAGACAGAATTTATTCTTTCCTCCTCTTTGTTATTTTTTTTCCTTAAGATAGATTTATTTATTTATTTATTTATTTATTTATTTATTTATTTATTTTTAATGTTGATTTATTTTTGAGAGACAGAGACAGAGCATGAGTAGGGGAGGGACAGAGAAAGAGGGAGACAGAATCTGAAGCAGGTGCCAGGCAGTGAGCTGTCAGCACAGAGCCGGACGTGAAGCTCGAACCCACGAACAATGAGATCATGACCTGAGTCAAAGTCAGATGCTTAACCGACTGAGACCCCAGGCACCCCAGGTTTTATTTATTTAAATAATGTCTACACCCTATATGGAGCTCAAACTCATGACCCTGAGATCAAGGGTCACATGCTCTTCTGACTGAGCCAGCTGGACACCCCTCCTCCTCTTTGTTCTTATGGTTATTTTGGTACCTGTCTGAACCATGATACCAAATTCCACTATTATTTGATTACCATCTACTTGCTATCTCAGACCATTGCAGTGGATACTGTTGGTACCCACTCAGATCTTTATTCCCAGACAATTTGCCAATCTTCTGGTTGCTATGAATGCTGGCTGCTAATGGCCCACAGTTGGCCTTCTCCCTACAATTGTGCTGTTACAGAGGTACAAAAGTTCAGTCTTTGCCTTAAGGTGGGCTCTGTGATGTCATTCATACTGCAGAGCTCTTTCTGGTCTTCTTTCAATCAGACTAATGTAGACTATAGCTGAGCCCACATCCTTGTCTTACTTCACCTCTGGCCTGTCCTCTCACTCCCCTCACTATTGTTTTCCTCTGAACATTCTTTTAACAGTACACAATTACCAGAATCCCCATCTTAGGCTTTGCTTCTAGGTACTCCTGTCTGAGCCAATCATGAATTAGGACAAGGACCATGTATTTCTTATCTCTGCATCTCCATCACCCAGCATAGCTCCTGGAATGTTGTAGGTGTCCTATAATGTTTGAATAAAAGACTTTCTAGGATAGTTCATTTTAATGGTAAAGTTCTTTATAAATTTAAACAAAACTAAATTGTTTTGTCCAATACATAATTCTGCAGGGTATAAAATTTGCTCCATTACTCTTTTTTCATAGATACTCTGTTCTCTTCAGCTTCCTAGTGTGGTCTTTCCAGTCAGGACCTCAGCTTCAGACCAGCTTGGTCTCCTCTCTCAGACTTCTAAAAATGTGTATTTCTCTGAGTGCCCAACTTTTAACTCACTGTTTTCTTGAAAGGTTTTGTAGAATATTAGAATGAGAGGCACCTTAGAGAATATTTGGGAAGGAACTGGTAAAAGAAAAAAATATTGGAGCCTCAGGAAGCACGAAGAAAGGAAACAATGGAAATATCAGAAGTATGATTACATATAATGGACTATCCTTTTCCTCATGGGTTTTATAAATAATGTTTTAAAGACTGTAACAAAATTAGAGCACCATTTGACACACAAGGCAATAATATTTAAAAGTGATGAAGGTAAAGGGACTTGAAGTGAGATGTCCACACTTAACTGATAGTAGAAAAATGTTGATACCAGCAAATTATTATAAATCACATGTATAGACTGTAATGCTGAGAGCAACACTACAAAAACCATATAAAGAGATATACTCAGAAGCACTAAAAGTAAATCAAGATGGCAGACTAAAAACTATTCAAGTAAAAAATCCAACATCTTTTTATGATTAAAAACTTTTGGCAAGTTAAGATGATATATGCAATTTTAGTAGGGATTGCATTGAATATATAGATTGCTTTGGGTAGTATTGACAGTTTAACAATATTTGTTCTTCCTATCCAGGAGCATGGAGTATTTTTCCATTTTTTATGTCTTCTTCAGTTTCTTTCATAAGCTTTCTGTAGTTTTTCAGTGTGTAGACTTTTCACCTCTTTGGTTAGATTTATTCTTAAGTATTTTATGGTTTTTGGTGCAATTGTAAATGGGATAGATTCCTTCATTTCTCTTTCTGTTACTTCATTATTGGTGTATAGGAATGCAACTGATTTCTGTTCATTGATTTTATAAACCTCTTTGACCTTGGCCACAGCAACTTTTTACCCAACGTGTCTCCAGAGGCAAGGGAAACAAAAGCAAAAATGAACTATTGGGACCACATCAAAATAAAAAGCTTCTGCACAGCAAAGGAAACAATCAGCAAAACTAAAAGGCAACCGATGGAATGAGAGAAGTTATTTGCAAACGACGTATCAGATAAATGGTTAGTATCCAAAATCTGTAAAGAACTTGTCAAACTCAACACCCAAAAACCAAATAATCCAGTCAACAAATGGGCCAAAGACATGAATAGACACTTCTCCAAAGAAGGCATCCAGATGGCCAACTGACACATGAAAAAATGCTCAACATCACCCATCATTAGGGAAAAACAAATCAAAACCACAATGAGATACCACCTCACACCTGTCAGAATGGCTAACATTAACAACTCAGGCAACAACACATGTTGGCGAGGATGCAGAGAAAGGATCTCTTTCGCACTGTTGGTGGGAATCCAAACTGGTGCAGCCACTCTGGAAAACAGTATGCAGATTCCTCAAAAAATTAAAAATAGAACTACCCTATGACCCAGCAATTGTACTACTAGGTATTTATCCAAGGGATACAAGTATGCTGTTTTGAAGGGGCACATGCACCCCAATGTTTATAGCAGCACTATCAACAATAGCCAAAGTTTGGAAAGAGCCCACATGTTCATCGATGGATGAATGGATAAAGAAGATGTGGTATATATATACAATGGAGTATTACTCGGCAATCAAAAAGAATGAAATCTTGCCATTTGCAACTACGTGAATGGAACTAGAGGGTATTATGCTAAGCAAAATTAGAGAAAGACAAATATGAATTCACTCATATGAGGACTTTAAGACACAAAACAGATGAACATAAGGGAAGAGAACCAAAAATAATGTAAAAACAGGGAGGGGGACAAAACGTAAGAGACTCTTAAATATGGAGAATAAACAGAGGGTTACTGGAGGGGTTGTGGGAGGAAGGAGGGGCTAAATGGGTAAGGGGCATTAAGGAATCTACTCTTGAAATCATTGTTGCATTTTATGATAACTAACTTGAATGTAAATTAAAAAAAGAAAAAAAAAGAATGTTATACGCTAAGTAAAGCATGCTAGGGATCTGGATGCTGGAAGTGTTTAAAACTGCTGACAAAAGGGTGCCTACGTAGCTTAGTTGGTTAAGAATCTGACTCTTGATTTCGGCTCAGGTCATGATCTTGCTGTTCATGGGTTTGTGCCCCCCATTGAGCTCTGCACTGAAGTGCAGAGTCTGCTTGGGATTCTCTCTGTCTCTCTGTCTCTCTGTCTCTCTCTCTCTCTCTGCCCCTCCCCTGCTTGTGGTCTTATCTGTCTCTCTCTCTCTCTCTTCCTGTGTCAAAAATAAATAAATGAACTTAAAAAAAAAACTGCTGATGAAAGAAAGATGTAAATAAATGGATGCAAAACTGGGTTCATGGGTTGAGAGGCTCAACATAATAAACATGTCAAAATCCTATCAAGGTTTGTTTTAGATAAGGATAAGCTTATTCTAAAATTTATATATAAGGCCCAGAAGCTAGAACAGCTAGCACAATCTTGACAAGGAAGAATAAAGTGGGTAGAGCCATTCTATCCAATATTAACGTTTACTATGTAGATAAGTAATGGAGACAGTTTGCTATGGGTAGAAGGGCATATTGATCAGAATAGCATAGGGAACCCAGAAATAGACCCACAAAAATATGCTTTATGTTATTTTTTATATGTATTAAAATTTTATTATTATTATTATTTTTGAATTTACATCCAAGTTAGTTAACATATAGTGTAATAATGATTTCAGGAACAGAATTAAGTGACTTATGATTTACATATAACACCCAGTGCTCATCCCAACAAGTGTCCTCCTTAATGCCCCTTGCCCATTTAGCCCATCTCCCCTACCCAAAACCCCTCCAGCAACCCTCAGTTAGTTCTCTGTATTTAAGGGTCTCTTATAGTTTGTCTCCCTCCCATTTTTATATTATTTTTGCTTCCCTTCTTTACGTTAATCTGTTTTGTATCTTAAAGTCCTCATATGAGTGAAGTCATATGATATTTGTCTTTCTCTGAGTGACTTATTCCACTTAGCATAATACACTCTAGTTCTATTCACATTTTTGCAAATGGCAAGATTTCATTCTTTTTAATCACTAATATTCCATTGTGTGTGTGTGTGTGTGTGTGTGTGTGTGTGTGTGTGTGTGTGTGTATACACCACATCTTCTTTATCCATTCATCCATCGATGGACATTTGGGCTCTTTCCATACTTTGGCTATTGTTGATAATGCTGCTATAAACATTGGGGTGAATGTGCCCCTTTGAATCAGCACTCCTGTATCCTTTAGATAAATACCTAGTAGTGCAATTGCTGGTTGTGGGGTAGTTCTATTTTTAATTTTTTGAGGAATCTCCATACTGTTTTCCAGAGCGGCTGCACCAGCTTGCAGTCCACCAGCCCACCAGCAGTGCAAAGGGTTTCTCTGCATCCTCGCCAATATATGTTGTTGCCTAAGTTGTTCATTTTAGCCATTCTGACAGGGGTGAGGTGGTAGCTCATTATGGTTTTGATTTGTATTTCCCTGATGATGAGTGACGTTGAGCATCTTTCATGTGTCTGTTAGCCATCTGGATGTTCTTATTTGGAAAAGTTTCTATTCATGTCTTTTGCCCATTTCTTCACTGGATTATTTGGGGGTTTTTGTTTGTTTGTTTTTTGGGGTTTTTTTTGGGTGTTGAGTTTGGTTAGTTCTTTATACATTTTGGATACTAACCATTTATCTGATAACGTCATCTCGCATTCTGTCGGTTTCCCTTTAGTTTTGCTGATTGTTTCCTTCATTGTGCAGAAGTTTTTGTTTTTTGGTTTTTTTTTTTATCTTGATGAGGCCCCAATAGATCATTTTTGCTTTTGTTTCCCTTGCCTCTGGAGATGTGTTGAGTAAGAAATTGCTGCGGCCGAGGTCAAAGAGGTTGTTGCCTGTTTTATTCTCGAGGATTTTGATGACTTCTTGTCTTATGTTTAGGTCTTTCATCCATTTTGAGTTTATTTTTGTGCATGGTATAAGAAAGTGGTCCAGGTTCATTCTGTATATTGCTGTCCAGTTTTTCCAGCACCATTTGCTGAAGAGACTGTCTTTTCCATTGGACATGCTCTCCTGCTTTGTCAAAGATTAAGAAAAAGCCTGAATAAAAAGCCTTTGTTAACTTTCCTACAGTGTTTTATTGTCATTTAAAGAGAAATTTGAGGGGCGCCTGGGTGGCGCAGTCGGTTAAGCGTCCGGCTTCAGCCAGGTCACGATCTCGCGGTCCGTGAGTTCGAGCCCCGCGTCAGGCTCTGGGCTGATGGCTCAGAGCCTGGAGCCTGTTTCCGATTCTGTGTCTCCCTCTCTCTCTGCCCCTCCCCCATTCATGCTCTGTCTCTCTCTGTCCCAAAAATAAATAAACATTAAAAAAAAAAAAAAAATTTTAAAGAGAAATTTGAGGTCTTCAACTGGTTCACAGGAATAAGAAGGTGTGCCAGTTGGCATACAAGATTCCTGTGAAGGAGGTACAGGTTTAATTCTTTCAATATGATTTTTGATGAACATGCAAAAAATTTCAATGTAGGAAGGGTAATTTCTTAGCAACTAGGGTTGGAGTAATTGAATATATCCATGGGCTTAAAACATTAATAAAAATGTAAAAAAAAACAAAAAGAAAATAATCTCAACTAAACTTCACATCTTCTACCAAACTTAACTCAAAGTTGATCATAGAATTAAATGTAAAATGTAAAAGTATGAAACTTTTAGAGAAAATATTTAGGATTTAGGACTATTCAAAAGTTATTAGATATGACATAAAAAATGTGATCCATAAAAAGGACACTGGATAAATTGGACTTTCTCAAATTTAAAAACTTTTGCTATGGAAAAGCCCATGTAAAAAAGATACTGGTTGGGAAAAAAATATTTGCAAGCTGCTAGTCATAGAAAATACATAACGTATAAAGAACTTCCAAAACTCAACAGTTAAAAAAATAGTCTAAAGAGAAAATGGACAAAAACATGAAGAGACATTTCAATGAAGAGACGATACAGATGGAAAAATGTTCAACATTATTAGTAATCAAAGAGATGCAAATTAAAATCTCCGTGAGATATTAGTGCACATCTATCCGAATGGCAAATTAAAAAAACCACAGCACCATATCCTGGTGAGGATATGGAGAAACTAGACCACTCACACTACTACTGGTGGGGGTGTAATATTGTACTGCCACTCTGGAAAGCAAGTTGACAGTTTCTTATATAATGAGTACATAGTTGCCATACAGTCCAGTAATTTCATTCTGAGACATTTATCCCAGAGAAATGAAAATTTATAGTCACATAAACTCCTATGCACTAATGTTCATAGCAGCTTTCTTTGTAATAGCTTTAAACTGAAATTAGTCCAGATGTCTTTCAACAACAGGTAAATGGTTAAACAAACTGTAGTACATACTTATATACTATTCTGCAATAAAATGCCATTCTGCAATAAAACAGAAAAGACCTATTGATTCATACAACAAGTTGGGTGAATCTCCAGGGAATTAGGCTGAATGAAAGACCGCCAATCACCAAAGGTTACATGCTTTGATTCCATTTATGGAGCTTTTTTGAAATGACAAAATGCATTAGCTAATGAATTAGTGAGTATCAGAGGTTGGGGACAAGGGAAGGGTTGAGGGCAGGAGGGCCATAGTATGTTTATAAAAGGGTAACAGGAGGGATTCTTAACAGTGATGGAACTATTCAGTATCTTGAATAGGTGATGCATACAGGGAGATACCTCTGATAAACCTGTATAGAACTAAATACACACACGTACATATGTACCAATACATCTGAATACAAAACTGGGAAAAGCTGAATAACATTGGTGTGATGTACAATGTTAATATTTGGATTGTGATATTATACTGTAGTTGTAGATAGTACTCCCTCAGGGAAAGTGGGTAAAATGTAATCTGGATTTTTCTGTATTATTTCTCTTAACTGCATGGGAGTCTATAATTTGCTCAAAAAAAAAATGGATAAAAAAGTTATCTCGGTAATATGCCAGAAGAAATTCAGAGTGATGGTATAATTGTAAATCTAAATATTTTTTAAAGTCTTATTTGATATATAGGGCAGCATTAATATCTAATTTATTAAGTACAGAGTTTATTTTTCACATGGGAGCTGGATGTTGACAATTATCAGACATTTCTTGTGTACAGCCAGCTGCAAGATATAAAAGCTATCAGACATTTTTATAATGATAAAATTCCTCGATGAAAAGGAACTGCTGATATTTGTGTGTGTGTGTGTCCAATTGTGTTTCCCCTCTTGATCAATTCTGACCCTCAATGTCCTACAATTTAATTTAACATAATTCTTGCACTAACTACCTGGAATTTGAGTGAGACTTCAAGTTTAAGGGGTCAACTCCGTAAGCCTTCTCCCACTTCAGATACCAGGCTGCCCACATTTTTCCCTAGTTGGGTACAGATTCAGGGATTCTGATTACTTACTTCAGGTTCAGTAATTCACTAGAATAATTCACAGAACTCAGGAAAGTTCTTTATATAACTACTGCCTAACTATAAAGAGTACAACTCGGGAACAGCCAGATAGAAGACATACACAGGGCAAGGTTTGTTGAGGGTGTAGGGTGTGTGCAGAGCTTCCACGCCCTCTCAGGGCACCCCATCCCCCGAGCACCTCCATGTTCACCAGCTCAGGAGCTCTCTGAACTATGTCATTTGGGCGTTTTTATGCAGGTTCTATGTAGGCATGATTGATTAAATCACTGGCCATTGGCTGTAAAACAACCTCCAGGCCCCTCTCCCCTCCCTAGTGATCTGGGGTGAGGAAGTTCCAAGCCTTTAAATAGGTGCTTGATTCCTCTGGCAACCAGCTCCCCCCTGAATAGGGGCCCACAAAGCCAGCTCATTGGCATAAACTCAGATGTGTTTGAAAGTGGCTGTTGTGTACAAAAGAAGACAGTCCTCTCAACCCTACTACTCAGGAAGTACAAGGTTTTAGATGCTCCTTGCCAGGAATCAGAGACAAAGACCAAGTATCTTTCTATGATACCACATTGTGTGTGTTTCAGTTCTTTTTAACTTGGTGCTGTTACCAAGATATTTTTCTTTTTTCTTTTTTTTAAGATGTATAACACCATAACGAAAAAAGATAAAAAGCTTGCAATCTTAAAATAACATTAATATATTCTAGGTAGAAAGATTATTCAAGATAGTGTAAGTGTGATTTCATAATAAATCTGTGGAAACAAAAGGTGAATTAATCAAGGCTTGCAAAATGTGTAACACTCCAACTGTTTATTCTTTGTAGTGTGTATAATGGTAGATTCAAAACTCTGTATTAGCTTAATCACTGATTGCTAGAATCCTGTCCTTTTTAGTGCTGTCTTAGGAAAACAGGCATTCAGGGGCACCTGGGTGGCTCAGTTGTTTAAGTGTTTGACTCTTGATTTCTGTTCAGGTCATGATCTCATGGTTCATGGGATCGAGCCCTGCATCAGGCTCTGCACTAATGGCACAGAGCCTGTTTGGGATTCTCTCTCTCTCTCTCTCTCTCTCTCTCTCTCTCTCTCTCTCTGCCCATTCCCTGCTGGTGCTCTCTCTCTAGCTCTCAAAATACATAGACGTAAAAAAAGAAGGAAAGAAAAATAGGCATTCAACACTGTATTCTGTCTGATGGATAATGGATAACTTTCCAACCTTCTGGCCCCTTTTTAACCAGTGGAGGGGAGATGGATTTAGTACTTCTTTGAGAGGGACCTTTTTCAGATCTAATAGGAATTTTCAATATTACCCATCTGTATAATATTTTGGCCTAATCTTTAATATATCTGTTTGTTGGAGAAGCACTATAATGTGGTGGTTATGATCAGGGATGCTAAAGTTAGACTATCTGAGTTCAAATCCCACTTCACTTATCTGTATATCACCTGGGGGCAATCTATTTAATCTCTGTCTTTTCTTATCCATAGTAAAAGTACCTGCCTACTTCATGAATAAACTTAGTATATGTGAAAAGATTAGAGCTGTGGACACATAGGAAACATTATGTTGATATTGGTGGTTGTTACTGTTGACATACAAAATAGGAGGAGTCCATAGCATGTAATAATTTATGTTTGTGTGCATTATATCTGTAATCAGTGCTGATGTGTACGTAACATTTTCTGAATATATAAAGTGATTACATATATATTAATAGGGCTAATCTTTTCTTTGAGGGAATGAAATCATGGTTTAATGTAACTATAGTGTATTGAAGTATTCAAAAGTACTTGTTCATCTTTTCCACTAAAGTGAATACAACTGATACTTTGATGTCTATTTTTTTGTAGGTCAGTGGTTACTAATAATGAAGGTAGTGGCTATGGATGTGATAATGAAATTGTTTATTGTACAGCACTAAGTTGTGCTTCTTTCCTTTGGATGGTATTAAAAACCAGAATCTTCAAACAAATCATATATGGCATTTATAAAACTAGTGACCTTCAAGCCCATCATGTGACCTAAATGTTGAGCAAAGAGAATCTTTATAGATCTTGATGGTATGTTCAATCATTGTAGTCAAACCAAGCATAAAATAACAGGTCCTCTTCTCTTTAAAGTTATATTAACTCAGGAATCACTTTAATCTAATTTTTCTTGGGATCATTATAGAAATTGCTTTACTAAGGCTAAAGATTTCATATGAAATCTTAGCGATTCATAGAGGCCTAGGTGTGGAGTTTTTAATATTTCTTAAGTTTAGGAAATTATTGATCAACTTTTATAGTAGACTTTTTTTTAAGATAAAAAAAACCTCTTCCCACCCCATAAGAGTTTTCAGGAAATGGGATAAGTCAAATTATTCAGCTTCAACTCCTAACCCTTTTATATGTGGGAAGTCAGATTTAAACAAAGGTAATTGCAACCACGGAAGTGGAAAATAATAATAAGTTCGACTTTACTTGATAATGATGGCAGGCACACATTTTACACTGCATACACTAGTGTATGTGTATGTGTGTGTGTGTATTATAATACATGTATAATATATATGTCATATATGCATATATATACGTGTGTATACACGTATATATATGCATATATATATATATATATATATATATATATATATATATGAAAGCCACACCTTTCCATCAGCCATCTCCCTGATTGATATTGATTACCTAAATATCCTCTAGGTTGAAGAAAGTGAGAGAGGGTGACACAACATGTTATACTAATAAGTGTTGTGTCCTGCAAAAGAAAAATCATACCCAGCTTACAGAGAACGACTTGTGGAGCAACACGTTTAGGGAGCACACAAAAAAACAGCTCTAAGTCGTAGTACTCAGTATAGCACCATGTTATGGATCCAGATAAAGATGCAATCCTCAAGGCTTTTAATGAAGAAGTTGCATTACGTGTGTGAGACAACAAGAGCCACTTAGTAGTGAGGCACCATAGGAAGGGAACTAGCTGTGAAGCTGAAGAAGTCACACTGCCTGGGTTCAAATGCCAGTTCTACCATGTACCAGCCATGCAGTCTCTGTATTCTCATCTGAAACATGGGTAAAATAAGAACTACCTGATGGGGCTGTTACAAAGATTAAGTTGATTATTATACTTAGAACAATGCCTAGCACTTAGAGACCACTCAAAACTGTTGACTGTTTTTTAAATGTTTATTTATTTTGAGAGAGAGAGAGAGAGAGTCGGGGAGGGGGCAGAGAGATGGAGAGAGAGGATCCCAAGCAGGCTCCACACTGTTAGTGCAGAGTGTGGGACTTAATCCCACGAACCATGAGATCATGATCTGAGCCGAAACCAAGAGTCGATGCTTAACCGACTGAGCCACTCAGGCACGCCACTGTTGACTATTCTGAATTTTACTATTTGGTAATTTATTACCAAACTCTGTACAAAATTCAAGAAAAAAATGTTTCTATTTTGGTTTGTACTGTGGAGTAGCTAGTATTGTTAAAATGTTTTGGGATTTCTTGCCCTTTTGTGCTGTTATTTAAAAATATGGAATTTGTCGGGACACCTTGGTGGCTCAGTTGGTTAAGTACCCAACTTTGGCTCAGGTCATGATCTCACCATTCATGGGTTTGAGTGCTATGTTGGACTCTGTGCTGACAGCTCAAAGCCTGGAGCCTGCTTCAGATTCTGTGTCTCCCTCTCTCTGCCCCTCCCCCACTCATACTTTGTCTCTCTCTCAAAAATAAACATTTTTTTAAATATGGAATTTGAAATATTTTGTAATGCTTATAGTTTTTAGATATAGTATTTTGTGAATAGGTCAGGTAAAATATATGTTCATAAGCATAACTATGTAAAAATCCAGTTTACCTCATTATGTCTCATTAATGTATCTTGGAAGACTGAAAAATTATCAGGAACCAGCTGCTACGAGTCTTTAACATGTAGCTTCAAAGTCATTGTACAAGAAAAATGAACAGATTTTCTAATTTAAATACAATCACAAATATTTAGCTCTCCAGAACTACTGTAATGGCACGATAGCACAGAATTAAGGCCACATTCACATTCTAACACCTTCCAGTATTTAAAAGCATGCCAAAAACTTGCTAGTGAAAATAAAGCACAAAACTTGTTGGTTTGAATTGCATGTTTTTATTTTAAAAATTGCATGCTTACATGAAGTCAAAGAGTGTAATTAAAATTTTTATTAAATTCAGCCATGGAATATTTGAACTTATAGTTTTAATGTACAAATTTGAAAATTACACTTTAGACTTAAATGTTAGCAGGTAGTAAATATTTGTACCTTTCTCACAGTCTCCACCACCAACCCCAGTACTCATATCTATAGTGTATTATAGTTTGAGGGCTCAGACACCAAGGCCAGACTGCATAAGTTCACATTCCAGCTCACCTACTTGCTGGTTGTGTGAGTTTGATGTTGGGGAAAATTATCCATTCTCTCTATGCCTCAGTTTTCTCATCTATGAAACAAATTATGGTAGTACTAACTTCATAGGGTTTATGTGACGGTTAAAGATACACACACACGCACACACCCGTATACACACACAGCATGCACATGTGAAGAATATCCACATCCTCGTATGTGGTTTCCTCCAAAACCATTGCTACTCTTGCCCCTTTCTCAATGGATAAGGGGAGAGAAGGCAGACCACACCGTTCAGTAATACCTTCACAGGCATGGACTGGTAAAAATAGTGCAGCTGCTGATGTTTGCCTTTTGTCGTATCCCATCTCTCTTTCTGCACTCTTGTCTCTTCCTGTATTGATACTCTCTGCTTTCAGTCACTCTTGTCAGTATGGTACCTTTAAGCTGCCTACACTGTTTAAAGCCCTTCTCACTAGCACTTTCCTCTGTGTGTCCTGTCTCAAGGTGCTAAAATAAGAACTTCTTAACCTCTTGCCTGCTCTTACCCTCACAATCAGTTTCAAATTCCTTTTTCTTTGCTGGCTAGCACTTAGGACCACACGCCATAAACAAATACACACTACGGTGTGATTGACTAAGCTGTACCTGGGACTCCCTTCCTTTGATGGAAAAAACCTGCCCCTTTACTCTGAAGTAGTGAAATTTGAGTTGTCCTTTTTGATTGGTTTTAATAGGCATGAGTAATAGAAGACGGGACTTGACACCTTCTTGGGTGACACTGACTATAAAGAGGTGATAGTCTTAGAGCTAATAGTGAACATGAGTATCGTTGAATGATAAAGAGAAGAATCTAGAAACTAGGGTAAACACCAGTGATTTTTATTTAGGGTCACTGCCTCTGAGTTACTATTTATTTCCTATTGTTTCTTTCCTAAACCAGTATCTAAAATTATCTTGCATGTTTGAGTATTGTTTGGGGACAGGAGACATGTGGACAGAGATCTTGTGGGCTGTCTTTATCCACTGTATCTCCCAGGGTATGTGCTAAATAAATGCAAGGTGAATACAAGAAATAGAAGTGTACCTATTTCATTTTGACTTCTTTTTGGCTGTCTTCAACACAGGTTTTTTTGTTTTGTTTTGTTTTGGTTTTGGTTTTGTTTTATAAAAGTTGAAGTTTTGTGAATTTTAAACAGAATTGATACTGAGTAGAGAGATTTTCAAAATTTGTTCAAACTCAGCTTCTGCATTTTTAACACAACTGCAATACACATGTGCACCAATTGCATTTACATTATTCCTGAGGCCAAAGAGGATGCTAACACAGCTATAACTGAGAGTAAAGCCAGAGCAATATACATGCTTTGTAACCAGTTTTCCTCTCTCAGAGGTGTTCCACTGACATTCTCTGGGAAAGCCAGGCCTAGAAAATGCCCACAGAAACTCTGAAGAGTACTCAGAATATAGCCTCGCAAGAGCTATTTTAGGGAGAAGTAGTTGGGCCATAAGATTTAAATAAACAAGTTTGGGCAGGCGTTGTAATGTAACCTTCTGATAAGCACCGTTAATTCTCAACCAATATGTTAACTAACATACAGCTGCAGAGAAATTAGAGTAGAGCCTTTGTGCAAGTAAAAAAATCAGTCAGTCAATCTCTGGATATCAAGACCAAGAAAGTTGAGCAAAATGCATTTGATGTTAACCGATAATGATATTGAGCAAAACAATGCTTTGTACTTGCTTCTACAAGATAAACTTCAATGACCTGTGGTTCCACGTTTGGCATTTTTCTAATTTTTCTCTTTTTCTCTTGCTATCTCTATCTGAATGATTAGTGATAATGATTAAAATAAATTATATATAGCATGTTTTTGAAGTAATTAATTGAAAACATAAAATAAATAGTAGATCAAGAATATTTCCAATTATAACCTAAGCTGTGTTCAAATTTTAGAACTTTGAAATTGTGGAAGACTTACACATTATTATTTCCCTTGATATTCAGGAGACCACATGCATGTGGCTTTGGATAGTCTCAGATTATATCAGTTGTCTCAGCATAATAAGCCACAACATTTTCTGTGATTTTCACAAATACCGTGTTTTAGTTTAAATAAAGCATATTCACATTCTACCCAGTGCAAGGAACTTGCTTGTGAAGTGTTGTGATAACCTAAAACATTCTGGAACATTTCAGGGAACAGCTATGAACCACAAGTAGTGCCAAAAATTAGATTCAGTTAGCAAGTGTCAGTTCTTCTGCCTGCTCATTCTTACTGGTGCCCCTTTGTGATGCATTCCGCCAAATATTTTGCAGTCCATACTCTTTAAAGTAAAAACATATTACTGCTTAGTAGCACATTTTATTCAAACGACAGTCTAAAATGTAAGTTCATGTTTTTCTAATATTTTATTTTTGTTGATTTTAATGTGAGCAGTATGCAAAGAGTTTGTATTGGGATTTGGTAGACCTGAAGAAGTATCTTCTAGAAGCTATACCATTGTTAGATAGTTTCATCCCCAAGTAAAAACCCTTGGCTTCCAGAAAGGTCCCCTGGATGTAACATAATCCCTGCTATGCAATAGTTCCTAATAGACATTTATTGAATGAGCGGGGAGCAATTAAGTTTTCTTAACTTAAAAGAAAATTTATTATAAGTCAACAGCATTTTTAAAAAGTTATTCAAGCCACAATGAGAATAATAATATTCTTGCTTGAGGCATATCTGATCACCACTATCCACATTTATTAGGTTAAACACAATACATATGTACCTAAAGGAGAATTGTACCCTAAAGGAGGGTACCTAAATTACCCTCTGTAAGATACTATCTAAGAAACTTTAACCCATATAGGTTTAAATATGAAGGAGAAAAAGAGACAACATGGAGAGGAAAATACCATGAAAAAACTGAATTTCTTGTCATGTTGAATGGCTTTCCAATGAATTTCTACTATAGAATTACTGTTGAAAACCTATCAATCATTCTGGAGCTCCTTAAAAATATACTTTCCATATTATGTTTACAAATTCCATTCATGGTCAGAGACATGGCTTGTGATTTTAACCTAATATCAGTCAAAAAATACACCATGTTATAGAGGAGGAGAGCTTAGGACACCAGTAGACCATGAACTTTTCAGATGATAATTTAAAACCAAAGTTTGAAAACTATGTTTTAAGGGATGGGTTTTGCTCTTTGATCATGTTATTAATCTCTCAGGAATTTAATAACACTTAAGCCAATTTTATAATTTAACTAAGAGGTAACCAATAGCTATAATAAACTTTAAGTGTCCATAATAGCATCACGGGGAAAGAGAAGGACAATAGAGTGGATCAGAATTTTAAAAGTCTTTAACTCTTTAAGTCAATAGGAAGAGAATTATTGGCATTAAAATGGACTAATTCAGGTGAATTACCAAAAGGGGACTGGCAAGCCTCTACTAAATTAAAATGATTGTTTAAAGCCCCCTAGTCCCTTAAGGCTACAGCTGAATCACATCAAAGCCTTAAACTTTAAGGCTTCTTGTCATTCCTAACCACATCTTTGGTGATACTTTCCCTGCCTTTCTCACTCTTTTCTCTTGGTTTGATCTACTTCTTTGAATAGATTCTAGTTGTTAAAAAAGGGTATCAAATTATAGCCTTTTAGGACAAAAGGAGTCTAGTGGAAATAAAAGCATGGCCACTTCAAAGTCAATAACTACTGAGATTGATGGAATAAAGGAAAAAACCCAGCAATGTAATATCTCACATTGTTGTATTAAAGAATAATTTATCTTGTTTCCAAATTTAAGTTAAACAGAACAGTTTTTGTGATATGAAAGACACAAAATATTAATGAATTGCCTCAGCCTACTCAGGACTATGTCTATTCTAAAAGAAAGGGAAAAGTTCTGCAAAAACTTCTTTGCTTAAATGTCTCTTAATGTAACACTCAAACATCAAAGACTGCATGCAGTAATTTTAGCAGTTTATTCTACAGAGTAAGAAAATGATCTAAATGTATTTTCTTTTGAACCATTTTTTAACTTTAAAATCCAGAGAGATGTTTTTAAACCAGACATCAGTTGTTGCAATTTCCCTTTGTTGCTTTTTCATAAAACAAGATTTCCTGAGGGATAAAAACATCTAGAAATATATTTGTATGTAGAGACTATTAAAACATGAAATTATGATAAAAACAGAGATTGTTGTTGATACAAATGATCCTCTACACTATATTGTTGCAGAAAAGTCTAACATTATTATCTAAGTTGTCTGTCTTAATTGATTTTCTAGATAATTACTATGCTCTTCAGCTCATTTTGTCTCTATAGCCACAATCCTTCTATTTAAAACATTGGCAAAAACTTAGCAGCATTCTGAATACCCTGCCTCAGTCTTTGAAAAGTTTACAGTTTTGTACTATTTTCCTCTTCAGAATGCTTACGATTAGTTTATGTGCCAACAATTAAGACAGAAGAGGTTTAAATTTATTTCTGCTTAACTTTATAATTAGAATAAAAAGAAAATTTAGTGTCACAGGAAGTTAGGGAAACAAGATGTGAAAACATAAATTGTTTCAATGATTCCTTTTCATATATTGAAAAATAAGTAAGTAAGTAAGTAAATAAATAAATGATTCCTTTGCCTCATAGAATCTATAGAACTGAAGAAAACTGCCTTTCTTTTTTGGGGGGAGGGTGGTGATTGTGTATTTAATGCTAAGTCATTTTCTTGTGCTGACACACATATCCATTTATCTGATAATCTGTTTACTTAACAATATTTTGGAAATCTTTATATGTGTAAGGCTCTGGAAGAACAAAAGGATAATTTAACATAAAACCTGTGCCGAGGGAGCTTATGGTTAAGAATGAGTCAGATAATGTATAGGGTCATAATACAAGAAAGAATATAAAGTCAAAAGTCTGTGCATGGCTATAGGGGAGCAAGATCTGATGCTTAATGGAAAAACAGGAAATTTGGTCATCTCTGACCTTCAAGAAAATAGCTGCCATCTTAAAACTTGTTAGGGATCTGTTTACAAGGTTTAAAAGTCAGCGAGGAGGGGAGTGTAAAGATGTTTTTTTAGGAAGTCCACCTTTCAGTGTGTGGTTAGCATATTATCAGAGTAACCTATCAGAATTCATATTCACAAGGGCAGCAATTGTGTTTATTTATTATAATTCTATTTCAGTACCTAGTTCATGGCTTTGATGAAATAAGGGTTCAGTAAATATTTATTGAATGAGTGAGTAGGTTAAGAGAAAGACAGGTAAATTTCCATTGGATTTAGCAACCAGAAACTATTTGTGACTTTGGTGAGATCTGGTATTTGAGTGAAATGTCTGGTTTCACAATGTGTTGAGGACTAAATGAGAGGTATCTAAACATAAGCCTGTGAGCCGCAAACTTTCAAAATTTTAATTTTGGAGTGGGAAGGAAACTAGCTTGAATAAGGGTTTCTGTTGCAGATGAGAAAGATCAGAATATGTTGAAATGCTGGTGGAAAGCCTCCTGAAAATAGACAATGGAATTAACAGAGTTCATTCCATGAAAAGCTGTCAGAGGTGTGACCCATACCATGAGAAGATCAATGACATGTTTCAAGGTGGCCAGATCCCCTTTCCACGGTAACAAGAGGGAAGACAGAAAACATGCATGTAGATGCCACTGTTTGTAGATCTGTAAATCTTATTGGCTTTAATTTTTGATGTGGGATATTCAGGTTATTATTTGATATTTAACAAGGATGTACCCAGAGCTTTGAGATGAGTGGAGATATTTTGAAGTGGCCACATGGGGAATGGGAAGGGAACATTCACAAGTGAAACCTGGAAATATTTCTAGACAACAGTGTTGGAGTGTTGGTGTTGGAGCCACAGACCTATACTGACACTGACTTGTACTACTTCTTTTCTCTGGCACAGTTCAACTGTCCAGGTAGAGGAGGCAGACATTCAGCTTAAATCAGTGGGTGTGTGGTATAGGGACAAGTGAGGGAGTTGAGGACGTGGTAAGAGTGATTGATGTACTGCGCTAGAGAGTTGAATATGAGAAGAAATCAAGTAGAGATGTGAGTAGGCTATTTGCTAGGGAGAATGCAGAAGCATTTAGGAACTGGTTGCCTTGCTGAGATCTAACACCTAGTAAAAGAGAGAGAAAAGTTGAAACGTGGAGCTAGAGTAATGGACAGCTGTACTGTGGTTGTTTGAATTTCAGAGTTTGGTGGTATATCATTTATGGGTGATTACAAGACCCAGGTCATGGACATGAGAACTAGATGGTAACATGGAGTTGAAGTGAGGTTCGCTGAAGGTGAAGAAGTGGAGGAACTAAGAAATCAAGATTGTCCTTTTGGACTTGGAGACGCCCAAGATGACATTAGCAGTTGGTATACCGGAAATGATGCTGAGAGAAGTGTAGAAGCCTTTGGGGAATGTGGGGGCATGACCAAGAGATTGGTAGATAAACAGTGATGAGAGATAGAGGGTAGACAGCTGGAGTGCTTCGTAAGCCCATAAAAATCAAAGGTTCTCAGAGAATTTTGTAGGTATAAAGATCTGGAGGCATCATTGAGGATTTAGGACAATGATGACAATCTTGACTCCAACATAAAACAGAATATGAGAAAATGAATAGATTTTACTTGTGAGTTTTATATGGGAGAACGACATTTGAATTTAAAGTAAAGACATAGAGAAAATATTCAATGAAGATGTTCAGAATGCAGGTCAGTTTATTATTCATGAAAACATTTTTTTTTTCTAGTAGTATACTTTTTTTAAGAAGAAGGACAACACTAAAGTGCCTGGTCAGGTGAAAAAAATTACAGAATAGTATAGATATGAATTTAAGAGAGAGAAAATGACTGAAGAAGCTTGTACCTTGGGTGGTGATCAAGGAGAGATAATGGCACTCTGTGAGGCAAGCTGGCTTAATATGGCCATTGCGTTTTCCCACCCAGGTGAATGAGAATATGAGACCCTCAGGTAGTTCAGAATTAGTCATCTATGGCCTAGGTTAGATTTAAGCTAGGTCCTGACAAAATGAGTAGGATTTTACTTAGAAAAGATGGAAGGGAGGTTATAATAAGCATAAAAAAGTAGCATGCACAAAGATTTACATACAAGTATAAAAATACCTGTCAAGAAAGTGAATGCTGAAAAGTCCAATGTGGATAAAGCAACAGGCTATGTGGGCTAGAGTAGTAATAGAACATAAATACCTTGATTGTAAAGGAGTAAAAAGTTTTGTCAGTGCTGGTGTTTCAATAAAAATCAATTGTGTTTTTTCATCTCTGTAATGCCACTCCTTTGTATAGTTACTAGTACATAAAGAGCACTGTGTTGATAATTGTTGAACAAATATATTTGCAGTGACGGTCAACCTTGAGGATTAATTAACACGCTTGAATTAGAATTCAGAAGACTTGAAGACAGACTGGAATGGGCCCCAAACACTGAGATATAATTAATATATGGCCTAATTTGCAATCTTAGCCTCATGTTCTGAAAGTCAACCACCTAAGTGCACAGTGAGAGTGGTGATTTGGTATGAGACATCTGAAGAACAGTTCAGGACTAGACAATGTAGGGGTTTTAGTTGATCATAGGCAAACACGTGTTAACACTGTCGCAGAAGTGCCAAACATCATGGGCCTACAAATGTGTTTGCATACTAGAAGTTGAAACAGCAGAGTGGGTTAAGAACCCTATAACCTACATGTCAGTCTGCTCCTGGAGACTCACTTTGAGTCCTGAGCACATAGTTTTGTGACAGAACTATAGTTAGTGAGTGTTGGGATGGGCCAGGACAGAGAGGCATACAAGAGAGATTTTCTACTCCTTCCCTGCCTCCATGTCTCCATTTTAGGCAATCACTAGTTTGTGGTCTCATTGGAGAGCCAGCAACAGGTATTTGGAGACATCATGAAAGACGCACATGTTGACTTCTAAAGCTCTTTAAATGTTCTTTATTAAACCTATGTGTTTACTCTCTTTGGAGAACCTAATATGTTTAATTGTTTAATTGCATTATGTAGCACAACCAGACAGGAGTAAACCTGGTTAAAAGAATGTTCTGGGAGGGGCATTCCTTATCTCATTTTATCTTCTCTGAGCACCAAAATATTGACTGTACCAGCCAGGTGGGGTATATCCAGCAGCAGAATTTTAGAGTTCACCAAGTCCTGTTCTCCATCGGCATTTTTCTGTGATAACCTTCTTTGACATTCTAGGGAGGGTTATGTTTTACTAAGACTGGTCTAAATAATGTACTTACTGTTTAAGATTCTTTTTTTTTTCCCTTAAAATACTCTCTTTTGCCTTTAACATAAAAATGTCCAAACATTTCTCAAGAAGATAGTGATATCAGCATCATGCCCACATAAGATGTCCCTCCTTTTTGTCCTCTCCCCCCATAACAACAAAAATTTGCCATTCATCCATGGAAAGAAGTGCCTCTGGGGAAGTGGTGGGATCCAGCAACATATGCCAAGGGACCCAGAAAGAGTCTTGCCCATCTGTGCGTCAGGTAATAGCCTGACAGACCTCAGTACCAGCTGTGAAGCCTGAAGTAGTCTGTGAACCAGGTCCAGCCCCTTTTGGTAGTGATCTGGAGCACCTGGAGAACAATGACTTGGGTAGTCCTTTTCAGAGAGACAAGAAAAACTTTCTGGAAGTCCAAGTTTCCAGGGAAGTTTCAGCACTCTGTTGAAGCAGAAAAAAATATATGAGTTGGAATGGAAGAAATTATTTGCCAGCCATATATCTGATAAAGGGGAAATATTCAAAATGTATAAAGAAATTAAACACCTTTACTACTACTACTACTACTACTAATGATAATAAAATAAAAACAACTAAACAATCTGATTTTTAAAAATGGGCAGACAAGTTCTAAATAGACATTTTTCCAGGGGCGCCTGGATGGCGCAGTCGGTTAAGCGTCCGACTTCAGCCAGGTCACGATCTCGCGGTCCGTGAGTTCGAGCCCCGCGTCGGGCTCTGGGCTGATGGCTCAGAGCCTGGAGCCTGTTTCCGATTCTGTGTCTCCCTCTCTCTCTGCCCCTCCCCCGTTCATGCTCTGTCTCTCTCTGTCCCAAAAATAAATAAACGTTGAAAAAAAAATTTAAATAGACATTTTTCCAAAGAAGATATTCAAATGGCCAAAATGTACATGAAAAGGTTCTCAGCATTACTAATCATCAGGGAAATGCAAATCAAACCATAATGATATCACTTTAGACCTATTAGAATGGCTGTTATCAAAGACAAGAAATAATAAGTGTTAACAAGAATGTGGAGCAAAGTGAACCCTTATGCAATGTTGATGGGAATGTTAACTGTTGCATCTACCATGGAAAGCAATATAAAGGTTACTCAAACAATTAAAAATAGAACCACTGTATGATGCAGCAATCCCATTTCTGTGTATATATCCAAAGGATATGAAAGCAGGATTTCAATGAGATATCTGTACTCCCACATTTATTGTGGCATTATTCACAATAGCCAAAGATACAGAAATAACCTAAGTGGCCATCAGCAGATGAATGGATAAAGAAGTTGTGGTATATATATATGGAACGAATAATGGAATATTATTCAGCCATGAAAAAGAAGGAAGTTCTGTTATTTGGGACAACATGGATAGATCTTGAAGGCATTATGTTAAGTGAAATAAGTCAGGCATAGAAGGTGAATACTGTATGGCATCACGTATATGTATAATTTTAAAATGCCAGACTCATAGTAACAGTGAGTAAAATGGTGGTTACCAGAGGCTGGAAGGTGGAGGATATGGGGAGATATTGGTCAAAGGGCATGGACTTACAGTTAAAAGATGAATCAATTTTGGGAATCTAATGTACATCCCGATGACTATAGTTAATAATGCTGTATTATATACTTTAAAGTTGCTAAGAGACTAAATCTTAAATGTTTTCATTACAAAAAGGAAATAGTAATTATGTGAAGTGTTGGGGGGGGGTCTTAGTTACTGCTACAGCATTGATCATTTTTACAATGTATAAGCATATCAAATCAACACCTTTCACATCTTAAACTTATACAATGTAATATGACAATTATATTCCAATAAAATGGGGAAAAAAATCTGAGGTATCATTATTAAACATTCCCCCCAGGCAATAGCTTCACCAAATCATGCCCCAGTGGCATGCAAGCTCACAAGGGACTGAGGTCAGCCTTCTATATGAGAAGATGAGACTTCAGTTGTGTGGGTCTACTCAGCGATATGTGGTTAGGCTAGCATAAAATTCCCTAATCATACTACTTTTAAAAAGTAACTTAATAGATAGTATAACAGCACAACTTTTAAAATATGAAAACTAGGGCTATAACCATGCACATTTAAGAAGACTTTCTGCTGGCTTTTAAAAATTATAAATTAATTATATTCTAACTTATTCCACGAATGATTTGAGGCCCGTATAGCAAGTAAGGATATATTAGAAACAAGAAAGAAAATGAATAAAAAAAATCCAAAATGGATCTGTGACTCGTATGAAAATATATACCACAAAGGGCTATGCACATGAATTGTGGGGCACCAACTTAAGTTTTTTTATCAGTTAATGAAAAAAGGAACTCTGCAAGTAAAGAAAGAAACGGAGAGAAACTTTTTGCCATAACACCAAATATGTAGATTAAAAAAATATATTAGGATCACTTAAAAACTTAAAAATAGTACAAAAAGTTACAGATTAGGAACTGAAATAATGGAGGTTTTAGCTTCGTTCCTGAGGGATTACCCTGACAAAAAAGTCTCTTGTATATGTTGTTGTAAGTAAAACTTTTACCAAATGATATCAGATTTGGTACAGATCTTACTTAGATACAATAAAAGATAAATTTTATTTTAATTCTTGTATGACTATCACAAAATTGATGTTCACTTGAATAATTTACTATTGATTTAAATTGCAATGGTTTCTATTTCTGTTAAATGAAACTAATGTTTTTATACTTGAAATTAGTTTTATGACATATAATCTTTGGCTGTGACAAAAGCAGGTTTTATTTTCACATGCATAAAATTTCTTGCCCTGTGCCAAATATTTTATATGCTTTTCTTAAAATGGTAAATTGCTTAAATAAAATATTGAAGTTATTTTACCACTTGTAAAACTTCCTGAAATAAAAGGTAAATACAACAAATAAGTGGTACAATAAATTCAGGGGGAAAAATTTCATAATCTAGTGGTTGCAGGACATGGACCTAAGGTTTTAAATCTCATTCTCAGTTCTGTTTTTTATCACAGTATACACTTGAACAAATCCGTACTATCAGTACTGTAATTTATGCTCATTCAGATGGAAATCTATCTTGCCTGACATGATATTTTCAAAATAGAGAATGACAAAAATACTAGTTATGGTATTTAAACTAGAGACTATTTATCATTTTGAGCAAACTGCAAGGAATGCCCCAAGTCACTGTTGAAGCAGCTGAAATTCATCCAAAATGAGTAAGACACCAGATAATTTCCTGACCCAGTCTTTTACTTATTAGGCTGGGTAACCTTGAAAACCAATCCAGTCATTTAACAAACATTTAATAAACATCAGCTTCCTCAAAGCACTGTGCTATTTTTGGAGCCAAAAATAAAGTTATAGATGATGTATCTATAAATAAATAAAGTATAGATGATGAGTTTTTAGTCCAATAGTAGAAATTAGACTAATACAAATGTATTAAAATGAGACCTAAAGCCAGCACAGAAATTAATAGGAGTTGGAGAAAGAGGAATATACGAAGGGCTTTTTAAGTAGATAAGGTAAGTTTTAACTTGTAGTATATGAGCTAAAGACTGCCAAGTCATACCAACTCTTATTCAAAAATCTCTCCCCTCACTGTCACTTTAGGTTTCAAAGGCTTTTATATAAAACTCAAATGTCAGTTTAATAATTAAAGACAAACGTCTTGGAAATTCAACATCTCCAGATTCAATGCTTTTTCTATAGTAGTATTTACTTATTGTACCTGGCAAGTGAACAGTCGTGGGGTCATGGGAGGAAGAATAGAGAAGAAGAAGAACAGAGTAGATTCTAAAAGCTAAAGTCCTATGCTGATTTCTTTTCAGTTCTCATTTCTCCCAACTTGAAGTTCTACTTCATGTGGCCAAAGAACCATGATTCTTAAGGCTGGACTGAGGTCAGTCTTGTATATGAAAGGATGAGACCTTGATTGTCTATGTCTAGACATAGATAGTCCTGGAACCCTGATTCTTCAGCCTTGTTGCTTACCAGAACATATTAAGCTTTCCCACTAGAAACGGTTGCCTGTCTGTCTTCCCAGAACTTGGTGACACTAAGATCCTCATTGATGATCACTTGCCCCAGGATGGGTGACTTCACTGGACACCTACCACCTGCCCAGTGTTCCTAAAATTTATTTTTTGAATCCCCTAACTTTTCCTTTACCTTAACATTTAAATCCATTGAAAAATGAACACATGCCCCCCTTGAAGTAGATACCTCAATATTCATTATGTCATTTGGATTCACCACATCTCTCATACAAACGGGGAGTCATCCTGGACCCTTTCCACAGCGCTGCTCCCAATTTCTGGTCAATTTGCTAACATCTGCCAATTTTACATCATAAATATTTCTGGAATGTATTTTCTCCTATTCACCTTTAATACCATTTCCCTAATTCCACTCTTCTATATTACTGCTCTGACCTCCTTTATTTGTTTCCTTAGAGCTGCCTTAACAAAGTACCCTAAGTTGGGTGACTTAAAACAAATTTATTCTCTCACAGTTCCAAAGGCTAGAAAGCTGAAAATAAAGTGTTGGCAGAGTTAGTTCCTTCTGAGGATTATGAGGGACAACCTGTTCTATGCCTCTCCAATAGCTTCTGATGGTGGCCGGCAATCCTTTGGTGTTCTGTGGCTCATAGATGCATTATGTTAATCTCTGCCTCCACCTTCATATGGCATTCTTTCTCACTTTTATAAGGACACCAGTCACACTGGGTTACTCCAATATGACTTCATCTTAACTAGTTATATCTGAAATGACCCTGTTTCCAAAATAAGGTCACATTCTGAGGTACTAGGATTAGGACTTCATCATATCTTTTGGCAGGGGACGGGGAGACACCGTTCAACCCATAACAGCACCTAACTGAATTTCCCGCCTCCAGACTTGCTGTTGAACACCTTTTTACATATTTATTTACAACAAGACAATTGATCAGCCATTTTTTAAATTACTGCAGTCATTAAGATCAGTAAAATTCAGGGGTGTCTTTTGGCCTCCAGGAGACTTCATTTTTATTTTGCCTGAGGATCCTGTTTGAGTACCCCTCTATGACGTGAAAGAAGAGTTAAAGAGTCATTTGTAGGTTTCTCTTTGAAATGGATGAAATATTTTGGATTTATATTGGACAAGTAAAGACCAAGAGAAGAATTGATTTAAATTTCTGAGACCATGGGGACTCTGATAAATTAAACATAAACTTATTCACTAATGATGAAATGCTGTAATGTGTTCCTTATTGGGTGAGTGCTTTTATTGGCCCGGCTTATTAGTTAAAGATTGAAATCAACGTGGGTGATTTTTTTTCATACTAATCCACAGATATCTGAGAACATGGTAATGGGAATCAAATCATGCACCACTGAGTTTTATAACAGCCAAGGCTTGGGATTAACCCTGGAACACTCACTTCTTTTGCAACTCAATAGTGGATGAGATCATTGAAGGAAAGTACAGCCTAGAAGAGAAGATACCTAGGACAAGTTCTGGAAGAACTCAAACCTTTGTGTAATATAGTACTCTCTCTTCTACTTTTCTTGCAATTCCATCTTTGTTTCCTTTGCAGATTAATATTTCTCTATCCAGCCATAAAATGTTGACCTTCCTGAAGGTTCAATCCTAAACTGTCTTGATGTTTTACTGTATGATTTTTCTAGATAGTTTCATCCATGCCCACTGACTCATACATACGTCATCGATATATAAATGTGTAAATTATGTAGCCCAGAGTTTCAGGGAATCATGGAGATCTGTCCTGTGGATTATAGGATGTTTTTCAAATTCTTGGCTTCTCCCACTCAACCCCAGTAATAACCCCCAGTTGTGACAATAAAAAATGTTTCCAGACATTGTCAAATGTTCCTGAGGTGCAAAGTCACTACTGATCTAGCCCGAGGCTTCTCATGAACTCCAGCCCCATATATACAATTGTCTAACTGGCCTGCCTTTTCAGTGTCTCAAGGAACTTCAAATTCAACATGCCCAAAGCAAAATGCCTTGTGGAATTCCTGCCTATAAATCTGGGTGTTTACCATTGCTTGTTCATTCATTTATCCTTATACTCTGGCTATGCAATCCAGATCCCTATTGCCATATAGCAAATTACCACAAATTTAGCAGCTTAGAACAGCACACATTTATTGTGTCACGGTTTTTGTGGGGCAGGAGTCTGGACACAGCTTAGCTGGTTGATCTGCCGAGGCTATGCCCCCAAGGCTGCAGTCAAGGTGTCAGCAGTGCTTTATTCTCAGTTGAGGGTTTGACTAGAGAAAAAATCTACCTTAGGCTCTTTTTGGTTGCTGGTAAAATTCATTTCCTGTCGCTATATGACTGAAGGCCCTGACTATTCACTGGCTATTGGGTGGAAGTTGTCTTCAGGTCCTAGACGTTGGCCACAGTTCCCTACCAGCTAGCCCTCTCCATAAACACTTCATATTATGGCATTTGCTTCTTCAAGGTCATCAAGAGAATCTCTCTTTTCCAGTGTGTTAGGACTATCTTCTATGATATAATGTAATCAAGGGAGTAAAATCCTATTCCTTTTGGCATATTCGGTTGGTTAGAAGCAAGTCATAAGTTCTACCCATACTCAAGGAAAGAAGATTATCTAAAAGCATGACTTATTGGGGGTCATCTTAGCATGTTATTGCCCCACTAGAAAATCAACACATCACCAATATCTGTGAATTTCATCTTAGCATGTTTATTCATATATATCACCTTCTGTCACCTCTTCAGTCTTTATCACGAACTTATTAAAACCTGTCATCATCATTTACCTCAACTATTGCAGTATCTTCTTTAATGAGTTTGTGTGTATTTAATGTGGCCTTCTCTAATCAACTCTCTACCACATAGCCAAGGTGATTTCCTTGAATGCAAATATGTTCATGTCCCACTCTCAATTAAATCTTTTCAAAGTCTTTCAAAAGTTCCTTGCAATGTGATAAAACTTCTTATCAAAACTTACAAGACCTCTATATAACCTAATCACTTCCAACTAGATCACTGGTTTCTTCCCTCACTGTTCCCTTTTAATGTCTCTGCTACAGTCATTTTGGCTTCTTTCAGATCCTTTGCTTCCTCTTGCCCAGGGTCTCTGTAGGCATTTCCTTCCAAACTAAAAAATATCTTAACCTCCATCTTCATCCAACTTCCTCTTCAGAGACACTTTTTGACCTCTATGAGTTCCACTTATGACAAATTTCTCCTCTTAGAATTTATAGTGGTCCCCATGTTATTAGTGAGTATATGATTAAATGAATAATTTCTCTCTCCTCCACTAGACAGCAAGCTTTATGAAGGCAGGGACTCTTTTTGGTTTTGCTTACTATTTGGCCTCATCATGAAGCACTATGCCTAGCACATAATTATCTATCTATCTGTCTATCATCTTAGGTAATAATTGATCACAGAGATAATTCAGAAAATTGTAGTCATAAAGGAGATATGGGTACATTAAGTTTGGTTTTTAATATTGACTGATTTTAAAATAAGAATAGTACATACGTTCACTACTTAACAGTTATGTACTGTGCACAATTTCTGTGGGTCAGGAGTCTGGGTATAGCTTAGCTGAGTGCTCTGCTTGGGGTCTATTATGGTTTGGATACTGTGCCCTCACAATTCATATGCTGAAGTCCTAAAAACCCAAAGATGATATTATTAGGAGGTGGGGACTTTGGGAGGTGCTTAAGTGATGAGGGTGGAGTCCTCATGAATGGAGTTAGTGCCTCATAAGTGAGGTTCCAGAGAGATCCCAAGGCCCCTTTCACCATGTGAGGATACAGAGAGAAGACACCACCTATGAAACAGGAAGAGGGTCCAATGCTGGTGACTTGATCTTGGATTTCCAGCATCCAGAGCTGTGAAAAATACATGAGTTTTATTTATAAGGTACCCAGTCTATGGTATTTTGTGATAGCCCCCAAAACAGACTAAGACAGAGTCTCAACAAGGCTGCAGTTAAATGCTCAGAAAATTTCAACTGAGATGAATAACATCAATTTTGATCAAGAGTTTAAGAAAATGTATTCATTAGGGGTAGCTGGGTAGCTCAGTTGGTTAAGTGTTGAACTCTTGTTCTTGGCTCAGGTCATGATCTCATGGTTCATGAGTTTGAGTCCCACATTGGGGCATCAGACTCTTTGCTGTCAGTGCTGAGTCTGCTTGGGATTCTCTCTCTCCCTCTCCTCTGTTCATGCTTGCTCTCTCTCTCTCTCTCTCTCTCTCTCTCTCTCAAAATAAGTAAATAAACTTTAAAAAAAAAGGAACAAAGAAAATATATTCATTTGGAAAGTGGCTTGAAAAGTAGTCTTACTTTTTGACACAGAAAGCAGAAAGTTCATTATATAAAAAAAGAACAGAGTTCAAAGTGAAAAATAATTCCTTATTCCCTTAGGACCCCAAATCTTTCTACTACCCAGTTAAAATGAATATTTTATGCAAATTCTACTAATACATATTAAATCAAAGTCATAAATCTCTAGAGACTAGTGTCATAGTCTCTAATATATACTTATTAAGGAACAAATTTAAATTTAAAAATCTATACATCATTTTTAATATCATTTTGTCTTAGCAATTAAAAAGGAAGTGAAACCTTCTGAATATTCTAAAGATTCTTTTTATATCTGTACCCACCCTATATTTTCAAATTATAAGTTAAAATAAAATGAGTTATTTCCATTATTTAATTGCTGCATTTAGTCCTGTGTTATTTCTGTTATAAGGTTATTCTATAACCTTATGTCATAAGGCATATACTATGATTCTAATGTAAACTAATCAATAAACATAAACACACTGACATATAAGCAGAATGGATTTAACTTAGCTCTTCTATTGCATCCCATCTTATATCTTTTTTAGTTCTCAGTTTAGCACTGTACACATTCTAAGAGCCTAATATCTAGTTCTTAAATAAACACATATATAAGGCTTTCATTTTAAGATGTTACAATTAATTAAGCAAAAAGAGTATTTTGAACTTTTCCAATCTCTTTCTGAAGTATAGTGTATAAGGATAAGATGTCAGCTCTGTGACCTTGGCACAGGTACATAAATTTTTCAAGTTACATTTTGTTCATTTAGTACCTACATCATCTATTGTGTGAGGATAAAATGGGATAATGCACCCAAGTGCTTTATCAGAGTACCTAGATTATGCTAAGCATATTCAGGAAATATTAGTAATTATTATTTGCTTGTTACATGTCGTAGACTCTGGGTCTGGAGTTCTCTCTTGTCCAGCAAGGGAGCAGGATGCCAGATTGAAAATTCTAGAGAACCTAATGTCTGGGAGGAGACAAGAGCCCCCAGTAAGGGTCCTTGCTCCATTTTTATTAGGATCAGAAGGCTTAGAAGCAAAATAGGTGTACACAAAGAGACAAGGAAATCATGAAAACATTAACTCATGGGTGTGGGGAAAAGGGGGTTTCGGAGATATGCCTGTTAGGGCTTTGGGTCAATACAAAACAAGATTCTGGCGCTGGGTGGAAAGTTGTTTACAGCAAACATGAGGCCCCACCTGTGTTTATCTAAAGTGGCCTAGGGTACCAGAAGACAGAACATGCTATCTCAGGGTCAACAAGACATCTTTCTTTTGCTAATTAGCTCCACTCTGGGCAACTTTACCCTACAGTGGTCTACAGCCCTATTTTCCTGTTTACCTAATTTGGTCTTTCCTTCCTGTGAAAGTAGCTTTCTGCTATTTCCTATATCTTTGTCCTATACTGGAGGACTTTGCCCCGTTTGTCCTATATTTACATAAGCTCATCATCATTGTTCAGAAATATGCTCCTCAGTGCTAAATCATGCTTTCTTGTCCTAAAATTCACTGAGGACTTGATAGTAAGATTTTTTAATTTTAATAGTAACATTTGTTTCTATAAAAAAAAATATCCTACTCATATTGGAAGCAGTTTTCATGACAAATTAAGGTAGAAAGAGACAGGAGAGTATTATAAGAATTTATCTGAGACCTTTTTCTATTTTTTGCATCTTTCCTTACAATGTTTGTGTATCTGTAGGTATTGGAAATGAAGAAGCAAAAGAAGGGCCACAGGGCCTTATTAGTCTTCCTAAAATACCACTTTCATCATTGACCACCTTTTTCAAAAGCCTTTGATGACTTTCTGTTGGTTAGAGGACAGCATGCAAAGTTAGAATAGAGGGTGAAGTTTGAAGAATTATTAGGCCATTCCCCACATCTTTCACAGAATAATTATTACTCCCCTTATCCACACTGCCCCAGCAGGCCTGGACTGATTGGCTTTCTTTTTCACTCACACCACATGACCAGTCTCACCTCTGCCCTTCCAGCCACACCTTTCTACTTGCCTAGTGTCACCCCTCTGTTTCAGAAGATATTAGGTCTCTGTGGCTTCTTATGATTGCTTTTGTCAACAGTATGTGTCAACTTGAAAAGAAGGGACACTCAATGCTGTTGTTACCTAAGGAAGAAGATTGATGGGTGAAGAGTGATTGAAGAGTCATCCAGACCATGAAGAAGGGAATGACTGCTGGACACATCACTAATTTCCTGATGGACATATCACTAATGTCCGCATTAGGCTTACAAGTTGCAGTAGGTAGATACCACCCCAAATTCCTGTTTGATCCTGTTTCCTGATTCAGAGCCCTATCCACATTGTGGTTAATAGACAGTTTTTGGAGTCTGATAGGTTTTGATTAAGATTCCTGGTTTCTAGTATAGATGTATTTTCCACTTTGTTGTGTATTATTCTCATAAGTTAATGGGAGTGGCAGCGGGGGGAGGGGAGGATAGATGAGAAACTGCTAAATAGTTTTCATCTTATACTAGAAGTCCTTTAATCTTTGTACTTAAATCCAGTTCTTAGAGCTCCTAGTCCTGTTTTGAGCCCTGGATCCTCTCTCCTATATTTGCAACCTTATTGTGTTTATGGGGTCTTTCTTGTGTCCACCTCTAGCCCATATCCTTTATAGTCATGGCTTGTGGAATATTCTATATCTAATGTCTTAGTGCCTCAATTTGTAGTAGACATCATGGAGACATGGTCAGATCCCCATCTTTGTCTGTTCAGGCTGTTATAATAAAAGTAATATAGACTGAGTGGCTTATAAACAGAAATTTATTTCTTACAGCTCTGGAATCTGGGAAGTCCAAGGTTAAGGCAGTGGCAGACTCAGTGTTTGGTTCAGTGTTAGGTTGGACAGCCACCTGGTTCATAAATGGCTGTTTTCTCATTTTGTACTCACATAGCAAAAGAAGTGAGGGAGCTCTATGGGGTCTCTTTCATAAGGAGACTAATATCATTCATGAGGACACCACCATTACGATTTAATCATCCCCAAAGTCCCATCTCCAAACACCACCACAATGGGGATGAGATTTCAACAAAGGAACATGGGTGGGGGATAGGCACAAACATTCAGTTTATAGCAGTCCCCCTTAAGATCAAGGCCATTATTCTCCAGCTGCGAGGAGAGTAATGGCTGCTATAGCCTTACAGTGGAGTTCTTTCCAGAAATTGCCCTTGCAGAAGGAAACTGCCTGGCTCAAGGTTAACTGCCACCTCCCAGCCCTACTACCCATACCTTGGGTGCAGCCTACATCCAATAACCAGTTGATGACAGCATATAAATGTCCGGTCTCCTCGTGTCAAATTGTACCACTCTGAAGACCTGTGTACTAGCTCTGTGAGACCCCTGTTGCAACCACACTATGGTTAATTTTCCCTTTGCCCAATCCTGTTTTCTCATTGCTTTACAGCAGTTACGAGAGCACTCACCAGTAAGCCTCCTACACCTCAAGTTCAGAATCGCAAGTCCGGTTTTCAGAGAATTCAACCTACTATCCTTGACAACATTCCCTTTCTCTAGGAAAAAGAAAATCTTTCTTGTTTTATTGCTGACAATTACTAAGTTCTGGTGCTTCTGCCACTCTACCTCTTTACACTGTATGCTAGAGCCATACATATCCAGTTATCTGTACTTCCAGAAGCACAAGATACTGTACTGTTTTGTACCTCCCCCCCCCTTGTCTTTGAAGCTGACGTTTTTTTCCCCCTCAGAAATACTCTGTGTCCCCCCCATACTGTGTTGCAATTCTCCTTACCTTGAAGACATTCACAAATCGCTACCAACCCTCCTTTCCAAAATGTGAATTCACACCCTCTCTTGTGCAACGTTGTGTTTACAATTGCAGTGCATCACATTGCATTCTAGTTATTTACATTCCTGTCTTCACTAAACTATGTGTTTGTTGATTTATTTATCTTGGCATTCCCATATCTTAGTATAGTGTAATAGATAGCTAATGAATGTTTGTTGGACGAATAATTGAATGAATGCACTGGCAGAGGTGATGAAGATGTAAAGAGAGAATTTAGGTACTAGATTTGATAAAGCATCATAACTATGGGGGGTGTGATAAGAAGAGGAGCAATCTAGCAGGGACACTTTTGTGATAGGTAGAGATATCTAGAAGAATTAACAAATATGAGAATGAAACCTGGAAGAGAAAGGTGGAATCCCAACATCCAGATTTTAGAGACTTCTCTGTATTTGTGCCTTTCTTCTGTTGTTATTGGGCACTTAAATGCTAGAGAAACATTTGCTTTCATGTTCTTAATTACTGTAGCTGGGGACCACCAAATCTATATTTCACCCTATCCATGGCTAGGATCTTTTCATACTCATATATCCAACTGTCTATTGAATATCTCCTCTTAAAGTCATTCAGACCATATTTTTTGAGCAACTACTGTGTCTCAGGTGTTTTTCCAAGTGATAGGAATAGTGATCATAGAGACCAATTTTTTCATAATTTTTCATTCCATTCCATTCCATTCCATTCCATTCCATTCCATTCCATTCCATTCCATTCCATTCCATAAAGGCAATCAATACATAAATAAACACATAATATAATTTCAGGTAGTAATAAGTATATAAAGAAAGTAAGGTTGATTAAACAGATAGAAAGGGGCAGGGTGATATTTTAGATAGGTTCAAAGTAGGTTTATCAGGGAAGACCTCCCTTATAAAGTGACTCTCAATACAGGAACAGACTATGCAGATATCCTACACAAAGTGTTCCAGACTGAAGGAGGAACATGTACAGAGCCCTGGATGGGAGCATGCTTGGCTTTTGTCAGGCATGGGAAGGAGCACAGTGAGGGGGGCAAAGTCAGATGCAGGAATGGGGGAGCAGGGATGACCTTACCATGCTAAGGCCTTTGGATTTTATTCTGTATGAGGTCGGAAGTCATTGGAGGGCTTTGAGCCAAGCAGTGACGCAATCTGATTTAAATTTAAAAGGATCACTCTGACTGCTATATTGAAAATCAATTGTGAAAGGACAAGGGAGAAAGCAAGAAGCCCAATTTAAGAGACTATGCAGGAATCCCAGAGACAGATGTGGTGGCTTGGACCAGGATCAGAGCAGAGGAAATGATGAGAAGTGGTCAGGTTGGATTCTGGATATATTTTGAAGTAAGAGCCAATAGGATTTGCTCATGGACTGGATGAGAAGAGACCAGAATTCTTCCTGGATTTTAGCCTTGAATATCCTACAGGAGCCTCAAAGTCAATATATTGTAAACTAAATTCAATTCTTTCCAGGTCTCACTCTTCTGGTATTTAAATTTCAGTGAATGGTATCACCATCTGCCCAGTATCCCATGAAAGAGAGCAATATCCCTCCCTTATTTTTACCATTTTTTCTTTCCTTGTCTACCCAAACAATTCCTAAGTCCCACCATTTTTACTACCTTTTTGATCTCAAATGCATTCACATCTCTTCATCCACTGTCTTATTTCAGGTTGTGGAGCCACCTTGTGTGGGTTACTCCCACAGGCGTTTTCACTTGCCTTCAGAATATCTCCATCACCATCTATTCTCCACATGTAACCAAAACAATCTTCCTAAAACTCAATGAAACATTTCGGTGACCCCTAGACACTCCAAGATCTGCTGGCAGCTTGCTTTTCTTCTTCTCTTTTGCTTAATTCTTCAGGCTGCAGTCAGTCACTTGCCCCTCTCTCTGACCATATTTTTTTGTCTGGTCCTTTGTGTGTGCTGTTTTCTCTGCCTCAGAGACTCTGTCCCAGTTCCCTTCCTGGGAATAAATATGACTCAGGTCTCAGGTCTCAGCTTAGTCATATAAACAGTTTGAGAAGCCTTCACTGATTCATTTTTAGAATGTCCTGCATCATATAAGGACTGTGTCCTTATTTTCTAAACATTTCTAAACATTATTATTTCTAAACATTAGCTAGCATACTGTGAACTTTCAAAAAAAAAAGTACTAAATGGTATTGTATGTCTGTGTCAGCTTGTTCATTTCCTCTCAGCCTGTGATGATAGTTTTGCTTATTTAAAGTAGGGTTAGCTGGCTTTTTGGTTTCACTGACACGTTAATCATTGTTGAAATGCAGTCCTTCCAGTGGCTTCCATGAACACATTTTTATCCTGAATTTTACAAGAGAATTGTTTTAAAGAGCTATTTTGGAATGGCTGTGTTTAATTCTTTTCTTTTCTGTGTGCCTAGTGTGAAGGTAACAACTCCTTGTTTACCTGTGCTTGGTACTGTTTGGATACAATGCCTTCCTTTTCCTGGCAACCAGATAGATTATAAGAAAAACTTAGAGGGCAAAGGGATCATAGCGCTGACCTCCATGTACAGGAGATAATAGAGCAGACCTCTGGGCCCAGAGGAAGGAAAGTGAATTGTACACAAATTAACTATATTAAAAAGATAGAAGATTTTCCTTTTTGTAATATGGTACAAAATTTATAACACCTAACTTCTTGGTTTGAAAACAGTATCTGAAGATGTTAAGGGAAAAATAAATGTGGCCTGAGGGAAGAGATTGTATAGATCACCAAGTTGAGATATTTTCCCCCATAGACTATAATACTAATTTTTTAAACGCATGTGGGTTAGCAGAGCAGATCACACATTCACCAGTGTGGTGAAAATATTTATATGAAGTACACAAGGAATTGGAACTTCCAGATGTTTGCTTTGGAATGTGATTTTAATGACATCACAAAAATATTTGAAAATATATCTGTACCTATGATCACAGTGTTTCAAAATTTGAAATGCAGAGCAGCAAAAATGCCATGTAAATATCGGAGATTCCTTTCAGAAATAGTACATGCAGATCTTCCTGACTTATTATGGGGTTATGTCCAGATAAACCCACTGTAAATTGAAAATATAGTGAATCCAAATGAATTTAATACACCTGCTGAACATCAAAGTTTAGCCTAGTCTACCTTAAATGTGCTCAGAACGCTTCCATCAGCCTACAATTGTTCAGAATCATCTAATACAAAGCCTATTTTTTTTTTTACTAAAGTGTTGTATGTTTCATGTAATTTGTAGAATAGTGTCCTGAATGTGAAAAACAGAATGGTTGTATAGGTATCCATTGTTTACCCTGGTGATCACATGGCTGTTGCTCACTGCTGATGCCCAGTATCACCAGAGTATTGTACCACATATTGCTAGCCTGGGAAAGGATCCAAATTCAAAATTCAAAGTATGGTTTCTATTGAATTGGTTTTGTACCTTGTAACGTTGAAAATAGTAAGTCCAACCATTATAAGGTGGAGACTGTCTGTATTTTTGTATAAGGTACTTCCGAAACAGTCAAGTGAAATGATTTTAGGGTACTTTAAAAATAATTTGGGTGCCCTGCTACCAAGATGGTATTTTCTAGAGAGTATCATTTGTAGAAATCACATACAAAAGAGGAAGTCTTTCTTTCTTTCTTTCTTTCTTTCTTTCTTTCTTTCTTTCTTTCTTTCTTTCGAGAAAGAGAAAACAGTGGGGGGGGCAGAAATAGAGGGAGAGAGAGAATCTTAAGCAGGCTCCATGCTCCGTGTGGAGCCGGATGTGGGGCTTGAACTCATGACCTTGAGATCATGACCTGAGCTGAAAATAAGAGTCAGACTCTTAATCCACTGAGCCACCCAGGCACCCCAAGAAATCATTTAATTAAGCTTTTTATCTTTCTATTTGAATACTGATGTCTATAAAGTCATTCAAAAAATATTCAGTGCCTCCTGTGTGCCAACAATGTTCCAGGGACAAGGATTCACCAGTGAACAAAAAATTAAGTCCCTGGTTTCATGGAGGTTACTCTGTGGAGAGAAGAGAGACAATACATGAGTGACAAGACCATGTATTGTATATTACATGATGATAAATGCACTGGAGGAAAAGGAAGGAGGAGGGGTAGGTAAGGAGTGCTAGAGAAGAAGGGGTGCACTGTCACTCACCAAAGCATGTCAGGCAGTGCCTAATGGATACGGTTAGGAAGAAGTGAAGAAGAAAGCAAAGCACATTTGGGAAGAAAGTGCTCCAGGCAGAGTGGAAGCATGAGCAGAGAACATGAGAGGGACAGGAGTTTCTTAAATTAAAAAAAAAAAAAAAATATATTTATTCATTTTTGAGAGAGAGTGAGTGGGGAGGGCAGAGAGAAGGAGACACAGAGTCCGAAGTAGGCTCCAGGCTCTGAGCTGTCAGCACAGAGCCCGATGGGAGCTGGAACTCTGAACCGTGAGATCATGACCTGAGCCGAAGTCGGATGCTTAACCAACTGAGCCACCCATGCAACCCTGGGGTGGGGACAGGTGTTTCAAGGAGTGGCTAGAGTGGATAAGTGAGAGAGCTGATAGGAAATGAGAATCAAGATCAGTGGCATGACAGCACAGATCACATTGAGCCTTGTATGTCAATATATAAACTTGGGATTTGGTTCTGAAAAAGATTGGGATCCTTTAGATAGTTTAAAGTAGAGGTGAATAAATGATTTACATTTTGAAAGTATGGCTGTGGTTGCTGTGTTGAGAGACAAAGGGGAGTTGGAGAGACCAGTTAGAAGACTAGTTTTATAATGTAGGCAAGAGATGAGGACAGCGTGGACCATGATGGTAAATGGGTGGATATGGAAAGCGATGGCCAGATTCTAGACGTAGTTTGAAGGTAGCTTTCAAAAAATGGATGTGAAATGTGATGGAAAGAAAGATATCATGAATTATTTAAAAGTTTTACCTTTATACCTCATGTTATACATTTTTTAATGCTTAGAGCATAATTTTAAATGTTTCTTAAAGTATGAAACTAAGTGCTTGTTAATTTTACTAGTTTTTAGTATTTTAGCTCATGGCTCAAATATTTGTTTTCAACTGCCACCCCAGGATAATAGGCACCACCTGCAGCTGATATACTTTTCAAGTTTATAATTATAATACTAAATTATTGTGTTTTGTCATCTTTCAAAATCTACAGAGAAAAATGATAAAGACCAGTCTATGAGAAGCAACTGATAGTGACCTATTTAATATCAATTCTCTTTGTCATTAAAAATACATTTCTGATGTGATTCAAGGTGACAGTGCGCCCAGCTAAAAATATGTTCCTAGCCTCTCTTGCAATTTAATGTGGCCATGTGACTCAGTTCTGGCTATTATGATGTGAGAAGCAAGCACAGGTACACAAAGTCCCTGATAAGGCTCTAAGAAAGACTTTTTGAGACAAAGGTGACATAACACTTTCTCTTACTGACTTTTTTTCTCTTTTTGCTTAGACTTGAGACATGTTTTACTTTTTAAGTTTTATTTATTTATTTTGAGAGAGAGAGAGAGAGAGCAAGCAGGGATCTTGAGCAGACAGAGAAGAAGAAAGAGAGAATCCCAATCAGTCTCCGTGCTTGTCAGTGTGTGGAGCCCAACGCAGGGCTCAAGCTTATGAACCACAAGATCATGACCTGAGCCGAAACCAAGAGTCAGATGCTCAACTGACTGAGCCACCCTGGTGCCCCTTGAGACATTTTAAAATCTCATTGAGTATTTAATGTCAGAGATCTGGTTATTTAGAGAATATCTTATCACTGTTTAATACCTGCATTTATTTTTTAAAAGATTTTCATTTTAATTCCAATATAATTAACATACAGTCTTCTATTAGTTTCAGGTGCACAATATAGTGATTCACCTAATTCTATCCATTACTCAGTGCTCATCTTGATAAATGTACTTTTTAATCCCCATCACCTATTTCACCCATCCCCCCCCCACCAGCCTCCCTTCTAGTAACCATCAATTTGTTCTGTATAGTTAAATACTTGTGTTTGTTAAATGACAGAAATCAGCATAAAGAAAAATGAGACTCTTTTCTGGATACTTATTGGTAAGTGTTGGGAAAAGATTTGACAGAAGGGGACATGGTATTAAAAATAGAAATTGGTCCATTGTAAACTTCTTGGCTTTTGTTCACTTCTTTGCAACATTCTGGCTTGTGTGATTGGAAAGGCATGTTCATCTTGCTCGCTCACTTTTCAGTAGTGTCTGGTAGAGTTAGGATTGTCTCTTGCTTGTGTGCCTTAGTCATTATGTGGTCTTGGGTCAGTTGGCTAATCCAGCTAAGCCTCAGTTTCCTCATTTATAAAATAAGATTAATGATAATTTTTTTCTCACTAGTTTCTTTTCAAGAATAAATGACATAGGTAGATTTTGTACATGCCCTGAAATCCTGTAGCCTATGTCTGGTAGGTGGTAAGAGCTAATTACATGTTAACCGCTTTTATCATTGTTGTTGCTATTATTTCCATTGATATTCAGAGGCTCTTATGTTTGACTAACACAGTGAGCAATTTTGCAAATAAAGTGGGAGTTGAACACACTGCTTATGAAACAGGAAGAACATAGAGCTAGAGGGGACCACAGATCTGACAGGGCTACACCAAGGGCAGCTGCGGAGAGATACAAAGGACCTCCCACAAAGAGAAACTTTGTGAATAGCTAAGTACTATTCTTTCCCTTTTTCTTCTCATTACTTTAATGTCACTGGGCCAAGCATCTCAGTACTAACAAACATCTTAATAATTTATTATACTTTTGTTGTGTCTCTTTCCCATCTGACAGTGTCTAAATCTTACGTATACTATGCCGTATTGAATTCCTTGAAAGTATTGTCTCCATTTGAAAAGCTTTTCACCTGCTCTACTGTAATCTGAGTTGAGCAATCTCACAGGTTTGTCTGTAGAACAGGATTTAGGAACTCATTAGAAATATTAAATCCAGAGGCAAGCACAGGTGCACAACTTCTGGCTTCAGTTTCATTTGCATAATAGGAGCTGGGTAATTTAAGCTGTCAGTGGTTACCTGGCTAAACAAAAGATTAAAACACTATTCGAGTATGGTTCCCTAAGTCTGTCTGCCTTTTACTCTTTACAAAGCTGAATGAATATTGTTAACATTTATTAGTATGCACAGGTGTGGAATTCTAGGATTCCTGTTTATAAATTCTTTTACAGGAATGTCCCAGACTCTTCTTTAAACTTTATTTTTGACTCTTCAAGCTAGAAAGGAAGTTTTTGCCACTACTTTTTTTTTTCTTTTTAGGGTGGATACCTTTTGCAATTTTAATTATAGAAGAGCATTAACTGTTGTCAAAACAAAGCTACTGGGTTTCCTGCCTCAGAGAAACCTCATAAGAGGATTAGAGAAGTGTAGGGACTGAATATGTAAGATAAAATCATTTCTCACAGACTTTCAATATTTCAAAAAACCTAACAACAATTAAGCAATACATATTAGAAGTGTTTTAAGGCAAATGAATTCCTATTCCTCATAGACTTTTATAATATAAAATACTTGGGAAGCTTTCCACAATAAAATGTAGAGTTGAATATTAAGCTGTCTTCTGAAGTGGTGTTATAAAAAACTGTTTCATGACCTGGGAATATATTCTTGACATCACAAGTAAGAAATAAAAACAACAGCAACAACAGCAACAATGACAATGGAAATATATATAAATATTAATTGGATTGGTTACTTTACATAGACAAATAGTATGATCACTGCGATAAAATGCCATGATTAATTATTGGTATCTGTCATGGGTAAAAGAAAAGGTGTTAACATCTGAATGCTATGTATTTAAAAGTATTGCCCAAAGCAGTAAAAAATGAACATTTCTTGGAGGTGGGATTAAAGGGCATTTTATTTTTCTATTTTTGTTTATTTCTGGTTTTCAAACCTTTGAGAAAATGAGTTTGTTATTTTTATAACATCAGAAATAACCAAATAAAGTATTGTTAAGAAATTTTCCTTAAAAGCATAAATTATCCACAAGTTAAACAAACAACTAATTTTGTAAAGACATCAACCAAAGTTTTCTTATTTTATTAAGGTTTAGAAAGTTCAGATTACTTTTATAACATTTCTGTGTAAGATGATTTCATCTCATCTAGCTTTTGTAGTTTATGCTGGATTGGTCTTAGGTAGTTAAAAAGTACAATGCACAGCTAATCTTGATAATTAGAAAATTATCTAAGATTTTAATGATTTTTTTAGAGTTTAACAAATTTACTTTCCTTATTTTTATCTATAGAAATATAGATGATTTAGTGTATTGTTTAAATTTTCCACAATTTACCGATCTAGTTGGCTTTTACTGAGTGATCAATGAGTCAGGAATCATCTAGTCTAGAAAACAGAAAGGAGTTTCAAAGAGTTGTATAAGGTGAGAGGATTTTATAGTTGAAAGTGAGCAGGGACAAAGAAGTTTATATGGGGCATTTGCTGATTGATTAAGGCAAGGTTACTTCCCTTTTGTGGAGAGAAGGGAAGTCTTAGGGCAAGGTCAGGTAACATGTACTAAGCAGGTAGGTGCTGAATGGTTAATGTAGTCCTTCCTTTTCTGCGAGAGCCAAGCATAGAAACTTAATTAAGTTTTGATTTGCTAACATGGGGCTTAGCATGAAAACTCTAGCTTAGGCCTAATTTAGTTGTTTTAGCAGCAGCCATCAGTTGACTACAAAAAAATAATACTTTTTTATTTTTATGTTTACAATAAAAAGACATTTTCTTCTTATTTCAGAAAGTTAACCATGGGCTCATGTAAAACAAATGTCACTAAAGACATTTTCTTTTACTGACACAGTTATGGGTCAAAGATACTTTAAGAAAAATTATGAATGGCATCCTCTAGTTTACAAAAAAATAAATGAATTTCTTGATCACCATTTTTAGTTCACTATGAAGTACCCCCTTTTTAATATAAGAATGATTAAAACCATTGGACAATAGGAATAGAGATAAATTTATAAGAATATCAAGAAGTCTTTTTAGAATTCTAGATTCAGCAGGGGTTTTCACTTCATTTCTGAGTAATAAAAATAATAAGGATTGAAAGAGAACTTTCATCCCATTCCTGTGCCAGTCCTGGATGAGATGATGTGAGATAACTACAAGACAGAGGAAAGAGACTCATAGTTTAGCCACTTTGTGTATGTGCCTTTCCCTTTAAGGAGAAACATCTTCAAGCTGGGTAGGGCAAAATACACATCATAAAAATATAAAAAGTTAGGAGTGAAACATTTTCTAATTCTCATTTCTCATCCCCCACAACTCACATATATTAGAAGATGGAACAGAACAGTCATTCTGCTTTAGGAGTCCTTTCGAAGAATGTGAGACCTGACAGAGGACCCTGTCCCAGTTTTCCAAATGGGAAGAAGAGTTCAATTTCAGCAACTCTAGATTGAGGAGTTTCAGTTAAGTCCTTAGCTGTGTTTTGGGATATAAACCACCGATTTTAGGTAAATGAGTGAAGGGGAGAAATTAATGCTCGATTCTCAGGGACAAGAAACTTAAAAACTCTTTTCCTGTTTTGATAAATTTGCTAGCTTGGTTGTCCTCCATTTAGCCTTGTGCTTTAATGGGATGTGACTGAACCTCACAGATACCTTGGGTAATTAGTTAAAAGTGACTTCAGGGTTTAAGATCTATATGTGTCAACAGCATGATGTTAGTGCTTACAAATATAGAACACAAATGGTTTCCCATACCCTCAATTGATTACCTGAAGAATGTAATTCTGAATTGTGAGAATTTAATTTGGTAGGAAACACTTACAAATTAGAGGGCATTCCAAGGAAGGTCATAAAACTAATAAGAGCTCTAGAACCATTGTGGGTGTTGAAGGTGTTAAGGAACTGTTGATATTTAGCATAAAAAATTAAGGCCTAAGGTGATCACATAAAAGCTATTTTCAAATAGTTGAAGATGTGCCTGATGGACAGACATAATTATAGGGTTTGGGAACACAAAACTAGAAGCAGTAGGTGGTATTTAAAGAAAGGAAAATTTAAACTCAGTGTTAGGACCATTTTCTAATCAGAACCGTTCAACAGTGGGATAAATTGCCTTCAAAAATTCTCTGCCATTGAAAATATTGCAGCAGAATATGAAGTACTGCCTTTCAAAATGTCACTAAGTGGATTCCTATACTGAGTAGGAATCCTTAGATCCTCTGATTTTATGATTCTGTAGTTTTGTTCTACTTAAGCAAATCTGCATAATTATCCCACCAGGCAATTCTGAATCATTGTATATGTTCTGTGTATATATATATATATATATATTCACCAGTTGAATAGTATTTTATTAACAAAGACTAATAGAACAATGCTGTATCTTCCACAACTCTTAGATTAAGGTACTTTAAAACCTGTTGCATATGCAGTAGAGTTTACATTTCTCCACTGGGAATTTCTTAGTAGGTTTTTAGTCAGCTTCACAACTCTGTAGATATCTTCAAATCAAGGATAACTTGAAAGGACATATTGGTGGTTTTCGAGGGAAGTATCCTTAATTGGTATGTGTCTACAATTTCTCTTGCTAAATTTAACAATGGAAAACTTTACACTAATAAAATGGTCTCCTTTACAAATGAGATCTACTGGTCATTTATCATATTTGTGGCTATACAACATCTTTAGAACACCTGTCCTGTATTTGGACGGTTCGTCAGACTTATATGCCTTGGACTTCTGTTCTAAAATTTGTACTCTGGATTTTGTTTCAATTTGGTATGATAGGTAACAGACACACAAATAACTGCCTTTGAAAGACAAATTGATTACTTACTTTTCTGAAGGGAAGGGAGCATGACATGCTGTGCAGGGCCACACGGAGAAGCACCAGGTTTTGTCAGCAAGCAGAAGAAAGAGTGAGGGGGAGAGCATGAGCCAGAGCCTTTATTGTGTTTTCCATGGGAAAGACAAGGCAGGGCAAAGGAAATGTTTAGGATTGACTAGTTTGAATAACATCAGCAGGCTCTGGGAAACACAGGTGGTCTCTAGTTGTTCAGTATGTGGGTTTGGATGATTTAGGACAGGAGAAATATTGGCTTGACATGTAAGAGTTAGATAAAGGAGTTGGTTGGGAGTATACAGTTCCAGTTGGTTGTGGAGGGTTTGTACTATCTTTTTTTTTTTTTTTTGTACTATAATCTTTATATGCCCATGAAAACTAGATCATGGAGGAGATGTAAACAATTTTGGCTGTTAATTTGGCTCTGTGGTTAATTGGTGCCAATAGGCAAATACAAAATTTAAGAAAACACAGAACACTTCCCTATAATAGAAGCCAGAGATCATATTCCTAGCTTCTGTTGCTGTTAGGGCATAAACATGTGACTTCAGCTTGATGAATCAGTGCTTTGCAAGAGATTTGGATTTGGAAGGGTCCAAAGTGATGGAAGCAAGAACACTGGGAATATCTCTTTTGATAAGTAAAGCATCTATTTCTTGGGGCAACAGTGGAGAATGTTCTGGAATTTAGTCTTAGTATTTTTGATATAAGCTATGATACAAGCCAATATTATTTTTCGCGAAGGCAGTCAGTTCATTGTGATTGAGCATTTTCCAATAGTTTCTTTCTTTTTTTTTTTTTTAACAATAGTTTCTGAGTCTGGATTTTTGACCTTTGAAGTACTGTATGCTCCTTAAGATCCTTTGATAAATTACACTTATGCTAAGCTATCCAGAATGGATTATGTTGTATGCAACTAAGAACATTGAGGAATATGGTGAATTTATAGTAGTCTATGTTTTCCTGAATTTTCTTTTAATAAATAGAGAATGTCAACAAAAATAGTTGAAGATATATTTAATTATGCTAATTAGGTGAGAATATCAATAAAATAATTCTGGTTTGAGTATAAGTAGCTACTGTACCCTATGAGGAAATGGAGAAGCAGGTTAAGTAAATAATACAGGACTGTATAATTCCAATATCCCAAACAAGGACAGAAATAATAGTTGGCAACCTAACTTGTACACTGCAATTATAAATGTAGACTTTTGTGACTATTTTGATGACACAAAGAGATTAGAAGAAAATGACTCTCTAATGAGCAACTTTAGCTGGAAACCAAACAAAGTCTGTTTGTGTGTAATAAAGAGAGAAGAGACAGAGTTGGTGATCATACATCGGGATATCCAGCACTACCCTACACACGGAAAGCAAACTAAAAAACCTCTGGTTCAAATAAGAGGGTTGGAGTATATATGTTCTCTGTATGTAGATTTTATTTCCATGATGTAAAGTAAATATTATATACTTGAGACAGAAATAATGAAGAGTTCTTAATACACAACAAATGGCTCCAAGTGATTTTTTTTCAGTGCCATATAAGAAACCTTTGTAGTGATTAGCAGGGAACTATTTAAAAAACCCTTTCAACTTTTGCAAAGCTCTCATATGTTCCTCTGATGGGGATTTTTATACTTGGTAATTATCACAGCTGCTAACCACAGAGAAGGATCAGAAAATCAGATGATTCAATTCTTGCTCTGATCTTTATGTCCTAGTCAAATTAAAACCTTGTTATAAAAGAGAAATTTGCTCCTCTAAGACATTTAGTAATATATTTTGCCTTTTCAAAAAAAAAAACATGATGCATATATTATTTTATGTGATGTAGACATAATATGAATGGAAAATAACTATTTCACATGACATAAAATATAATTGTGAGAAATAATATACATGCAGTTTTCCCCTAACTTTCCTTATACAATGTAGAGCTATAGTTTCTCTGTTTATGTGTACTCCATACAAACATGATTAAGTTTATTTGAATTCATTGTTTCCATGTTGCTTCATTGTGGTTGTTCTGACCATTATGAGGATTAAACATTTTTTCAAAGAAACAAATAGGGTAGTTCAATCAAATTTGTAAATGTGTTAAAGATATATATGAGTATTTTCCTTTTTAGCATTATGTTAGTTAAGAGAACCTTAGAATATTTTTGATGTAGTATTATACACCATTTCTACAGGTTTATTTGGTATTCACTATGCCTCATAGCTTTTTATCAAACTCTAATTATCTGTTTAATGTTCTGTCTTCCTCCATTACATTTATAACTTTTTAAGGGGAGGAACTAGACATTATCACATTTCTTCTTCTAGCCTTTACCAGAGTAACTGATGCATTAGGTAATTCATATAATTCATTCAGTTCACAGACATTTATTGAAGCACTCTGCTACTCTTTCGGTAGACAGAGTTAAGCAAAATAGATAAGGTTCTTGGTCTCACTAGATTCAGCCCAGTGAGGATAATAGACATTTAACAATTAAACTCAAAAATAAATGTAAGTGCTATAAAGAAAAAATAAAGGGATTCTGTGTGAATTTATGGGAACTCTAAAATAATGTGGTAAGCACTCTAGGTAGTTTAGATATTGTCATGGTACTAGGCCACTACTGAGCCATTGGCCAATGAAGAAAAAGGGAATCAAGGACAGAAGGCATATTCATAAGGAAAATAATAATTTTCAAATCCATTAGCAAACATGAGAGCTAGGCTCTAAAAATATCCATCTACATCATTATAGAAAGATATGAAAGGCTCAGGTTTTATGACTATAATGTGTTTTTGTCTCATTGTCACAAGGAGAACCCTACCATCTCTCTTTGTGGATTTGTATGCATTAGGATTCTGATAAGGATATGATGATTTACTTAATTCATTCTTCTCCTCATATTACTATCTGGTGTAAGAACATGAAGGTGTGTATTTATGTGTTGCAGGAATTGAGAGAAGAAGGGATTTGGGAAAAAAACATTGGAAGCACAATATAATTTTTAATAACTTTATTAAACAGTAAAAAAATTGTATATTATAAAGTCCACTTTCTAATTGCTGTAAAGTAAAATAAAGAAAATTTATCTGTACATATTATTCTTTGTGAAATTTTTCTCTGTCCATTCAAACTCCTTACACATTACTGGTTCATTAAATAACATATTCATTTTTATGTTATGCAGAATTTAAGTCTATAAAGTGCCATTATAATTTTAGTATATTATAATGACTGTATATGATAGGATAAAACAAATGAAGCTACTTAAAGTTTCACACACTCTACCCTAATCTGTCCATCACATTAGGTTTTATTTATTCAACAATAATTTATTGAGGTTAAGCCTATACTAGGCATGTGTGGCATATAAAATTATGAAAGACATGACAATTATGTTATATCTAGTAAATATTTAGCCAATATTAATACATATTGCTTGATATTAAGTGCACGTTATCACCTTATGTTTTGATTGATCACTGAATCCTGAGTCACCATATACAATTCTTTCCTTCCTACGTTTAAATATACATTTATCTACATATGTTTGGCTGATTTGATATAGGCAGATTGTACTTTTTTTATAGTGAAGTCTGTCTTTCTTTCTTTCTTTCTTTCTTTCTTTCTTTCTTTCTTTCTTTCTTTCTTTCTTTCTTTCTTTCTTTCTTTCTTTCTTTCAAGTTAACTTATTTATTTTTGAGAGAGACAGAGACAGTGTGAGCAGAGGAGGGGCAGAGAGAGAAGGAGAGAGAGAATCCCAAGCAGATTCAGCACTGTCAGCACAGAGCCAGATGCAGGGCTCCAACTCATGAAACCAAGAGATAATGACCTCAGCTCAAAACCAAGAGTCAGACATTCAACCTACTGAGGCACCCAGGCTCCCCTAGTCAAGTCTCAATTTAATGCTCAAATATCTTTTGACCTTTGGTTTGGTAATATTTTCTTAAGTGGCTTAAAAATAGATTCCCTTTTATTATTTACTATTATTAATTAGTCATATCACAAATGTTGGAGTTTGGCTCCATCCCTCTTCTTTTAATCCCTACCATTCTTACTCTAATATGGACACTGTCCCTAACTTAACTTTCCATATGATTCAGAATCGTAGCAAAGTATATCATTTGGATTTTCTACATATTGAAAAGTATCACACACATTTCTAAAAATAGGAAATATGAAGGACAGAAATTACCTCTTCTTTTATGCTGAACTATGCTATAACCACTTAAGGAGAGCTTCTCAGTTAAAAATTTTTCCCCCTTTTTGGAAGTGGTGGGTTTTATAAACTTAGCAGAAAGCTGATAAAGAAATTTTAAAAAATATATACATATATTTATACATATGTATATGTGTGTATATGTATATATATATACACATACTGTGTATATGTATATATATATACACATACTGTGTATATGTATATATATATACACATACAGTGTATATATATATATATATACACACAGTTAATGCTGGATAAGTGACATGGGCCACGCTGCTGGTAGCTCTGTTAACTGTTTGAAACATTCGTGCCAATATTTGGTCAGGTGTGGACTTCCAGTGTAAGCCAAAATTCTGATAGCCATGGAAACTGTTCAACTGAAGTATGTGAGCAATAATAATATTTTTTTTTAAATCATTTACTCTGTGGAGGTTCAAATATCTTAGAGTAAGTGTAGTTTTTACAATTACTTGTTCATTTTATTAAACAATAAAATATGTGGTATTAAGGTTCTTACAAAGGCATTTCCTGTACATTAGATTATGTAAGTAGCAATCAAATTTTTATAGTAGATTTTTTAGCTGACAACATGCCAACAATGTCAAAATGACTAAGTCTGAGCTTTTAAAAAATGACTTCCTAATCCAATTATTTCTTATAAAGGAAAGCACATTTTAAAAATCTTTAATTTCAAATTTAAAAATACGATAGAAAGATAAGATATACATAAATAAAATATATTTATTCTGATAACATATACATTGTTATTTCTAATTTATGTATATTCTATGTCGAGATATTAACTAACTGTACTATAAATAATATCCTGTGTTAAAATTTTTTTTCTTGGAATGATTTTTAGTTTTATACATGGAAATTCATGTGTACAATTCTTCCAATATTAAACCTCACATTTCTTCACATGACTATAACTAGAATTTTTATATATAAAAGCTTTTCACGTAAGTAATGTGTCTAGTAATGTTTTTAAAGGAGCTGAAATCATTAATTAGGGATAAAAACATAATGACATTTTGTGCCTTTTGAGGAAGTCTGTAGGTACAAATAGTCATTAAAATAATAGAATCTAGTTGGTTTTCTTTATTGAGGCAACATAACAATACTGCTTGGGACATCAAAAGGATATTAAAATATTACTGGCTTGAATTAGAAATATGGTGCTATTAATTCAGATTACCACACTTGATTGATTTTATAGTTGGGAAAATATAAATAGATTCTGCTTTCACTGAAGTAGAGAGTGTCCTAAAATGGAAATGAAAAATACATTTTTCCTGGCCCTCATCTGTAAAATGTTTCCATGGCATATGTATATAATCGTGCCACCAACTCTGATCCAGTTGGGTGAAATTCTCAACCAGCATGTCATGGCCCATAATGCTTTTTTGTTAGAAATGAGTGGTTTATTTTATTTTCTAGGCTTTAGAGTTTTCTACTATGTCTAAGTATTTGTATGGTCTAGAATATTACAGAGGAAACTGCAGAGAGGAAAAGAGTCATAAAAAAGGGAAACATTTTGCTAACATGAAAGCTGATTTTAAATATTTAAATACATTTTTAATAAGAGTTTATTACTGTATCCAGCAGTTTTATTCTTAGACTATGTATGAATGAATAGCTAGTTATGAATGATAGACAAATTTATGAAATGAAAGATAAATTAAAACAAAATGTGGCTTTCTATCTATTGTATGTAAAAATCATTTATTTTGAGCATAAAATAAAGGTTGATACCTTTTTTCACAGGAAATAAATTTTATTCTACACCTTCTAAATAAATATTTGTTGTGGTTTTCTGCTTCTGCAAAACACACCACAGCTTTAAATATCTATTTTGTTTTGCTCACATTTCTTGGTTTAGGACTTCAGGAAGGGCTTGGCTGGACAGCTGGTATCAACTCATTTGGTAACATCTGATGGGGCTGGAGCTCGAGGGTCCCTTCCAAGATGGCGTCTTCACTTATATGTGGGCCTGAGTGATCTCTCTACAAGTCTTTCTCTTTCTCTCTTTCTCTCTCTGTTTGCCTGTCTTTCTCTCCCCAACTGGCAGCTCATTCTCCAGGATCTCTTCATATAGCTTGGACATTTCCCAGCATGGCTGGCTTATAAGAACTGTCACAATGTTATTTCCCTGTATTCTATTGTTCAAAGTAATCAGACTTAAGGAGGTAGAGGAAAAAAGACTACTCCTCATGCTAGGAAGGACGGCATAGGAACAATGCTTAAGAGCATGTAGAGTGGGAGATAATATTGCTTCCCTTTGGAAATTACAATCTAACACAATGTCCACTAAATCTTTTAAAAAGCATTGCTCTATATGGACACTTTATGATTAGCCTACTTGGGATGCTTACATATGTTCTTGATCTGTGCACAGGGAGAGACAGGTGAAGACAAAAGAGACTCAGAATTTTGTTGTTGTTTTATTTTATTTATTTATTTATTTATTTATTTATTTATTTATTTTTAATATATGAAATTTATTGTCAAATTGGTTTCCATACAACACCCAGTGCTCATTCCAAAAGATGCCCTCTTCAATGCCCATCACCTACCCACCTCTCCCTCCCACCCCCCATCAACCCTCAGTTCTCAGTTTTTAAGAGTCTCTTTTGCTTTGGCTCTCTCCCACTCTAACCTCTTTTTTTTTTTCCTTCCCCTCTCCCATGGGTTTCTGTTAAGTTTCTCAGGATCCACATAAGAGTGAAAACATATGGTATCTGTCTTTCTCTGTATGGCTTATTTCACTTAGCATTACACTCTCCAGTTCCATCCATGTTGCTACAGAGGGCCATATTTCATTCTTTCTCATTGCCACGTAGTACTCCATTGTGTATATAAACCACAATTTCTTTACCCATTTATCACTTGATGGACATTTAGGCTTTTTCCACATTTGGCTATTGTTGAGAGTGCTGATATAAACATCGGGGTACAAGTGCCCCTATGCACCAGCACTCCTGTATCCCTTGGGTAAATTGCTAGCAGTGCTACTGCTGGGTCATAGGGTAGGTCTATTGTTAATTTTTTGAGGACCCTCCACACTGTTTTCCAGAGTGGCTGCACCAATTTGCATTCCCACCAACAGTACAAGAGGGTTCCCATTTCTCCACATCCTCTCCAGCATCTATAGTCTCCTGATTTGTTCATTTTGGCCACTCTGACTGGTGTGAGGTGATATCTGAGTGTGGTTTTGATTTGTATTTCCCTGATGAAGAGCAACGTTGCGCATCTTTTCATGTGCCTGTTGGCGATCTGGATGTCTTCTTTAGAGAAGTGTCTATTCATGTTTTCTGCCCATTTCTTCACTGGATTATCTGTTTTTTGGGTTTGGAGTTTGGTGAGCTCTTTATAGATTTTGGATACTAGCCCTTTGTCCGATATGTCATTTACAATTATCTTTTCCCATCCCGTTGGTTGCCTTTTAGTTTTGTTGATTGTTTCCTTTACAGTGCAGAAGCTTTTTATCTTCATGAGGTCCCAATAGTTCATTTTTGCTTTGAATTCCCTTGCCTTTGGAGATGTGTCAAGTAAGAAATTGCTGCAGCTGAGGTCAGAGAGGTTTTTTTCCTGCTTTCTCCTCTAGGGTTTTGATGGTTTCCTGTCTCACATTCAGGTCCTTTATCCATTTTGAGTTTATTTTTGTGAATGGTGTAAGAAAGTGGTCTAGTTTCATCCTTCCGCATGTTGGTGTCCAGTTCTCCCAGCACCATTTGTTAAAGAGACTGTCTTTTTTCCATTGGATATTCTTTCCTGCTTTGTCAAAGATTAGTTGGCCATACTTTTGTGGGTCTAGTTCTGGGATTTCTATTCTATTCCATTGGTCTATGTGTCTGTTTTTGTACCAATACCATGCTGTCTTGATGATGACAGCTTTGTAGTAGAGGCTGAAGTCTGGGATTGTGATGCCTCCTGCTTTGGTGTTCTTCTTCAAAATTACTTTGGCTATTCGGGGCCTTTGTGGTTCCATATGAATTTTAGGATTGCTTGTTCTAGCTTCGAGAAGAATGCTGGTGCAAATTTGATTGGGATTACATTGAATGTGTAGATAGCTTTGGGTAGTATTGACATTTTAACAATATTTATTCTTCCAACCCATGAGCACGGAATGTTTTTCCATTTCTTTGTATCTTCTTCAATTTCTTCTTAAGCTTTCTATAGTTTTCAGCATACAGATCTTTTACATCTTTGGTTAGATTTATTCCTAGGTATTTTATGCTTCTTGGTGCAATTGTGAGTGGGATCAGTTTCTTTTTCTGTTGCTTCATTATTAGTATATAAGAATACAACCGATTTCTGTACATTGATTTTGTATCCTGCAACTTTGCTGAATTCACGTATCAGTTCTAGCAGACTTTTGGTGGAGTCTATCGGATTTTCCATGTATGTCATCTGCAAAAAGCGAAAGCTTGACTTCATCTTTGCCAATTTTGATACCTTTGATTTCCTTTTGTTGTCTGATTGCTGATGCTAGCACCTCCAACACTGTGTTAAACAACAGCGATGAGAGTGGACATCCCTGTTGTGTTCCTGATCTCAGGGGGAAAGCTCTCAGTGTTTCCCCATTGAGGATGATATTAGCTGTGGGCTTTTCATAAATGGCTTTTATGATGTGTAAGTATGTTCCTTCTATTCCGACTTTCTCAAGGGTTTTTATTAAGAAAGGATGCTGAATTTTGTCAAATGCTTTTTCTGCATCGATTGACAGGATCATATGGGTTCTTATCTTTTCTTTTATTAATGTGATGTATCACATTGATTGATTTGCGAATGTTGAACCAGCCCTGCAGCCCAGGAATGAATCCCACTTGATCATGGTGAATAATTCTTTTTATAAGCTGTTGAATTCTATTTGCTAGTATCTTATTGAGAATTTTTGCATCCATATTCATCAGGGATATTGGCCTGTAGTTCTCTTTTTTTACTGGGTCTCTGTCTGGTTTAGGAATCAAAGTAATACTGGCTTCATAGAATGAGTCTGGAAGTTTTCCTTCCCTTTCTATATTTTAGAATAGCTTCAGAAGGATAGGTATTATCTCTGCTTTAAATGTCTGGTAGAATTCCCCAGGGAAGCCATCTGGTCCTGGACTCTTATTTGTTGGGAGATTTTTGATAACTGATTCAATTTCTTCCCTGGTTATGGGTCTGTTCAAGCTTTCTATTTCCTCCTGTTTGAGTTTTGGAAGTGTGTGGGTGTTCAGGAATTTGTCCATTTCTTCCAGGTTGTCCAGTTTGTTGGCATATAATTTTTCATAGTATTCCCTGATAATTGCTTGTATGTCTCAGGGATTGGTTGTAATAATTCCATTTTCATTCATGATTTTATCTATTTGGGTCATCTCCCTTTTCTTTTTGAGAAGCATGTCTAGAGGTTTATTAATTTTGTTTATTTTTTCAAAAAAACAACTCTTGGTTTCGTTGATCTGCTCTACAGTTTTTTTAGATTCTATATTGTTTATTTCTGCTCTGATCTTTATTATTTCTCTTCTTCTGCTGGTTTTGGGGTGTCTTTGCTGCTCAGCTTCTATTTCCTTTATGTGTGCTGTTAGATTTTGTATTTGGGATTTTTCTTGTTTCTTGAGATAGGCCTGGATTGCAATGTATTTTCCTCTCACGACTGCCTTCGCTGCGTCCCAAAGCATTTGGATTGTTGTATTTTCATTTTTGTTTGTTTCCATATATTTTTTAATTTCTTCTCTAATTGCCTGGTTGACCCATTCATTCTTTAGTAGGGTGTTCTTTAACCTCCATGCTTTTGGAGGTTTTCCAGACTTTTTCCTGTGGTTGATTTCAAGCTTCATAGCATTGTAGTCCAAAAGTATGCATGGTATGATCTCAATTTTTGTATACTTATGAAGGGCTGTTTTCTGGCCCAGTATGTTATCTATCTTGGAGAATGTTCCATGTGCACTTGAGAAGAAAGTATATTCTGTTGCTTTGGGATGCAGAGTTCTAAATATATCTGTCAAGTCCATCTGATCCAATGTCTCATTCAGGGCCCTTGTTTCTTTATTGACTGTGTGTCTAGATGACCTATCCTTTTTGTAAGTGGGGTATTAAAGTCCCCTGAAATTACCACATTCTTGTCAATAAGGTTCCTTATGTTTGTGAGTAATTGTTTTATATATTTGGGGGCTCCCATATTCGGTGCATAGATATTTATAATTGTTATCTCTTCCTGATGGATAGACCCTGTGATTATTATATAATGTCCTTCTTCATCTCTTGTTACAGCCTTTAATTTAAAGTCTAGTTTGTCTGATATAAGTATGGCTATTCCAGCTTTCTTTTGACTTCCAGTAGCATGATAAATAGTTCTCCATCCCCTCACTTTCAATCTGAAGGTGTCCTCAGGTCTAAAATGAGTCTCTTGTAGGTAGCAAATAGATGGGTCTTGTTTTTTTTTTTTATCCATTCTGATACCCTATGTGTTTTGGTTGTTGCATTTAGTCCATTTACATTCAGTGTTATTATAGAAAGATATGGGTTTAGAGTGATATGTGTTTAGTGTGATGTCTGTAGGTTTCATGCTTGTAGTGATGTCTCTGGTACTTTGCCTCACAGGATCTCCCTTAGGATCTCTTGTAGGGCTGGTTTAGTGGTGATGAATTCCTTCAGTTTTTGTTTGTATGGGAAGACCTTTATCTCTCCTTCTATTCTAAATGACAGACTTGCTGGATAAAGGATTCTTGGCTGCATATTTTTTCTGTTCATCACATTGAAGATCTCCTGCCATTCCTTTCTGGCCTGCCAAGTTTCAGTAGAGAGATCTGTCACGAGTCTTATAGGTCTCTCTTTATATGTTAGAGCATGTTTATCCCTAGCTGCTTTCAGAATTTTCTCTTTATCCTTGTATTTTGCCAGTTTCACTATGATATGTCATGCAGAAGATTGATTCAAGTTACTTCTGAAGGGAGTTCTCTGTGCCTCTTGGATTTCAATGCCTTTTTCCTTCCCCAGACCAGGGAAGTTCTCAGCTATTATTTCTTCAAGTACCCCTTCAGCCCCTTTCCCTCTCTCTTCTTCCTCTGGAATACCAATTATGCGTAGATTATTTCTCTTTAGTGCATCACTTAGTTCTCTAATTTTCCCCTCATACTCCTGGATTCTTTTATCTCTCTTTTTCTCAGCTTCTTTTTCCATAATTTTAACTTCTAGTTCACCTATTCTCTCCTTTGCCTCTTCAATGTGAGCTGTGGTCATATCCATTTTATTTTGCAGCTCATTAATAGCATTTTTTTAGCTTTTCCTGGCTGTTCCTTAGTCCCTTGATCTCTGTAGCAATAGATTCTCTGCTGTCCTTTATACTGTTTTCAAGCCCAGCGATTAATTTTATGACTATTATTCTAAATTCACTTTCTGTTATATTGTTTAAATCGTTTTTGGTAAGTTCGTTAGCTGTCGTTATTTCCTCATTTTTTTTTTTTTTTTGCGGGGAATCCTTACGTTTCGTCATTTTGTATAGTCCCTGGAGTGGTGCGGACCTGCAGGGCATTTCCCCCGTGCTGTCTTGAATAACTTGCGTTGGTGGGCGGGGCCGCATTCAGACCTGATGTCTGCCCCCAGCCCACCGCTGGGGCCACAGTCAGACTGGTGTGTACCTTCTCTTCCGCTCTCCTAGGGGCGGGATTCACTGTGGGGTGGCGTGGCCCCTCCGGGCTACTTGCACACTGCCAGGCTTGTGGTGCTAGGGATCTGGCGTGTTATCTGGGGTGGATCGGCAAGGTGCACAGGGGCGGGAGGGGCAGGCTCAGCTTGCTTTTCCTTTGGTGATCTGCTTCAGGAGTGGCCCCTCTTCGGTGGACCTCTTGTCTACGCTTGTCTCCGGAGAATCCGGTCTGCTAATCTTCTGGCGATTTTCTGGGTTATTTAGGCAGGTGTGGGTGGAATCTAAGTGATTCGCAGGACGTGGTGAGCCCAGCGTCCTCCTGTGTTGCCATCTTCCCAGAAGCCCAGCAAGAGACTCAGAATTTAAGTGTTAAAGTACATAACCCAAAATTTACCACCTCAGCTATCTCTGTTTGCTCCTCCATCATATGATGGTAGTGATAATGATAACAAAAATAGTTTCATTTACTGAGCACCTTCCATGTGCCCTGTGAAGTGAAAAGGGCCTTGCATGAATTATCTCAAACCCCACAGCAATCATATTACATTATATACTGTTATTTCTTTTTTTTTTTTCATTCTGGTTCATTCTGGGTTGCCAAGAATTGGTCAAAGGCAGCAATTAGACATTTTCATCAATGTTGAATTTGTCTAGTGCTTTTTTGTTTGTTTTACGCTTGCATTTGACATCAGTCAGAGTGACATCACCTTGTATATAGTTCTATCTCGTAGACAGTGTTAATAAGTTTTAAAAAAAGTTGGATTCCCATTATTATAAAAGCTAGAGCACTAACAGAACATAGGAAAATTTAGAAAGAAAAAATACATTTGTTAAGTAAAGAATAAACTAAAAGGAAAATAGGTGTGAATAAATACCACACACAGTGCTTTAGGAGGGGTAGTAGACAAAAAGGAGAAAAAAAATATTATTCAGAATGAAGAGTTTAAAAGGGCTTGAAGGGAATTAATAGATATTTAAGACTAGATGAAATGATAATGAACATGTATAACAAGTCCCTGGAGAAGAAAAAGCAAAGCAAAGGAATTAAAAGTAGGCATTATACCTTAAGGAAACTTTCTGAAATAAAAGACTTGAAATTACACATTGGAAGGGAACATTAACTTTCTGGGAAAAAACACAGAGTAGCCAACAACAAGACATGGTCTAGAAAAATGGAATTTAAGGATAAAGAAAAAAAAAAGCCCCTAGGAATAAAGGCAAAAAGGCCAAGACTTACTGGGAAAGACACTCAGGTTGTCATCAGATTTTTCAATGTTTTATGCCCACAAATAGTGTAGTAACATTTAAGAGACTCAAGAAAAGAAAATATGAGCCAAAGGTTCTATATCCAGCCAAACTAAACTTCATGTATAAAGGCTGTAAACATGCTATCATGAGCATGTGGGAACTTGGGAAGTATTGTTCCCATGAACCCTTCCTGAAGAATTGGAGAATGTATTTCAGACCCCCAAAATGACTGGGAAGACACCTTCCAAAGGACTTGTGTAAACATTAAATACATATTTATCTGTAAAACTAAGACTAAATTAGATATAAGGGAGACAGCATAGTATAAAAATGATATGTGCACTGATAATACAGAAACTATCGAAAATAAGGGAAAGTATGTGAAAAATAGAGTAAGTTTACTAATTGCGGTATAGGTGTTAACTGAGAGTAAAAGGCGTAGTATTTCAAATTAGATATTTAGCAATAGGAAAGAATGGAAGAATAAATACTGGTACTGAAATTAAATATTTTCATAGTAGAAACAATGAATATTAGCTAAAAAAGGGGAGAGAGGACAAGAGTTTCATATAATCATTTGCATAACATACAAACCCGTTTATGCCACGAAATATATAAAGATGTAACAACATAGACTTCTTAGTGAAAAACTGTGTGCATGAATGTTTATGATACAATAGAAATCCATATCCATATATATGTGTATATGTGTATATATATATATATATAGCAATATGAAAACTGAGGCCTCATTTATTGATCACATCAATATGTGTAAATGATTTTAATTGAACCATGAACACAAAGTAGTTTATATTTTATACAGAGAAATCTAACTTAAAGAAACACAGAAATAAAAAATAAAAAATAGAAGAACACAATATTCCTGATAAACACAAAGAAAAGAGTAAGAGTTACAATTTTGATATCCAACAAATTAGTGTTGAGGTCAAAAAGGCATTAACAGACAATGAAGGACAAATTATAAGGCTTCAAGTTATAGTTCACAATTGTAGAAATAAGAGTTTTAATAATTACCCAACCTAATAACACAGGTTTATAAAGTAGAAACCACAGTAGAGGAAATGATAAATAGCAGAAACAGTAATAGGAGATTTAATACATTCACTCAATCCAAACAGAGTAATCGACAAATATTTACTAAAGAAATAAAAGACAATACAATTAATTAGGTATTTTTATAAATATATAATCAAATCTAAATTCTGATAACAAAGACTTTCCCTTTTGAAGTCCACATGGAACATTCTCCAAATTGGACTATCTCTTGACATACAGTGACACCAAAAAAAAAAAAAAAAAAATCCCCTTAACTACTCCCCTTCCCATAACTACAAAGAGACCACAATTCAATAAAACAACATCAATAACAACAACAATGAAAAAGTCTTTTAAAGTGGGACATTAAAAAAAAACATCTAATTAAATAACTATTCAGTCAAAGGGGAAGCAAATAAATAGAATTTCTTAAAAATAAGAATAGTGGAAATACAACTGTCAGAATCTATGGGATATAGTTAAAGCAGTTTTCAGAGAAAAATATATAGCACTAAATATCTATATAAATAAAAATGAAAAAAATAAAAACAAATGAATTAAGCACCCAATTCAAAAAGTAGGAAAAGACTACAGAGTATCCTGGAAAAGAAAAAGAAGACATTAATTTAAAAATCTGAATAAATGAGTAAGATAAAAAATGTCAAATAAATCCAAAAGCTAGTTCGTTAGGGAAAAAAATCAACAAAATAGTCAAACTACTAGCTAACTCAACTAAGACAAAAGGAAAACATTGAAAATACATAGAATGAGAAATGACTAGGATGGGGTATAGTTATTAAAACAAGACTTCAAAAAAATCAGTAGAGATTATGCAACACTATGAGAGTAAATTTGTATATTATTAGACGAAGTATATAAATTTTATAGATAAATGCAACTATCCAAAATAGGCCACAGTAGAGGTTCACTGTCATTATAGACAAAAACAGAGTAAGTGGTACAAAGTATGATAGTTTTTATGAGATCAATTTGATGATCACACTCATCAAACTTGTCGTTTTAATCTAAGACAACATTTAATTAATTAAATTAATGAATCAATTAAACATAGGACTGGAGGTATAGCAAGAAGAATATGTTCCTGTTTTTGAGAAGTATGGCAATATCAAGTTCACATCCACGGGAGCCAGTGTACACATGGATTACCATGACACAGAGAAGCTGCAACTCCAGTTTCATTCCAGTCTTTCATAGCATTCTAGTCAAGGCAACCATCTTTAAAATCACAAACTATGACATTTAGAAATTTAAAATAATCCTGAAAAATCGTCATCAGTGTTTGAGGGGTTTTTTGTTTGTTTGTTTGTTTTTTCATGACCTAGATAATTTAATTATTGAATCCATTTGGAAAAAGCAAATAAGCAAGAATATCCACAACAGAACAAAACAAAACACCCTGAAAAAGAACAACGAGAAGGGTTACCTTTACCAGATATTAAAACATGTAACTTCTGTTATCAAGCTAATGTGGTACTGATACACAAACAGACAAAGCAATGAAACAAAATTGAAAACACAGAAATAGACTCAAATGTATATGAGAAGACATCATCTCAAAGTGAGTGGTAAAAATAGAGTTTTAAATAATTGGTGTTGGGATAATTGAATACCCAAATGGAAAAGTTAAAATAGGATTAATTTATCACACAGTGCATCAGGGTAATTGCCAAGGAATTAGAGACATAAATGTTATACCAAATTAATAAAAAAAGAAAACTTTCAAGATCTAGAAGAAAACATGATGGAAAATTGGTAAGTGATTCAAAATCTATAATAAGGGAATGCTTTATACCATTTACAGATCATATTAATAATATAAAATAAAACATTTTCATGGTAAAATGCAGCACAAGTTAAGTAGAATGACAAACGAAAAGCTGGTGATAATATTTGCAACTTATATCACAGAGAAGAGCTAAAATTCTTCATGTTGAAAGAAGAAAATAGAGGAGAGGCCAATAATACTATAGAAAAAATGAGGTATAAACATACAGCTTAAAGAAGAAGTGCAAATGGTCTCTCAATGTGTGAAAATATGTTCACTTTTGTCTATGATAAGATAAATACACAGTTATGCTGAGATAGCTTCTCATGTATTAGATCAGCAAAAATCTAAAAGCTTTACAGACTACTTTGTTAATAAGGCTGTGCAGAAAGTAGCTTTCCTGTAAATTGTAGGGAGGACTGCAAAGTGCCCCAACCCCATTGAAGGGTAATTTGGGAGTGTTTAACTAAATAAAATATTCATGTAGTCTTTGACCAGTAATCCTGTTTCTAGGAATTTATCCCAAAAATATAGTGACAAAAATATGAAATGACGTATGCATAAAGCTAAACACTGAAGCAATATTTATCATAGCAAATAACAGGAAGCAAACCAATGACCGTCAGTAGCTAAGTGACTAAACTGTTATATATTCCTACAGTGGAGCACTATGCAACTAAAAAAAGTAGTTATAAATGTCTCTTATTCCTATGGTATAGTTCCCTGAATATAATGCTAAGTGAAACAGCAATGTTGGGGAAAATGTGTAGGAGACTACTATTTATAGAAGTAAATACATAGCTAGCTAGATGACAAATAGATATGCTTATGTTAAAAATAATAACAGTTAAAAAAGCAATTTGAGGATATTTTTAAAAATGATGCTCTAGGGGCACCTGGGTGGCTCATTTGGTTAAGCATCCGACTTTTGACTTCAGGTAAGGTGATGATCTCACGGTAGTGGGATTGAGCCCCCCATCTGGCTCTGCGCTGGGCACAGAACCTACTTAAGATTCTCTGTCTCCCTCCCTCTGCTCTTCCCCCACTTTCTCTCTTTTTCTCAAAAAAAAAAAATTAAAGAATGATGCTCTACAAAGGGCAGAGAGAGAGAGAGAAAGAGAGAGAGAGAGAGAGAGAGAAATCAAGAAACAGAATCTTAACTATAGAGAACAAGCTGATGGTCACCAGAGGGGAGGTTAGTAAGGAGATGGGTGGATGGGTGATGGGGATTAAAGAGGGCACATGTGGTGAGCACCAGGTGATGCATGGAAGTGTTGAATCACTATGTTATACACTGCATGTTAACTGGAATTAAAAGAAAATGATGCTCTATTTTGAAGGGAGAGAATGGAATAGGGTAGATGGAACTGGGGGAGATGGAAACTAGACTTCTAAAACTATATATTATAGATTTGGTTTTAGAATTATGAATATTTTTATGTAACTATAAGGCTGAATTGGAAATATCTTTCAAATTAAAACAAAATCAACAAATGAACCTAATTGTGTATCTAGCTGGTATCATAGCATAAAGTAAGAAACTTCTCTATGTGAAGTGTATTTAAAGCACAGTAATCTGGCCATTTATCCCTAGAAGTATATACCCTAAGGAGAAAAAGATCTGCAAAAAGTCTTAAAGTGTTTTCAGTAGGCATAATGTTGATGATAATATTGGCAATTTTATTTTGAGACTATATTTATGATAAAACAAATGAAGTTATTATGTTGGTGTTTTTGAACCTGGAGAGTTTGGGTTTGGATGAGAGATTGTGGTTGTGATAAGAATACATCTTATATAGCAAGTGTAACCCTTCGGATGCTGCTCTTTGAAACCTGTTGTGCATTTGCACCAAAACCACACCTCCCCACCCTGGGCTGCTTTCTCCCAATGACTGAGTGTGACCAGGATAGTAAGGTGGACCCATGAATCTGTATTGGCTGACTTTGGTTCAAGATATGGATATGGCCTTGCTGAACCTTCCTTAGATGACACCATAGTCTGGGATACTTCCATCCACCCCCCTTTCCCCTTCTGCCTCTGTTTCTGTCTCTCATTCTAATATTGTCTCGTTTCTAAACTCTCTTTATCCCTAGAGGTCAGACTTAACCTCTTAGTTAAGAGCTTCTGCCAGTTTTATTAGAGAGGAAACACAGGAGTTTATACAGAGGGCATAACGCAGCAAGCCTTCCTAACAGTCTTCTTCAGGTATCTTTCTTCCCAAAGTCTCACATCGACACATCTCTTCTTCCCTACAGTCCCTCCCCTTATCTGTATGCTTTTCTGATGGGAGCCCACCACCCTCATTTATGACAGGCCCTCTTCCATTGTATCAAATTCTACACCTCTTTATATAATATCTTAGAAATATTATTAACTAGAGACACACACATTGAGATTAGGCATGTAGAGTCTAAAGATGCTGAGCCTGAAGGCCTTCATCTTTCTAAAGCCTACTTGCTCAGTGTTCTATGGAATGATGAGGCAGGATTCCCACAGGTAAAGAAGAGTCTGGACGCAGGGATAGCAAATAAGAGCTTACTTTATTTGCTTTCTTATTGGCTTTCACTGTATAGCCAGAAGATCTGGAAGTATATTTCAAGTCAGATAAAAGGTTTAGATACCTCCCAGAAGAGAGTAAAAATAAAGTTATATTTGAATGTGTTTTCAGAATAAAATCACATTTAGAGACTAATAACATTGATGTACTGTCTAAGCAACCTTTTTTTTTTTTTTTAATCCCTCTTAAAGTGTGAGAACATCTTAACCTACCATGTTTAGGAATTAACTAGACAAACTTGCCAGATATACCAAAAGAAGAGGAGTTCAGGGATACTTTCTCAGACAGAAGCCAGGCCATTTTTTTCCCTTCAAAGAAGAGCACCAGTTTCTATCCAGGGGAGTAGAGTTTGACTGATGTAAGATAGCACAGTTTTCAGGACTCCCACTTAGTTTTTCCTCAAAATAGCATATGAAAAGAAACAGCTGTCTAGTGTGCATGTTAGCACTTCTTATTTTTCTTCTGTGTGTTTCTAATAGTTGAAACTTCTTCCCGGAGATTCTGATAGCTTTACATTTGGTAATTTATAAACTCTTTCATATAGAAAAGGGGCAGGGGACAAGTGGTACCATTTATCTTAATGGAAATTTGATTCTCATTCCTTCTTACCAATGAATGAATCTCATTTGTCAAGTTGTCCTTTTTTTCTTCTCTGAAAGTTATTAGAATATATATTGATGACCTCCTGGAAATTCCATGGAGATCACAGTATGTAGTATAAAAATTCCTAAACTATAAATCTCTCTAAATGTAATCCTGATACACCTGACTCCTAAGGAAGCTTGTTTCAATTAAATTAAAAAAAATAAAGGAAGAAAGAAAGAAAGAAAGAAAGAAAGAAAGAGCCACTAAGAATAGTTTACAAGAAAATACAAGAGACTCAAAACCACACATTGGATTTAGCTCAACTATTTTTCCCTTTTAGATCTTTAAAAAATAATCCCTTAGATATCAAAGGTAGATTCTTTTGTTAAATTAATGCTCAAAGGAAATGACTTGAAATTGTTCATTAGTTGCTTTTAGTCCTTCTCTACAAATGTTGGTATCCATGCAGCTTTTGGAGGATACACAATTTAGAAAAAAAGTATATATATAACAAAACAAAAGTAATCAGATTAATGCAGATTAAAAGCACAGTGAGAGAGGCACCTGGGTGGCTCAGTTGATTAAGTGTCCAACTCTTGATTTTGGCTCAGGTCATGATCTCATAGTTTGTGACATGGAGCTTGGGATTCTCTCTTTCCCTCTCTCTCTACCCCTCCCCCACTTGCTCATGCGCTCTCTCTCTCTCTCTCAAAATAAACAAATAAATACATAAATAAAAGCACAATGAGATACTAGTACAAACACAGTGAGTTGCTTAAGAGAGCAGTTACCAGAAGGAGACCATGCTGGTACCCTCTCCTTGGACTTTCAGCCTCCAGATCTGTGAGAAAATAAATTTCTATTGTTTAAGACCCCCAATCGATGGTATTTTGTTATAGCAGCCCAGCTTGATTATACATAGCAAAGTATACAATAATACATTGAGAGGAGGAATGTGAAGATGTTTATCAATGTTAGAAACATTTATAAAACATGATTTGAGGAAAAGTAGGATTTTCTTTCCTCCTAATTTATGTAAAAGCAAAGCAAAAAAAAAAAAAAAAGTATTGTCCTAGGGAAAATGTACAAGACAAAGCAACAGGTGATCTACATAAAAGTGCAATAGAAATATAGTTCCCAAGGGCGCCTGGGTGGCTCAGTCAGTTAAGCATCTGACTTCAGCTCAGGTCATGATCTCATGGTTCATGGGTTCAAACCCTGTGTCAGGCTGTGTGCTCACAGCTCAGAGCCTGGACTCTGCTTTGGATTCTGTGTCTCCCTTTCTCTCTGCCCCTCCCCTGTTGCACTCTCTCTGTCTCTCTGTCTCAAAATTAAATAAATATTTTTTTTAAATTTTTTTTCAACGTTTTTATTTATTTTTGGGACAGAGAGAGACAGAGCATGAACGGGGGAGGGGCAGAGAGAGAGAGAGACACAGAACCGGAAACAGGCTCCAGGCTCCGAGCCATCAGCCCAGAGCCTGACGCGGGGCTCGAGCTCACGGACCGCGAGATCGTGACCTGGCTGAAGTCGGACGCTTAACCGACTGCGCCACCCAGGCGCCCCATAAATAAATATTTTAAAAAAATAAAAAGAAATATAGCTCCCATATTTAATACTCAAATAAATTGTCTACAAATATACACACTGATAAATCAAATCATATCTTTAATCAAAGTTGCAAACAATTTTCCATTTTGGCCTCTAAAACCAAAATTTATATTGTTTGAGGCCCTACAAATACAAATAGCTTGGTCGGTAACCTTATCCATGGAAATAAAGGTATTTCTGAAAACTGATTTTCATAGATGTGTGCTACTTTCCTACAAAGATAATATTTGGTGAGATGACTTTACTCTCCACTAAATTTTTCCAAAATAAGTATACAAAAACATCATTACAAAGCAACTGATGCATAGAGAAGTTGAATCACATATTCAAACAAGTGCAGATGAGCTGAATTACTGAATTCTAGTAAATTCTAGAATTATTGAATATAGGGCTATGCTAGATTTTACTGATTAAAAAAAAAAATCAAAGCTACCTCTGAACAAGTGGTTGATCAGAATTCTAGGCTAGATTGGAATGATGATTATGGCTGATTAGCTTTCCACAGAGGTTTCAAGACCACCAGCCCCTGATAATTCCTAGGGGCACCTTCTGATGAAGGTCAATCCCCATTCCTGTTAATTTAGGTTTCATCTCACCAGTGAATTCTCATTGTTTTCTGTCAAAATATTATGATATCAATATGATGTTTTGATATATTGTGAGGCTTCAGTATAGTAGAATAAAACTTTGGAGTTAGTGATATTCAAGTTATAAACTGATGCCACCTGATTACAATCAAGTTTATTGCTAAAGTAGAAATAAACATGTCCTCCCTTAGGGCTTGATTTGAAGGTAATTGAAAGTATTTGCAAAATACGTAGCATAGAGACTAGTACAAAGACTCCCAATAGATAAAAAAAAGTATTTCTATTAAGACCGATTTAATCTCAAATTTTATTCAGTGCTTATTCAGAAACTGCTCATTACAACACATTCCAGTGATCCTTCAAACTTTGCTTATTAGAAAACTTTTAATTTTACATTTAAAATTTTAAGATGATTAATAGCTCATGAATATTTACTGAAAGAATTTATAATCTTTAAAATAAGCGAACTCAAGAAAATAACTTATGGAAATACTATATTTTAACAGTTTTCTATTTTTTTCCTCTTTTTAAAATTTACTCTGAGTGTTAATCTAGTAATACGAATATGTGTGATAACACAAACAATATAACTAAATCATAAAAACAGTAGCCTAATTGTTGAGGATTAAGAATATATTTAGATTCACTCTTGTGTGATTATATAAAATTCATTAGCTAATGATTAAAAAAGGCTGGTAAATTAAATCATCTATAGATCTTTTAATCCATTTTCAAAGTATAGTGGAGTGTAAATGACAAAGATGAAGTATTTGCCTTTATAAAACTTATAACCCTAATATTTTGTAACAGACCTACTTCACTTCTTGAGGAAGTGACTCCTTTTGTAATATTTACTTAAGCAAGTTGTCTCAGGTCACTGACTGTTAAATAAATCTAGTTAAGTAAGAGTAATGCAGGTTAAAGATGTAAGGATTCCTTACCACACACTGCATTAACTTTCTTGCTCAATAATTCCCCTTGCTGAGAAGTTTCCGGTTCTCAGATGTAGCATGGTATAATAATCGATTATTTATATAACGTTTTTACTCTGGTGCATATAGCTTAGGAGCTTTAGATCTTATCCTTTCTGTTCCCAGTTTATGTAACAAAAATACTTTTATATTTCTCATAGAGGTTATAGGAAATGATACGAGTCTATGTAAGACTTAAAAATAAAAAAAAAGAGCAGCATGATCTTAATATAATGTCAGTATAATGGTCACTTTTAGACTAATTGCAAATTAAGGATATATGCTAACTGATGATAGAGTATGATCATCTTATTTATTTATTTATTTTAAATGTTTATTTTGGAGAGAGAAAGAGAAAGAGTGCAATCAGGGAAGGGGCAGAGAGAGGGAGACAGAGGATCTGAAGCGGGCTCTGTGCTGACAGCAGAGAGCCTGATGCAGGGTTTAAACTCCTGATTCCCTGTGAGATCCTGACCTAAGCCAAAGTGGAACACTCAACCAACTGAGCCACCCAGGTGCCCCAAGTATGATCATTTTAAATCACAAGTTTTACAGGTACTTAGAGGCTTAGCGATTATTTAGTCCATTATGAAACCTAGGTTCAGAAAAATGTGGTGACTTGGACTAATCAGTTGGTGAGTGGGAATTAAAGACTGATGTCCCATCTTACATATCAGCTTAATTGTCATTACCTCATGCTTCCATTTAAAAGACTTAACTTTCTGACTCTTTAAAAAATAATTTAATTACATAATAATACAGTCCCCTGGGAAATCTTTAGACTGTTGCAAATAAGGTTAAAGTCCAATTTGATCACCAGGCCAATTCCACAGCATCTTTCTTCAGAAGGGTGAGCAAATTTCATGTGGTGAATATATTATTTTGGATTAGGTTTAGTGAAAAATAATAGAACCCCCCCCCCCAAACAGTATCTGAAACAAAATGTAAATTCAGTCTCATATTTCAGCAGTGGAGATATTACCCATCTAGGCTGACTGATGCTCCTGGGTGTCAGGGTCGCTGCTTCTTTCTCTTGTTTCTCCATAATGGTGGCCTCCAATTTAAGTCAAGATAGCAGTTGGAGCAAGCAACAGTCATTATATTGCTCTCCAGCTACAGGAGAAAGTGTACCTTCCCTCCTCTAAGAAGTTTTATATAATTTTCATTTGGAATCCATTGTGCAAAAGTTAGTCATACAGACCTACCTAGCTTCAAGAGGAGCTAGGAAATGCAGTCTTTATTCCAGGAAGCTTCATGCCCAGCTAAAATCTAGGGCTTAATTTTTATGGAAAAGGGAGGTCAGTGTTGTTATAGTGAGTGCCCAGGGGCAGCAAGAATTCTACTTCTTACTATTTCTTTTTCCTGTCTGGCCTAGATGTCTGTTAAAAACCTCAGTCATTAACAAGAGAGCCAGGCCTGGCAGAATATCAGGAGTTCTTTTCTCATTAACAGATAGTACCTAAATACTGTTCTCCCAGCTTTTCATGTCTGATATACCTGGGAATAATTTTGATCTTCCTCGGCACTCTCATAAGCATCTGTTCCCAGGAACAATAACAACAATAGGAATAAAACAATAAGTGCAAAATATATAATAGATTGAACAACTCACCAAATGATATTATGTATGTTTTTATGATTATACAAGTGTATACATAAACTATAGAAGATAAATTTAAAGGAAGCATGCAAAATGGATAATGATATGTTACCTTGGTTGTTGTGGGATTGAGGTTGGTAATCAAATTTGACTATAATTTATCTGTAATAATCCGAGGATTTACAACAAAATGAGGTGTGTTTGGGGTGGGAGGTGTGGGGAGACTTACTATGTGGAAACCTTTAAGACTCTAGAGTATCTTAATTGAATAGCTTATCTTAATTGGAATACAATGGCTGTCTAATTAAGATAGTTGGTTTTGGTTGCTCACAACCTTATATCATTTATATAATTGATCAATGATATATATCAATGATTCTTATTTTTTTTAACTTTATGTATTTATTTTTGAAAGAGAGACAGAGTGAGCAGGGGAGGGGCAGAGAGAGAAGGAGAGAGAGAATGTGAAGCAGGCTCCATGCTGTCAGCACAGAGCCTGATGCAGGGCTTGAATTCACAACCATGAGATTATGACCTGAGACGAAAGTAAGAGGCAGACGCTTAACCGACTGAGTCACTCAGGCGCCCCAATAGAAACTAATTCTAATGAACTAAACAAAAAAATGAATTTATTGGAGGAGTACCGATACCTATTATCATGGATAGGAAGAAAAGGCTGAATGTAGTAGGAATGTAGCTATGTAGTAGGAATTAAAAACAGACACTATAACCCCAACTGATTTTTATTCTTGTGTCTCTCTGTTTATGGCATACAGTCTCATGAGGTGAAATGGCATTGGTCAAGCTTGAGGCACAAGTGAAGAGGGAAGGGAGAGAGGGAGAGAGAGAATCTTAAGCAGGCTCCACTCAGCGTGGAGCCTGACACAGGGCTTGATCTCATGACTATGAGATCTTGACCTGAGGCGAAATCAAGGGTCAGATGCTTAACCGACTGAGCCACCCAGGTGCCCTGATATCATCAATATTTAAAAAAAAAAATTGTTCCAGGAATAGCCATTTCTTTCCTGAATTCTTTTTTTTTTTAATTTTTTTTTCAACGTTTATTTATTTTTGGGACAGAGAGAGACAGAGCATGAACGGGGGAGGGGCAGAGAGAGAGGGAGACACAGAATCGGAAACAGGCTCCAGGCTCCGAGCCATCAGCCCAGAGCCTGACGCGGGGCTCGAACTCACGGACCGCGAGATCGTGACCTGGCTGAAGTCGGACGCTTAACCGACTGCGCCACCCAGGCGCCCCTCTTTCCTGAATTCTTAAAATTTATTTTATCAAGACAAAATTGACATATAATATTAGTTTCAGATGTACAACATAATGATTCAATATGTGTATATATGTGTATATAAATGATCACCCCAGTAAGTCTAGTTAACATCCATTGCCACACATAGTTATAAATTCTTTTTTTGTGTGGTGAAAACTTCTAAGATCTACTCTTATCAACTTCCAAATATACAATACAGTATTATTAATTATAGTTAATATAGTTACACCGTGTTGTATATTACATCCCACCTTACTCATTTTATTACTTCTCTTGAATTCTTTTTTTTAAAGATTTTATTTTTTTTAAGTCATCTTTACACCCAATGTGGGGATTGAATTCACAGTCCTGAGATCAAGAGACGTATGTTCCACTAACTGAGCCAGAGGCACCCCTGTTTCTTTTTATCTGACAAAGATAACTCAACTTAGTTTCCTTTTTTTTTTTGCTTTGTTTATATCCTCATAGAGCTAAGATTAATGCTTTATCCCAGTAAGGGAATTGGATTAGGTTTCTAGTGTTCTAATTTTCTTATATTAAGTAAATAAATTATATGTAAATTGTAGGCAATCTAAAATTATTGTGGGTAATGAGAGGTATAAATACATTGAATTTGCATGGTATGATAAAAAGAATAAAATGGGCATGTAAATGAAATTAACTGTTTCTGGCTTGAGTATTGATATAGACGTATATATTATTTACGCACTTGATTCCAATTATTTGTAAAGATTCTATAACTGTATAAAATTATATCGAGGAATGTAGTAAATTATAATAATTGTGTATGATTTATAATGATTCTGTGTGTAGTTTTTGTGTTATAAGGAATTGTCACTTGGAATAAAGAAGTGCGGTTGTTGGTCCCTGAGTGCCTTTAATATATTTGTTTTCTAATATATTATAACTGAAGACCTGCATTTTGCAGGACATTAACAAGTGCTGGTAAAGACCTGCAAGATAATTTCCTGAAGGCTCTGGCAGTGAGAGAAGAAGACAATCACAATGGAAAAGTGAGCGTGAGTACCTACATCCTAAAAATGTATACATTAAAGGCACAGTTGGTGTCAATAATATACATTTTAATATCTTCCCTGAGAAGTAATTCATGAGGGATATAATAAGGCTCTTTGTTTTATATATTATACAATTTATATAGAAAAAAAATTTATTCCCACTTACAACTGTGGAAGTACCCAAATGGTGAATAAAAAATAGAATCCTATACATCTATTGTAGAGAAAATGCACGACTCTTTGTGCTGGTCTTATGCTGAAAATACCTGCTCTAGCTCAGCCTCCTGGTATGCTCTACCAAGTCACATCATCTACTGTCCCCCAAGTTTTGCCCTATGCCTACCTGATTTCATACTGCCTTCAGAAGATAGTCCTGTAGTCTGCCTTGTAGTCCTACATTTGGAGATGTGATACAAACCACATGATGAAGCATAATTTTTAATCACCATGGATAATATATTATTACTATATTAAAATGTATGCTAGATAATATATGTAAAAGTGTTAATATTTTTGGAATACATATTTACTTTCACCTTTTGTTAATATAATACTAGTAATATCAGTCTTCTGTAGTAATATCAGTCTTAAAATGTTCCAAGTCAAGGATGAAAAAAGGCAAATGTGACTTACAGAAAAATCTTCAGAAGTAGTGTGATGAAAAATTTATAGCAACAGAAAAATATGTGTATAAGGAGGTCTATTTTACTAAAGTTTTCTCAAAAAGTAGTTGGAATTTTTCTCACTGTCAGGGCCCTTGAAAATTTTACATGCGGACAAAATCCTCACTATACTTTAGAGAGAGAAAAGATCATATTTTGGTCAGCCAATTGAATAGAATTAACCTGGACTTGAAATTAGAGAGATTCTTGGAGGAGTTGGACAAGTGAAGTTTAAGAGGTGAAGTTGGAAATATGGATAAAGAGTAAACTCTGATAGGCCTTGTAAATTACAACAGAAAAGTTTGAAATTTACCTGACTCTAAATAGAAAGAGCAGCTAAAAAGATGGGAATAAAGGCAAAAGAATGTGATAGCACAGGAATCCATCATAAGGACTTACAAGAAGGAACAAATGATCATTAGTGATCAAACAAGACAGGGATTAAAAAACAGCCATACAGATTAATATATATATATATATATTAATATATTAATATATATATATATATATATATTTTTTTTTTGACAAGAAAAATTCCATCTATAGTAAGGATGGAAATTTGATTCCATAAGGTTGGAAAAAATGGCCATGGTTAGACATTAGACCAACAAACACAAATAGCTTTAGAGACCCAAAACCCACATTTTTAACCAAAGTGGCATACTTCCTCTCAAAAATATCTTTTTAAGTCTTTCTCTCCTATTGCAATTTCCTTTAATAATGAGTGCAGACTTATCCGCTCATTTACCCAGATAGAAGCATGTCAGTCACTATGGATTCCCTACTCTCTCTCTCACTCATGTTGAACGAACCACTAATTTCTCCTAAATATAAATCAAGTCACTTCACTTTTCACCCTCTCAACTATCATTTACTTTGATTCAAACTACCATTCTATTTTAAGTAAATTGCTATCATAGCCTCCTAAACGATACACTTATGTATTTTCTTACCCACCTCCCATCCATTTGCCAGTCACTCAATACATTTTCTTGTGCACCTGCTCATGCCTGGAACTGTTCTAGTCCCTGGGACACTGAGTTACTGCAGAATCCATGACCTTAAAGGGTTTATAGTTGAGAGAAGGAGATAGAAAATAAGTAAGCAAAATAAAAGTGGCACAATTAATTTCAGCTCTGGATAGGTACTATGGAAAACATAAAACAATAAAATTGAATAAAAAGATATTGAGTAGAGAGTAGTTGGTTGCTTTAGCTACAGTATATAGGAAAATCACTTTGAGGAGGTGACATCTGTTGGACTTGAATGAAGTGAAGAAGATAGCCACAGAATTTGAAGGGAGAGACACCCCAAACAGATAATGATTTGAGAGGGAGAGATAGCCCAAGAAAAAGGTACAGCATATTAAAAGTTCCTGAGATAATAGCAATTGTGACATATTCAAAGACGGTAAGAAGACCAGAATGGCTGGAATATATTTATTGAAAGGGATTGTAGAGACAGATGAGGTCAGAGTGGAAGTCACAGCCAGAACATAAAGGTTTTAAGGAATTTTGATTTTGTTCTTTAATTTTAATTTTTATATTCTTCTATTTTTGAACTAGAAAGTTGATAGGCAACTTAAAGAAGTAACCCTAATCTGGTTTACACTTTAGAAAGATTGATCTCACTGCTGCTGTGTGGGGTGGAAAATGTGCAAAGGAGGCCTAGCACAGAGGCAAGGAGGTAAGATAGGGAGCTTTTGTAATCAACCAGCAAGAGGTGAAACTCTTACAAGGTGGTACTATTAGAGATAGAGGGAAATTACTGAATCCTGTCTGTGTTTTGGTGGCAGAACAGAAAGGACTCATTGATGTGTTTGATGTAGAATATTAAAGAAAGGAAAGCAAGATGACTACTAGGTTTTTGGCTTGAACAGTAGGTAGACGATGTTGCTACTCACTGTGGCAGGAGAACTCTTGAGGAATGCTGGTTTCCAGAATCAATAATGAAATTGTGCCGTGCTGGCAGTGTTAATTTTGTAATGCCTCTTAGGTACTCAAGTGGAGAAGTTGATTGGTCTTTTACATATAGGGATTTAGAACTTAGAGGAGAAGTCTTGGCTAGAATATAAATCTGAAAGATACCTATATCTAAATGGTATGGAAAGTCATGGACTTGCAGATATTTACTAGGCGGAGAGTATAGGTAAAGAAAAGTGAAGTCCAATGATAGATCTTTATGAAACCCCAACATTTAGAGATCTGGAATGTGTGAAAGAGCCAGCAAACAATACTGAGAAGTAGCAAGTAGGAGAAAAGTAGAAGAAAAGTCAAGTGGGAGCAATGCTACAAACATGGGAGAAGAAGCAATTTTAAAGGAAAGAATGCTCACCATGTCAGATGCTGCCAAGAGGTCAAATAAGATGATGCCTAAGTTTCCCCTGGCTGTTGTAACAAGTTACTACAAACTGGGGGGTTGAACACAACAGAAACTTATTTTCTCACAGAAAGTCTTATTTCACAGAAGTCTGAAATGAAGATGTTGGCAGAACCAAGTTCTCTCCAAAGATCTAGGGGAGAATCTCTTCTATGCCTTTTCTTAACTACTGGTGTTTCTGGAAATCACTGGTGTTCTTTGGTTTGTAGACCTATCACTCTAATCTATGCCTCCATTATCACACAATTCTCCTGCACCTGTGTTTCTGTCTTCTGTTTTCATAAAAACACCGATCATATTGGATCCTCCTCCCCAATTGAATATGATCTAATCTTAATTTTATTATACATACAAAGACCTTATTTCCAAATAAGGTCACATTCATAAGTACCAAGGGTTAAACCTTCAACATATCTTTTTTGGACAGCTAGGGGGCATGATTCAACCCACAACAAATGATAAATAGTTTGGCATTGTTTTTGGCTAGGTAAATATGGTTACATTGGCAAGGGCTGTTTCAGTGATGGGAATGGGTAAATGTCTCATTGGAGTAGGTAGAAAAAAGAAAAAAGTGTGTAATACAGGGAGAAACAACTGTTTTATTGATTTTTGCACTGTCACTGGAATAAGGCTTGGAGTCCAAGTAGTTTGTTTTGTTGTGTTTTAATTTTAGATGGATAATATTAACCCATGTTTTATGTTAATAGGAATGATCCAGTAGAGAGAGGGGTATTGATGGTGTAGGAGAAAAAGGAAATGATTGATGAAAAGAAGTCCTTAAAAGGAAGATCGGGTCCAGAACACTAGGGAAGGGTTTGTCTTTGAGAGGGGCAGAAACCATTTGTAAAGTTATAGCAGGAGGGAAGAAAGATCTATAGGCACACCAGCTAAGTTGGTTGGTGAATTTGAGTTTGGGAAGATGAGACAGCTCTGCTATGAGTGTATCTATTTTTTCTGCATTATTGCTCTGAATGATCTTTAATTACGTCATTATGGATTTGTCTTTTCCCTAGAGAAGGCCTCAGATTTAACTTTTATTGAGTATGCTAAAGAGTTAACATTGTATGTTGGATGGGTGGTCACTGATTTTGAAATTGGAATCTTATCAGACTCATAGTTTGCTGACACAAAAATAACATGGTCATTTATTTGGGCCTTTGAATTTGTGGTATTATTGTAATCAGCAGAATACATATCATTATATCAAGAGTGGCATTTAAGGCTTAATTTTCTATTTCCTACTCTAGGCTTAAAGCAGACTCCAAATGGGTTTATAGAAAACTATAAGAGAATACAACATGTTTTAGACAAAGCTAATTATGACGATCACAAGCTTATTTAAAAGCCATTTAGTAAATGGATATGCTTTTTAAAAAGTAGTCCTATAAAGTATACAATATTCATGAGATTTGAATCTATATTAATTTGCTGTCAGCAGAAATTATATGTGAATTTTATGAGGTCTGAACTCTCCAAGGGACATGACTATTTCCTAAGCATTAGTATTTCTCTACATAGTGAGTACAAAATAAATGGAGAATTTCAACCCAGAGGCTCACTTGCTACTCTTTTTGTTTCATTTTAATGAAAGTACATGCTGGAAAAATTATGATATAGTTTTAGAACTGACATAATTGATCTGCATGGCCTAATAAGGCTTGAAGGGCTAATTCCATAGCAATTTTCTTAGGTAATTTTTGTTAAATGCATCTAGGAAATTAGAAAAAGATTGGATTTACTTTCCCACACTCACAACTTTTTATTTTATTGTTAAGTTGGGTGATCCCAGGTTTCAAATGCTATTTGGTGTAATTGAATCTTGTTCTGGGTGTTCTCTTTCTCTCTCTGGTCAACTAATTGCAAAATTGATTTTCTAGTTTTCTCCATTTAGGCCTTGAATTTACTCTGCTATAGAGCCTAGAGCTTGGGGAAACGTCATTCTTCTCTGTCCCCACTTCCCAGTGGGCCTCCACCCTAATACTTTCAATGCTAAAGTTATAGGATTACTTGCTTATTATATACACTCATACCATTTCTACAGACCTACTGCATAGACATGTAGTCTTAGCTTTATGACCTGGGAAGGAACAGCGTTTTATGACAATTAAAAGTTTGTATAACTGTTACTAAAAGAATACAAATTCTTGGAAATAGAATTCCTTTAAAGATTTCAGTGGAGGGGCAACTGGTTGGCTCAGTCAGTTAAGTGCCTGACTCTTGATTTTGGCTCAGGTCTTGATCTCATGGTTCATGAGATTGAGTCCCACGTTGGGCTCCATGCTGACAGTGCGGACCCTGCTTGGGATTTTCTCTCCCTCTCTCTCTGCCTCTCCCCTGCTCTTGTGTGTTCACTCTCTCCCTTTCCCTCTCTTTAAGAATAAATAAACATGTAAAACAATAAATAAAGATTTCAGTGAATCAGTGGGTCAGATGCTATGGACTTAAATATTGTTTAGATAAATCTTTTTTTTTTTTTTTTTCAACGTTTATTTATTTTTGGGACAGAGAGAGACAGAGCATGAACGGGGGAGGGGCAGAGAGAGAGGGAGACACAGAATCGGAAACAGGCTCCAGGCTCTGAGCCATCAGCCCAGAGCCCGACGCGGGGCTCGAGCTCACGGACCGCGAGATCGTGACCTGGCTGAAGTCGGACGCCCAACCGACTGCGCCACCCAGGCGCCCCTAGATAAATCATTTTTAAGTAAAGCTTGTATTAATCTGAAGATTACTTGATTTAATTCAATAATCAATATTATGAATGTCTCTGAATTTCATATGTAGTATATACTGCATATAAGTGTATGTATAATTTGTGAATATGCATATATATACATATATAAATACTTTATACAAAAACACACACATCCTTTCCTTACATTTGCCCGCAAATACTCTTGTTTTAGATTAGACAAAACATTGAGACTTATGTACAATTCATATACAAAATGTTAAAAGGATTTTTATTAAGTATGTAGTGCTTCATATGACAGATACAATGTTTTCCTACTAAAATAACTAATTTAATTTAGCTTAAACTAAATTAAATTAAATTTTTTAAGTTTATTTTGAGGTGGGGAGGGGCAGAGAGAGAGGGAGAGAGAGAATCCTAAGTAGGCTCTGCTCTGTCAGCCCAGAGACTGATGTGGGGCTCAATCTCATGAACTGTAAGATCATGACCTGACCCAAGATCAAAAGTTGGATGCTTAACTGACTGAGCTACCCAGATGCCCCTAAATTTATTTTTAATGTGTTCCATGCATGTATGAAAATGTTTCTACCTCATGATTCTTATATTAAAGATTTAAAAATTCTTTAAAAATTAAAATAATTAACCATTTCTTTCTCATTTATAAGGAGATTTATTGTTTCCTGAGAAAGTGTAATTTTCTAATTGCTTATGCTAATGAAGTTTTTAACACTACCACCACAGTGAGGCATTCATTAAGTGCATGTTTATGATAAATGCTTGGAAAAAAAATTAAGTAAGTTTGGTTCTAGATATCCAGAAACTCTGAGGCAAATCACACTGATGTGTAGATGGACATAAATTTATGGATTTTTGGTGGTCTTTCAGGTTTTCTGTATACAGTATCATGTCATCTGCAAATAGTGAGAGTTTTACTTCTTCCTTGTCAATTTGGATGCCTTTTATTTATTTTTGTTGTCTTAGTTCTGTGGCTAGAACTTCCAGTACCATGTTAAATAAAAGTGGTAAGAGTGGACATCCCTGGCTTGTTCCTGACCATGGAGGAAAAGCTCTCAGTTTTTCCCCATTTAGGGTGATATTAGGTGTGAGATTTTTCATATATGGCTTTTATTATGTTGAGGTATGTTCCTTCTATGACATGATACTATATACAGAAAACCTGAAAGGCTCCACCAAAAAACTTCTGTAACTGATAAATGAATTCAGTAAATTTACAGGATACAAAAACCAATGTACAGAAATCTGTTGCATTTCTATACACCAATAATGAAGCAGCAGAAAGAAAAATTAAGGAATCAATACCATTTACAGTTGCACCAAAAACAATAAGATGCTAGGAATAAACTAAGGAGATGAAAGACCTCTATTCTGAAAACTGTAAAACACTGATGAAAGAAATTGAAAATGACACAAAAAATGGAAAGACATTCCATACTCATATATTGGAAGAACAAATATTGTTAAAATGTCTACACCACCCAAAGTAATCTATACGTTTAATGCAATCCCTATCAAAATGCCACCAGCATTTTTCACAGAGCTAGAACAAACAATCGTAAAATTGTATGGTACCACAAAAGACCTTGAATAGCCAAAGCAATCCTGAAAAAGAAATCAAAGCTGGAAACATCACAATTCCAGAGTTCAAGCGGTATTACAAAGCTGTAGTCATCAAGACAGTATGGTACTGGCACAAAAACAGACACATAGATCAATGGAAGAGAAAAGAGAACCCAGAAATGAACCTACCACTATATGGTCAATTAATCTTCGACAAAGCAGGAAAGAATATCCAATGGGAAAACAACAGTCTCTTCAACAAATGGTGTTGGGAAAACTGGACAGCTACATGCAGAAGAATGAAACTGGATCACTTTCTTATAGCATACACAAAAATAAACTCAAAATGGATTAAAGACCTAAATGTGAGACCTGAAACCATAAAAATCCTGGAAGAGAAGGTGGTCACTTCTTTGACATCAGCTTTAGTACCTTCTTTCTAGATATGTCTCCTGAGGCAAGGGCAACAAAAGCAAATATAAAATATTGGGACTACATAAAAATAAAAAAAACTTCTGCACAGTGAAGGAAACAATCAACAAAACTAAAAGGCAACCTACAGAATGGAAGAGAATGTTTGCAAATGATATATCTGATAAAGGGTTTGTAGTCAGGGGAGCCTGGGTGTCTCAGTCAGTTGAGCGTCCATCTGTTGATTTTGGCTTAGGTCATGATCCCAGGGTCCTGGGATAGAAACCCGTGTCAGGCTCCATGCTGAGTGTGGAGCCTGCTTATGATTATTTCTCACTCCCCCTCTGTCTTCTCCCCAACTTGTGCACTTTCTCTCTCTTTTAAAAAAAAGGTTAGTATCCAATATATACAAAGAATCTATAAAATGCAACTCCCCCAAAGTGAATAATCTAATTAAACAATGGGCAGAGGACATGAATAGACATTTTTCCAAAGAAGACATATAGATGGCAATAGACACATGAAAAGATGCTCAATATCACTTATCATAAGGGAAATAAAATCAAAACTACAATGAGATATCATTTCTCACTTGTCAAAATAGCTAAAATCAATGACATAAGAAACAACAGGTGTTGGCAAGGATGTGGAGAAAGAGGAACCCTCTTGCACTGTTGGTGGGAATGCAAACTGATGCAGCCATTCTGGAAAACAGTATGGAGTTTCCTCAAAAAGTTAAAATAGACCTACCCTACAATCCAGCAATTGTACTACTAGGTATTTACCCAAAGAATACAAAAGTAGTAATTCCAAGAGATACATGCACCCTGATGTTTATAGCAGCATTATCTACAATAGTCAAATTATGGAAATAGCTCACATGCCCATCAATTGATGAATGGATAAAGAATATGTATATACATGTATATATGTATATATATACATATCGGAATATTATTATGGAAAATATATATATATATATAATGGAATATTACTCAGCAATAAAAAAGAATGAAATCTTGTCATCTGCAATGATATGGATGGAGCTAGAAAGTATTACACTAAGGGAAATAAGTCAGAGAAAGACAGGTAACATATAGTTTCACTCGTATGTGGTATTTAAGAGACAAAAGAGCAAAGGCGGGAAAAAAGAGAAAGAGAGAAGCAAACCATGAAAAAGATTCTTAACTATAGAGGATAAACTGATGGTTATGAGAAGGGAGGTGGGTAGGGAGTATGGGTTAAAAAGGTGATGTGGCTTAAGGAGTGCATTTGCTATGATGAGCACTGGATATTGTGTGGAAGTGTAGAGTCACTATATTGTACACCTGAAACTAATATTACACTGTATGTTAACCAACTGGAATTTAAATAAAAACTTTAAAAAATCAGATAACTAAGCGTATTGTGTGAATACGTGAGATATTCATGTGAAATAGTCACACAATGATTTCTGAGAAATCATTTTCTTAGAAAAATCAGTGAAAGTGTTAAATAAGTTAAATATTTAAATGAAGCTGAGATTAAGAGTGTTCTTTTTTCCCTTGCAATGTCCAAAAATACCTTTACAGAAATGGTAAAATTATAGAGGTTGCTTGAATGAAGATGTAATATCTTGAGAACATTTCATGTCTATGATAGAGACTAAAGAAAATTTTAATGGTCAAAATGTGATGATTGTGTGAAGAAAATACTAGGTGGAAATTAGAATGAAGAAGTAAAATGGGTCAGTGTGAGACAATAGTTTTCTATTTCCTTCTAGATTACTCTGAGCTTTCTTTACATGGTTTATCAATAGGTTTATCTCCTATTTTGGTATCTATGATATAATTATCTTTTAGTTTTCTTACTTTCTTCTGACTTTTGATTTCATTCTCTTTCTTGGGCTGACTACCTTATAACTCTACTTGAAGCTGCATCCTTTCCACTGTGCACATTTTTCCTTGGAATCATCCAGATCCTATACGTCCAGCCCCATGGATCCACTGCTGTACGTCTATTAATTAATTTATTCAATTATTCATTAAATGGTGATAGCTATTCTATACTAGGCATTATACTGACTTCTGGAGAAACAAATGGATTTCAAGTGCCTTATGAAGCTAAAAGTTGCTTGGGAAAGAAAGTCAATAATCAAGTAAGCATACAAAAAATCAAAATTACAACTGTGACAGGTGCTATGAAGGAAAAACACAAAAATCTCTCATTGCATATAAATGGATCAGGAGATGATATCAGATTTTCAGACAAAATAATTAGGACATTTTCGTATGGAGAATGAACTACAGAGAGAATAAAACATGCAAGATACATGCCAATACATGCAAGATCAGATTAGAAAAGATGAAATAATAGCTTGGATCAGGAAGATGAGAGGGAAGACAAAAAGAACTGATTTGAGAGATATTTAGAAGGTAATATTGAAAAGGATGTGGTGACAAGATATAATTAAGACCAGGGTTGAAGCAAAGGGCGTGGACATGGATAACTGGCCTCTGCAGCTGGAGAGATGGATGGGTAAATATGGTGCACTCAAAGATCAGGAATGGGGCAAAAAGAGATCATGGATCTGCTTTTGGGTATATTGAGTTTGAGTTGTTATGACAAAAGAAGTTGTTGAAATGTTAAGTATATAACTAAACTATCTGAAGAAAGATAGTTTCTATAGTCTTCTATAGTTTCATAGTCTTCTATATGAAGAAAGAAGATCTCCTAAAATCTACTCCAGTGTTTATCTACACATCGCTATGCCTCAGATGCTTACATTTGTATGCATTGAAGTTAATTTTCTTTTCCTCCTCTACTCCTCAGATCTTACATCCACTTGGTCACCAAGCCCAGTCAATTCTACCTTGTAAATATGTCTCAAATTAATGTGGGGTAAAAGGTCAGGAAGCCAAAGAGATAGGCAACAGCCATCTCTAAGGGCTCTGTTGTGCTGTGCTCAGTAGCATAGACAGTGCTCTGTAGATGATGAGTAACACTCAAAGAATTTAGACAAATGGTTGATGTGATCAGACATGCATTTTAAGAATACACTGGCAGCAGTAGGTGGGAATAAATATCTCTGTAGGAGTGGGGAACAAGATAAGAGAAGGGAGGCCAACTGAAAGGCCACTATAACATTTTAGATAATAGATAATAAAAGGCTGGGATAAAGAAATGACAGAATGAATAGTGGATAAAGATGGAGTTCAGTAATTTTGGAGATAACTGCAAAGCATGTTATTTGTTTTGATGTAGGAAATGGGGGTTGAGTACTATTCTTGCGTTTCTATTTGGGGGATTCAGTAGGGCATGAGCAGTTGATAATTTTTAATGGGGAGACAAGTGTGATCCTAGCATTAGAAGATTTACTGTATTCGAGTGGTTAAGAGCATACAAGTTAGAGGTGGATAGGAACTAGATTCAAGGTCTAGATTTATTGCTTACCCAGTATTACAGATCACAAAAGGTCTGTGCTAAGTTTTCCAAGCCAAATACCCTGTTCTATAGTATAGGGAGTGAAAGAATACCCTCATCATAATATTGATTATTGAAGAGAAAATTCAGAAAAGAAAATTGGTACACTACATGATACATGACAAATATGTAACAAATGTGATTTCTGCAGTAAAAGAAAATTATAGTGTTGCTAGAGCTACAATAGTGAATAAAAAAGAAATTGTAGAAAACATGCAATAGTTTTCAAGGGAAGCACTGAATGGTTTTGCATCTCCTTTTAGAAAAGATGGTTGAAAGGTTTCCTTAAGACAATCAGATATAGATTTTGTTAGAGATCTAAAGATTGGTGGCCATTAGCAAGATATTATAGAAATCAGAATATTAAAACAAATACTTTATGTAATGGATTTTGTTTTATGTTATAGGAAACCACAGTCTACTTTATTACTTTTCTACTCTCTGCAAACCACTTTGCCATTTGCCATAAACAAAGATGGAAAAGACATTGACCCTCCCTACACTATTTCTAATGTAATAGGGATTATGTAACTCTTTTAAGTGGCTAAGTGGCAGAGTGGGGATGGGTTGGGGTGAGTTATCCTTTTTCAGATGGTAGTAAACTAAGAATCCTGAATTTATTGAATGGAAAAAAAAACAAAAATAAAATATGCCCTTCCTAATCAGAGACTCATGAGGATTGTAATGAAAGGTCACATGCTGTTCCGGGCTGAGAAAGTGGAACCTGTTGACACTTATTTTCCCACTGAATGTTGACTGTGTAAACAGTTACATGGCTGACTAGTTTGGACTTTGAAATATGCATTATTGAAGCTGGTATAAAAGCACTGCTTACAACTTTTCCTTCAGAGTCATTCAAAGAAACCACTGTACATGGGTAAGGAAAACCTATGAATTAGGCAGTTCCTAATATACCCATTTCCTGTGTTGAAATCTCTATGAAACATAAGATTGCGTTGTATATGACCAGTAACATTGTGCTGACATGATCTTTTCCCTCCTTGCTATTTTCCAACTTCTATAAAATGTTCCCTTTCAAGAAAATGAAGGTACTATACAGATGTTTATTTCCTTTTTAATTGAATCCATGCCTGTCCATTAATAAACCCTTATGGAAATTATATGACTCATTCAATGGTACCTTCATTTTAAACAAATGACATCAGTGTTTGGCAAATAAAATGCACATCAACTTACATTTTACTGAAAAGAGTATAGTTGAATAGATCTTTAATTCTTTAGTTCCTAGATAAAAAAAAATATGATATAGAGATAGTGAGAAATTTTGGAAAGAGCAGATGTTATAGAGCCATGTTAATCTGGGTTGATTCTTGGATTTCCCACTTATTACAGGCTAACCATTACTTTCTAAACACTAAACACTATTTCAACTGTACAGAGCCTGAGTGTTCCTACCCACAATATGGAGGCAATCATTTTCATACAGTTGAGATATTTCTAGAAAAAATTGTATAATGTTTAAGGCACAAATAAACTAATACTTAGTAGGTGTTTAATAAAATATAAGGAATATGTATTCTGTAAAAAATAAATTGTAATATGTGTTTTGTTACTTCTGGTTCCCTAGAAGTAGAGCCTAAGATGCAGATTTTAGTGGAAGGAGTTCAATGAGAAAGGTCTCTCACATGAAACCCGTTAAGGGCATGATGGAAGCATGATAGTATAGAAGACAAAAGTGGGCAGAGATGTGATTTCAGTGGAAATCTAGCTTCACTCTGATCACACAGGAAGCACCAGCGCATGAATTGTTTCAGAGTTTGCTTTTCCTGGAGGCAAGAGGGGCAGTGTGCTATATATACATTCTCCTTCCCCCTTCCTGTGTCTATCAATTAATCATCAGCTGCCGAGAGGGTTGGGGAAGGAGGGAGTAAAGTGGCTCAGGTCAGATAAGGGCAGTTCTTTTTGAGGAGAGAGCAGGTGTGAACCATTAGCCATTAACACCTGCAGCATCTGGAGCTGGGTGCACCAGCCTGGGAAAGGGGATCTGGGAGGGACACTGCCAACATGCACTGCAGATGCAAAAGGTTAGTTTTAGCCATTTTTGAAAGAAAAGAATGCTACTCTTTCAATAATGTAATTGTATATACGCAAAAAAGTATTTTTGTTTAAGATATTTAAATTTATCAATCATTTTTATATGAAGCTTTAATTGCTTCTTTAGCGTCCCATTTCTAAAATGAGAACAGCTATTTGAATTAAAATAAAACGTATTTTACTGCAAAGTCCTCTTCGTTTACAAATAATCATAAGTGCAAACATGGTTTTTGGGTCCAGAAATTTTGCATATATAATAAACTTTTCCATTTAAATCTTATACCCACTAGTACATGTTCCCATATGTAATGGGTGCTGTTTTGTTGGACTGACAGAATCAAGGCAGCGAATCTACTCATGATTCAGAACCAGCATCATGTCAGAATGCATTCATGAAAGACATGTTTGTGGATATTAAAGCTGTGGTCATAGGAGTGGGAATATAGTTTACTACTTTCTAAACACTGAGCATTTTCAAAGTTAGTGCAATCTTTTTTTCAAAGTTTTAATTTAAATTCCATTTAGTTAACATGCACTGTAATATTAGTTTCAGGCATACAACATAGTGATTCAACACATCCATACATCACCTAGTGCTCATCACAAAAAGTGCACTCCTTAATCCTCATCACCTATTTAACCCATCCTCCCATCTACCTCCCTTCTGGTAACCATCAGTTTGTTCTTTATAGTTAAGAGTCTGTTTCTTGGTTTGCTGTTCTCTGTTTCTTTTTTCCCCTCTTTACCCATTTGTTTTGTTTCTTAAATTCCACATATGAGTGAAATCATATGGCATTTGTCTATCTGAATGCTTTTGGGCACTTGTGGAATAGAAAAAAGAAGAAAATTGACATAAGTCGCTAAAATTTGAAAAATGAATTGCTTGGTCACATTATTGAGTTGCTATAATTCCCAAAGTTCTACGCAAACAAGTGACTTTAGCTATTTGTCTAATAATGAAATGTAATAGGATTGTTTAGACATTAATAGAAGTATGAATAACCTAAGAATGCATTGCTCCTCTTTGTAAACAAAAATAAGGGCAAAAATGGTAAAAGTCCTGCTGATTTACTCATAGCAAATGCTCCAATAAAGTTTATGTGACATTTAAGTCCACATTCCTTTTGACTACCAATCTAAAATCCTTAAAGTTCTGAAAACCAAAGAAATTTTTAAAATTTGGAACCGAGTAATTTGGCAATGAAACCTGATCTGAAATGAGACTATTTATAGATTTTATCTCATTTAGTGTGGTGTCCCTTTGGTTCATTGCAGAAAAAGTAATGTGTTTGGTTATTGGATGCTGTCCTAGGCTTACCTGGGAATGTTGATTTGTATATGTATACCTACCATATTACCTTGCTAAAAGAAAAATATTCTGAGTTTTAAAACAATTCTAGCTCCAGAGTTTTCAGATAAAAGATTATATATATATATATATATATATATATATATACACACACACACACATATAATTCTTCTTTAATATATAATTCTCTCTATATTATATGTATAATTCTTTATATATATAATTATATATATAATCATGTATATATTATATATAATATACACGTGAAGTATTAATTATGGTAAAATGAGCTACATAAGAAAACAACATCTTAATGGTCTAATATAATAAAAATTTATTGCTTTCTCACTTTAGCTCAGTTGCTTATCCATGTTAAACTCACAGTAGGGCTTTTTCTGTTTCATGTACTTATTCAGGGACCTGTATTGTAGATAAGCTCCATTATCTTTATTCCTTAGCTTCTGAAAATGCTCTGGATATTGAGAACCACTCAAGGGAGAGAGAAAGAAGAATCATTCAGAAGATTCTTTACAGGCCAGAACTAGAAATCTGGTTTATAGTATTCTGTCCTGGACTCAGTCATATGGTCACACTTATTTGGGAAGACTGGGAAATATGGTCCATCTGAGTGGCAGAAGGAAAGCAACATGTTATTGGTCATGGTACCTGCCACATATATGTATGTGTATATTATTGCTACGTCCTATTCTCAAAGCAAAGGACTTAATTACAGAAAAATTATTTCATAATTAAGGCCATTAGTTATCTTTAATAAATGAATATGCTACGCTTTCTAAAAATAATGGGAAAACTGAAAAATAGGAGTAATGTTGTAGATAACTAGTCTTATCATATAATAACATATTAAAAAGCTACCCTTGCTAAGACAATATGGCACAGGAACATGAATCGATTCATGCTCTACTGTACTCGTAATCAGATAAATGAAAATTAAAGTGAGTTATATATTTTACATACACAGATAAGAAACAAAATAAAATGGCAGATCTTGCCAAATGCGGGTGAGGATGTGAAGAAGTAAGAAATCACGTTCAGTGATTCAACATTTCATACATTGTTAGGCAGAGTTCAGAGACCAGTTTAATAAGGTCTGATAAAGAGAAAGATGTGCATAATCTTTAAACTAGTAGATATGTATCTGTGAGAAACTGTCAATCATGTATGAGAAGGTAATTCCAAGCACATGCATTGTAGCATTACTTAGAATATAGCAAAAGAACCTAAGTGTTCATAGACATGAGAACAAGTTGTGGCCCATTTATAAAATGGGACATTACACAGAAATCAATGTGAAAAGTAGGTGTACTCTGTATATCAGTGTGGATTGTCTTAAAAACATCATGTAAGAGAAAAAAAAGGCATGTTTCTGAATGATATGTGCAGGATGACCCTCCCTCAGTCACTGACAAGTGCTGTTCCTTTCTATATCTCAGTTTCCTTATCTGCCCATTGGATTAGTGACAATAACAAGTTAGTAAAATGGACAAAAATTAAAGGAACTACTGCTGGCAAAGTGCTTAGAACATTTTTAGAATACAGTAAACAACAAAAGTCATTACTTAAAATTAAAAATTTAAAAACCATACAAAATAATTGACAGTCTTTTTTTATAGATAATCTCATGTTCTAATCATAAAAGCTATATGAGGATTGGGGCATCTGGGTGGCTGAGTCAGTTAAACGCGTTAAACCTGTGACTTAGACACAGGTCATGATCTCACAGTTCCTGAGTTCAAGCCTTGGGTCGGGCTCTGTGCTGACAGCTCAGAGCCCAGAGCCTCCTTAAGAGTCTGTGTCTCCTTCTCTCTCTACCCCTCCCCAACTCACGCTCTGTCTCTCTCTCCCTCTCTCTCTCAAAAATAAGTAAGCATTAAAAAATTTTTTTAAAAACTACATAAGGATAATACACACTGAATTTTGGAAAGTCGTTCCATTGTGTAAGATAGGAGGTGGTTAGAAGGGTAACGGGGAAGTAGAAATGAAAATAGGCTCTTATGTGTCTTATTTCTACACAAATTATGGTGCCAGTATGGGAGAATAGAAAGATTTGAGTAATCTGCTTAGTTGGATGTTGGATACCTGAGTATTAATTATGGTAGTTATGTTAATAAGTGTTAGGTGTGTTAGCCTCTTTTATAATTTTCTTTATGCATGAAGTATTTCATAGTCATAAATGGAAGCAGGGAACTATTTTTGGAAAAAATTTAAATGAGTAATTACCAGTGAATTTATTATGTCAAGTAAAATGTTTATAAAGAATAAATAAAAAATGTAGCCAAAAGGGCAAATCTTGGGGTGGCAACTTAGAATTCTTTTTTTCTCTGGGAATGGAACTCAGATTCAGAAGAGGCCCTCTAGAGGCCATGTGTGTCCTGCCTATTCCTGTCCTCTTAGATAACTGATTTATCCTAGGCCAATTGGATTCTGTTGATTGGGAAGGAACATTAGAAATGGTGAGTTAGAGAGCCAAGGAATCATTGACACTAACCCCTTTAAAGACATGGTTCATGACCAACAGCTGCTGAAGTCCCTGATCTACTCCTATGTATGAATTATTCAACACTGCCTTTGAATCTGGGAGAGATAGAGGCACCTGGGTGGCTCAACTGGTTGAGCGTTCGACTTCGGCCCAAATCATGGTCTCACGGTTAGTGGGTAAGAGCCCCACTCTGTGCTGACAGCTCAGAGCCTGGAGCCTGCTTCAGATTCTGTCTCCCTCTCTCTGCCCCTCCCCCACTCACGCTCTGTCTCTCTGTCTCTCTCTCTCTCTCTCTCTCTCTCTCTCAGAAATAAAGAAACATTAAACAAATTATAAATCTGGGAGAGATATATTGCAGGACCATTCCAAAAATTCTTCATTTTGCTTACAGTCCAATTTTTGGTTTACAGCCAAGGAACCTTGACTACAATCTTAAAATTAGTAAGGTTTATCTCTAACACAGAATCCTTTTGTGAGAACAGTAGCTTCCAGTTCCATCCATCCAGAGGAAACCACAAAAAGCATTGGTTAAGTTGGAGTCTATGCATTCATGCTCTATGGGCATCTAAGAAAGCTATCATTTCCTCTCAGTCCACTTCTATATACCGTGTTTTCACACAGCAATTTAAAGGTTAACTAAGAACTATTGAAAAATCGCTACAAATTTTGGAAAGAGAAAATCAAAATAGAGTGGCTCCAATAAAATGTAAAATTATTGTATGTGCTGATATGGTAAGGGCTTTTATTTTTGAAATGTCTTGTTAATGAAATTGTAAAATCTGCTTCCCTAGATAACTGTAGAAACATTTATAGATTGTTTTGGGTTTGGATATGTGTAGTGAGAGCCAAGTATATTCATGAAAGTATTTGATCCTTGATGCAGCATGATAGTAATATTTTTTTCTTCAAATGCATAAATTTAAAAACTAAAAACTTCTGGCTGCCTAATGTTAACAAACACAATGGCTTTCAAATTGTGAATGATTCAAAACAGCAATGAAAAAGAAAAATTCTTTTTTCTAATAAAATGCAATATTTTATTAGAAATGAATGAATTAAATAGCTCTTCTGTCAACAAATAGTTTCACTTCTTAAAACTAACAGTGGTCCTCATAAGGAAGATTCTAGTGAAAATCAGCTGTCAGAGGAGATGTTGACTGTACTATAATAAATAACAGAGCTGACCTTCAGAGCAATAAGAGGAATACAACTTGTGATCACTCTTTATGAGTAGTTCATTACTCTTTATTTATGAGCATTATGGCAAAATCTAATTTGCAGAACGTGATGGTGACCTTGGCAGAAAATTGTAATACCTAACAATTGTAATTTAATGTTTTTAGTATTAAGAGAAAATTGTATTACATCATATTCAAAGGATTTTCCTATTAATTTTACAAACTTTAAGACATTGGTATGTATGATCTCAGCAAGGTTTGGGTCACCAACACAAATTTAGCAATCATGTTGATTTCTCCTTTCCTCCTTAACTCCAGTATGCTATGAATTAATTCAATGCTCTTGACAGCTAAGCTTTTGAAGTAGTATTCTGTTTAGATGTGATAGCTAAAAGGAACCAGAGTCGGCCTTTCCCATTCCTGTCGCCTACTCTTGAGTCCCCGGGGAATGGTATATTTTACAACTGGGTCTTCACAAGGTTGTGTTCCTTTAGATGAAAAAAAAAATTCCCCAAACAGTAAATATGTTGGTATGTGATTTTCATTGGACCAGTTCTACATATCTGACCATTACGGGTCTGTATTTTTACTCATCCTGAGTAGAGATGTTTAAGGGAAGGGACTAGATTTGAACCAATGTCTTCATTGCAGTCAGGATAGCAAGAATAACTGCTTCATTTAGCATAAGGGCCAAATACATTTACATTCTTCTTTAGATCTTGAGAGATGGGCAGAAAATCTCAGAAGGGTCAGTTTATCTTTCATTCTTTTTTTTTTTTAAATCTCTATTTCTCTTCATGTTTAACCAACTTTTGCAGTGTTAACAATTACAATTATAAAGATAGTTGTCTTTTGTTGAATGCCTATTTTGTGTTATTACTCATATTTTGTCATGTTTCTTGGCATAAAGTCATTCATAGTATTCCCTTTATAATTTTAATGTCTGAAGGGAAATACTGCTATCCACCTTCTTTCCTGATACTAGTGACTTCTGTTTTCTCCTTTTTTCTGAGCTGTCTGGCCTAGGTTTATCACTTTTATTGATTTTCTCATAGAACCAACTATTAGCTTCATTGATCTTTATTGATTTTGTGTTGTTTATATCATTGATATTTGCTCTTTATTATTTCTTTTCTGCTGCTTACTTTGGGTTTAACTTGATCTTCTTTTTCTAGTTTCTTAAGATGAAAGTTTAGGTTTTTGATTTGAGACTTATTTTCTAACATGGGTGTTTTCGTGCTATACCCTGCCCTCTAAGCACTGTTTTAGTCCACAAGATATTTTGATATGTCACGTTTTCATTTCCATGCTATTTATTTTTTTATGCAGTACAAATTACTTTCTAATTTCTCCTTTGATTATTTTGACCCATAAATTATCTAAAATTTGTTCATTTTTAAGTATTTGGGTATTTTTCAGTTTCCAAAATTGCCTCAGTGTCTGTGATTAATTTATTAACTTTGATTACCTATTCCTCTTACTCCTTTTTCGTCCTGATCTTATCATTTGAGATGAACAGGCTGAAAGACATATCACTGTTAGCGGATGTGCCTTCACTCTAGTATTTGTTCTTAAGTGATCTCTGAGGAGACTAGAGTTTTTTGTTTTGTTTTGCTTATTAATTTTCTGTTTCCTAAATTACTTCTGTGTCTTCCAGGCTAAATCTTTTCTTGTATGTTATTTGTTGCAAGATTTTCCTCAAATGTCCAGTGATCCTTGGTTATTCATTCATATTTAAGAAAAGGGCAACTTAAAAGTTGACTGTGAGCTCTGACAGCTTTTGCATTAACCTATGTATGATTGGTCAGGAAACTTGCCATTAGACAGAGACTTTCTTAAACGTGGAAGACTTTGTTCTGTGACACCCAGTGCCTGCTCACATTCTCTCCAGGGGTTTTGTTCAGTTTCTCTAGGTCGTAATCTTCAGTCTTTTTTCTGGGCATTTAAGGGGCATGGCTGTCGGGCTATTGATAATTCTGTTCATGCAGGTGGAGTGTATTTTTGTTTGACCTTCTCGACCCCACTTCTCACTCCTTGACTTCTGTGTAACTATAATTTCTGAGTTCTGAGCTTCTCCATGGATTAGCTGATAAAACTGATTTTCTTATTGGATGCAGTGTTTTCTCTTGTCCTTCCTTTATTCCTCCATGAATAAGCTCAACTATGCCTGTACGTCTTTTATTAATAATGCTAGATACATTTTAATTCTCAACAATTACAGTTCTTTATTTTTTAAAGTAGAATTATGTCACTATCTGCTTTCTACCAAGAATCTAATGTTTGATATAAGCATAATATGTTCATGTATATATGTAATTTGCATATACCTATATAAAAAGTTTTGTTCATTTATTAATGGAATTTTTTGGTAAAGCAGATGTTCCCATTGTTAAAAGATTTTTAGGAATAACAGGAGAAGTAATATCTGTATCAAATGATATAGGAACTCTTTGGGTATTATGTCTGGGTGGCTTGGCAATAGATGCTACTTGATAAGCCATTACAAAGGTGACTTTTTGATGCAAATGCTTTCTGTACCTTATTGGATGGGAAAAAGAGTGATTAAATAAAATTATCTCTTAAGTATTTAAAACTAATATGTCAAAATAAATATAAAATTCAATAAAGTGATGTTGTTTACGGGGGTATAGACCTAAGCAATGAAGGTGTGTCATTGAAAGGAAATTGCACGCCACTTTGGCATCTGTGATCAGGTATGAAATAGTTAAATTATCTAGCAAGGGAAATTATGCACATATTTTCCTGTGTGTTTTCTGAGATGACGGAGTTCTCCAAGATTCTTGGAAAAATATTTGAGGAGGAAGAACATCCAGTTCCAAAACACTTTCCTCTTTGGGGGAAGTGTTGGCAGGGAATGAAATACTTAGCATTCGATACCTGGCCCCAGGCGAGGGTTCCCGTCATACTTGCAGGTCTTGGTGTGATTCACCTGGATGGCATAGAATTGAGAAAATAAAAAAAATCTCATTTTCTATTATTATCTTTTTGGAGTTGGGAGAGGGAGAAAGGGAGTGAATATGGAAAGGAGAGAGGGACAAATACCTTTAATGCCGATTTCATCATGAGCCATAGCATCTTAGAAATGAAGAAAGTGGAGTTTATCTTGTTCAGCTTCTCTTTCAACTGGGAATAACTTTTTCAGCTTTTCTGGCAGATGGCTATGCAGCCTCTGTTTCAATAATTTAAATATTTTCAATGATAGGTAGCTCAGTTCTTTGCAGGTTATTTCTATTTCAGAGAGTTCTAATCATTGATAGTGCTGGGAATATCTACCTTCTTTTATATTCCTCTTCTTGAGCAATATAAAATAATGCTGTTGCCACAGTGTAATGTTTGAAGAGAACTTTCATTTTTTTTTCTTTTGAATTTTCTGGGCTTTTTAAAGTTAAATTTTCTAATTCCTTCAATCACTGTTTAAGCTTTCAGTATTCTCATTAAATTTTTCTTGTTGCTCCCCCATTTTCAATATCCCTTAAAACTCAAAAAAATCAAAGTATAGCATACAGATACAAATACATGACTCATAAATGAGCAGCTGCATAAATTACCATAAAATGAACAAACCATTTATCAGTACCCCCAAATTAAAAAAAAGAACATTACAGGTGATCATATAAGCCCCTTCCAGCCCATTTAGTCACTACTTCCCTAACCCCAAACATAATCACTATTCTAATTTCTAATGCCATTGAATAGTTTTGTCACTTTAGAAATTTTATATAAATAGAACCATATTGTCTGACTCCTTTAACTCAATATTTTGTTTGTAAGAGTCACCCATGTTATTGTGTGTATTGTAGTATATACTATTTCATCTCTGTGGTTTTCCATTGTATGTAATCCAATTTATTTTTCTCTTTTTTTTTTTTTCTATTTCTGGACAGTGGATTGTGTATAGTTTGGGGCTGCTATGAGTAATGGCACTGTGAACATTCTTGTACATGTCCTTGTGCACATAGATATATGATTTTCTATTGGATGTACATTTACAGGTGAAATTGTTAGGTCATAAAATATGTTTATGTTCAACTCTAGTAGATAATGTCACTTTTCAAAATAACTGAGCAATTTATATTCCCAGCAACCATGTATGAGATCTCCTATTACTTCATAGTCTCTTTAACATTTGGTACTTCTGTTAAAAATATTTTTTTAGGGGTGCCTGGGTAGCTAAGTCAGTTAAGCGCCTGACTTCAACTCAGGTCATGATCTCATGGTTTGTGAGTTGGAACCCTGCGTCGGGCTCTGTGCTGACAGCTTGGAGCTGGGGCCTTCTTCGGATTCTGTGTCTTTCTCTCTCTCTACCCCTCGCCCCCCCCTCAAAAATAAATATTCAAAAAAATGTTTAAAATTAATGTTTGTTTATTTTTGAGAGAGAGACAGAGACAGAGAGACAGAGACAGAGCACAAGTTGGGGAGAGGCAGAGAAGAAGGGAGACACAGAATCCCAAGCAGGCTCCAGGCTCTGAGCTGTCAGCACAGAGTCCTACTAGGGACTCAGACTCACAGACCACAAGATCATGACCTTAGCAGAAGTCAGATGCTTAACCTACTGAGCTACCCAGGTGCCCCTAGTATTTTAGTTTTTTATTTTAGAGATTTTAAATATCTCCGTGATGTTATCTCATTGTGGTTTAAATTTGCATATCTCTGATTATTGATGAGGTCTTCATATGTTCATTGGCCATTTGGATATCCTCTTTTGAAAAATGTCTATTCAAGACTCTTGTCCATTTTTCTACTGTGTTTTTTCATTTTTAACAATTTAAGATATTTTCCATATGTTCAGGATTAAAACTCTTTGTTGATTATTTGGCTTAGGAATATTTTCTCTAGCTCTACTTTGACTCAATCTATTAATGAAAGTTCCTAATTTTAATGTGGTACAATTTATTAGTTTGTTTTTCCTTTATAGGTGGAGTTTTTCTGTCCTGTTTATGATATCTTTGCTATCCCCAAGTCACAAATATATACTCTTATGATATCCTCTAGAAGTTGTATTATTTATATTTAGATGTATTTTTTACCTGCATTTACTTTTTTGCGTGTGTGGCGTGAAATAGAGGTCAAATTCCATTGAGATACTTATTGTACGTCTCAGCAAACATGTTAAATAGGCATCGATGTAAAAATTTGGACTTCGGAGTGGGAGTCTCCATCAAAGTTGAAGTTTGGGGCTTGTTGAGTGTACAGATGTTCGTTAAAGCTATGAGATTGTATACTATTGCTAAATACATGAGCACAGGTTGAGAATAACTTGAGGGGAGAGCCCATATTAGAGCTCCAATATGGGTCTAATATTAGCCCATATTAGACCCAATATGGGTCTAATATTAGCCCATATTGGAGCTCCAATATGTGACCTGAAACTAGGCTCATTACTTTGCTACATGATAGTGTAGACTACAATATAGTAACACGGAGCACAGTATACTGTAGATTTCTGTCATCTAGACACTACCTGTAGTAGTGTATCCCGATTGTATTGTCTTATGCCACCATCAAGTCAGGATATAAACTTAACTAAAATGTTATGGTAAGCCAGAACATCATATTTTTAATTTGAATTATCATTAAGCCAAGCCCTTCATTCTGCACTAAAAGAATTCATGAGTTTGCTTATAAAAACAGCAGTTTACATTTTTTTTTTTAAAACACTCTATGATGCTTTCATGTTATTCAGGTCATTTGTCCCAGCCTCTCCTAATATTTTGGAATCCTAGGTAATTAATGTACCATGCTTGCTATCTCTCATACATCCACACATTCAACGTTTGTACATTTGATAGGCAAGTGGCTGATAGCAAATGTTGGATCCTACAGGATCATGTCCAGAAATCTGTGACTGGTACACCAGGGACCTTCCTCCTTTAGCTGACACTGCTCCCAGTTTCAAACCTTGTTTGAGAAACGCTGTTCAATTACATCTAAACTTCAGTCATCCAGGTCGTATTTCCTCAGTGTTTCTAGGAAGGAAATCTTGAGAAAAGCCATTTCTCTTTGAATTCTCACCTCATATAGTCTGTAGTGGGGCACCTAATACTGGAACCTTGGCCTCATTCTTGTCAGAGTAAATTACTTCCAGTATCAATTTATTTCACTTATGCAAAAAGCACTATCCACAAAATGTTATGATCCATGCCCAGATGTCACACTTGACCTCTAGCCAGCTCCACGGTGTGAAAGTACAAACTTGGTGCACAGTAGTTTTTATTCAGCCAAATTTAAGAAGGAAACATCTCTGAGCATGTGTTCATTTCAGTTGCGACATTTACAAAGTGCCTATTTTATGCAGTGCACTGTTTTAGATGTTATGAAGAGCATAAAATGAATTATGGATCCCTGCCAACTCACCTTGTATATCATCTCTAGGTCTGTCCCTTACATTGCTGTTGAACCACGGCACTATAATCTTAACTTCCTTAAGAATTTGTTCCTAAATTATATCCTGCGATCTCACTGTTTCTTAAAAGATACCACTATACGTTGTTGCAAGACACTTTTCTAAGTTCTTAACTAGCAGTGATGATATTTGGCTTTTTACAAGCGTGTGCCTAACTAACATTTATGCCCTGTGAACCACCTTTGATACTCTGCTTTTATACAGAGAATTGGTAATGAGAGATAAGAACACTAGGTCTTTTAGAGGATAAGCCATGCAGTTAGTGGTCCAGACAGGTCTAGAAATAAATTCCCTTATCTCTGGTCCTATTTCCCCCCCGCTAGTTCACAAAGTTTGACTTCAAAATTGCAGAGGTATTGGATTGAAAGACCCCTGTTAACAATGAATACAGACTCAAAACTCTCTTAGGTGCACCTCATGATGGCGTTGTTATGAATTTCACGTAAAATAAGGTTCTGCTGCTCCTGTTCTTGCAAGCTACTACTGTTACACTCCCAGGAAGTCTTTGAGGTCTGAAACTTGTGTTTAGGTTGTAAGGGATCGTTTATTCCTGAAACATTTACAGTAGTGCTTTTATAAGGCATGTGACCAAATCATAACATGTGCCTTTAGCAATAAGGAATGAAGGTTGTTGATTATCAGTAGGAAACTTGGATGTTATACACTTGAAATTGGGATACAAAACAAAACAAAAAGCTAAAGATTACCACATCTCAAAGGGAAAAATTAGTAATCCATGAATAATAAACAGAGAAAATATTTTCAAAAGGTAGGGTGTCAAATACCTCTGAGATCAGTTTAACATATATGATCTGCGCTTATATACAGCAGATTACCTAAATTCAAACTGACCTTGGCCACTGTAGAGGGCAATATTTTTGAAAGAATGAGCTGTATTAAAACAGTTTCTGCAATGTATTACGCACAAATATGCTTTCCTTCCACGTTAGGCATGCAGAACTTTTTCCCACCTGTTTATTTTTCCTTAAACAAACATATTATCTGATATAACTAGTCCAAAGAAAATTTTCTCTTCCTCTACGTGAATGAACTCCGCTCTTACCCTTTTGCTAAATCCTGGAGCTCTAATGTAGTTCTTATATTACATCCATGTCACCTTTTGGAATCACTTCAATGGTAGAGTGCCTTGAATTATTTTCAAACATTTAATCACCTTCTGTTTAAGTCAGTTTTCTCCCTTGACAGTGCAAATTTATTTTACAAATATATGATAATACAGACTGGGTTCCCTGTGCTATTATGAAATGAAAAACAAGCTTTGTCTCAGTCTTTATATCTGTAAAATATGACAAAATTAATAATGTTTCATCAAGTCTGTATGATAGTTCTCATGACTACTATTGCATGCTGTGATTGTCTATTATGCTTTCACCACTAAAAAAATTCCCATTTTTAAAAATAGGAATGGAAAACACCTAAAGGGTTGGGAGTGTCCAAGATATAAGGAGGACAGTTTCTATAAATGATTTAGGCTTACTCTGTGGTGAAGATGGTAAGCTCTAGAGTCAGAATTTTAGGTTCATAGTTGAGCTCTGATATTCACTAGTTGGAGCACTTTGGGAAAATAATATGCCCTTTCAGGACCTCAGTTCCCTGCGCTGTGGAATGTGGGTAACAATGGCTCCCACTCATGGAGTTATGGGTTGCTTTAAATGAGATGAAATATGTGATGTGCTTAGTATGGTATCTGTAGTTAGTGCTTAATAAATATTAGTTACTTTTAAGGTTTAATGGCTCAGTCGGTTAAACATCCTACTTCAGCTCAGGTCATGATCTCACAGTTCGTGGGTTCGAGCCCCGCATCAGGCTTTGTGCTGACAGCTCAGAGCCTAGAGCCTGCTTTAGGTTCTGTGTCTCCCTCTCTCTCTCTGCCCCTCCCCCGCTCACACCCGTGTCTCTCTCTCTCTCTCTCAAAAAGTAAATAAACTTTTAAAAAATTAAAAAAAATAAGATTTACACATGACATTATTATGTCAAGTAGCAACCTTTTCAGATGTTTGATTGGAGGAACCACCAGGAAAAGCTTACAAGGTTCTATTCTTTTTAGTGTACAGATGATAAAATTGAGACTCAAAGAGGTGACAGCTTACTATAGCCATCTCAATGATATAATAACATAAATCAGGTTAAGCTTCTAATCTCACTGTTTTCTCATACAGCATTATTTAATGTGCTACTATGACTTATTTTTGCCTACATTTTAAGTTTATCGGGTTTGGATACTTGCTGAAATTTTTCATTTGGTGAATTTTTCTTGATAGAAAACATAACAATGTTTTGTACACTTTAGAGTGTAAATGGCATATGGGTAAATAAACAATAAATAATGTTGGAGTTTGAGGACATTATATATAACGTCTCTGTTCCTCGCTTAAATTTGGAACTGATTGAGAGAAGACTCGAAAGTCAGATGGAATAAGAAAATTACATTTACTTTCAAAAAGAAAAAAATCATATCAGATGTATGATGGAAGCAAATGGGTTTTCCATTGTTGTTTGTTTTTCCCAGCCTAGAATTTGGAGCAATTAAATTAGCCTAAAGGAAATTCTGTTCTGCAGAGTGGACTTTTACATAGACTCACTATTCCACTTCATACTTACAGCTTTTGCTTGATTGGCTCCACCTAGTCAAGAGACTAATGCACCACTAAATTTTCCATGTCTGAGGAAAGGAATATGGGTACCACAACACAGTTTTTTGTTTTTAGTCAAGAAGTTCTAAGTAAATGTAAATGAGGGGAAGGCAGGAATGAACCCTAGATGTGTGCTTATTAAAGTTAAAATACTTGGTAAGAACATCGGCAATCACTGTGGATGTGTAAGATTATCCTAGAGGTGCAAGCCTAAGAAGCAACATAACAAAATACATAAAAATATATAAACATGGAAAGGAAGAATCCAAAGTGTCAGCAGTGGACATTGATGTCATTTCTTCCAAAGTTCAGGAGAACTCAGTGAAAAATCAGTAAAACTACTAAGAAAATTTGGTAGGGAGACCAAATATCATCAGATTTTGCCTTCTGCCAGAGAATACCAGGATAAAAGTTTAAATATAAAAATAATCAACCATTAGATTTAGGTTGAGGAGAGACAAATCCAGTGGCTCTGATGGCTAATCTCTTTCTGATTCAGTTGCTTCACGGAGAGCTGGCTCAGCCAAGTCTGAGTTAGCGTAGAAGAAAAGAATAGTTGCTGGGGACCCGAGACTGCCCCTTTCCACCAAAGCCCTCCCCTGACGAGGTGGCCTCCACTGTTACAGATCAAATAGATCCCTGTGCCCCTTAGACTCATAAATATGTGAAGTATTGCTAACTCAGGTTTCCTGTCTGCTGGAATGTTGGCCGTGTGCACACAGACCTGGGCCGTGGGCAATGAGAATTGAGGGCTGGAGATGGTGTGTGGTCTACTGCTTCTCTGCTTATCAGCTTTCCCTTGATAACCCCCATTTCTGTCTGCACTGTGAAGTGCTGGTGGCATGCGCCAATGACCCCTGTGCTCACAAAAGTGTAAGCTAATGTTTTATGCCTTTAGGGTAAAAAAGATCTGTAAGGATGGCACAAACGCCAGCAATGTTGGAGGCAAGGAATTATAATTTGAGGAAAAATCAGGCTTTGGTATATTAAAAGTCTCTATATGAAAAATTAATATGCAAGAGGACAAATGTGAAAATTGTATGTAGCATCTTTTACATATCAATTTTAAAAAGTTGTATTTCTTAATAGAAGATTTAGGAATGTGGAGGAATACGTGGGCATAAAAAATCCTCAGATGTCCGGTGAGCACTGTATAAATGCATGATGCAGAATATGTAAGTTAAAACAATAATGAGACACAATGTTTGCTTCTCAAATTGGACATCTATATGATAATAACTATCATTTAATGTTGAGAGTCAGAGATGGTCACGTATTACTATTGATAGGAGCATTTTGGCAACACATGGCTATAAATAGAAAATATGTATATCCTTTAACCACTTATAGGAATTGTTTTCAAGGAAATATTTAAAAATGTATTTAAGGAATTAGCTATTGGAGTATTAGTGCATTTTTTTAGGTTGATACTGATTATATATTTTTTATATTTTTATATTACCTTTTTAAATATTTCCTTAAAAACAATTCCTGTATATATCCTGCTTGTATATATTATAATTTTTATATTTCAATCCCAGTATAATTAACATATAGTATTATATTAGTTTTAGGTGTACAATATAATGATTCAAAATTCTATATATTCCTTAGTGCTCATCATGATAAACATACTCTTTAATCTCCTTCACATATTTCACCCATCCCCTCCACCCCGCCTCCCCTCTGGTGCTCATGCTTGTTCTCTATAGTTAAGAGTCTGTTTTTTGGTTTGTCTCTCTTTTTTTTTTTTCTTTGCTTGTTTTGTTTCTTAAATTCTATACATGTCTGTAATCATATGGTATTTGCCTTTCTCTGGCTGACTTATTTCACTTGGCATTATACTCTCTAGATTCATCCACGTTGTTACAAATGTCAAGATTTCATTCTTTTTTAAGGTTGAGTAATAATTGTATATATATATATATATATATATATATATATATATATATACACACACACACACATACATACACCACATCCTTTATCCATTCATCTATCAGTCTAACACTTAGGCTGCTTATGTAACTTGGCTATTGTAACTAATGCTGTTATAAATATAGGGGTGCAATATACCTTTGAATTAGTGTTTTCATCTTCATTGGGTAAATATCCAGTAGTGTGATTACTGTATCATATGGTAATTATAGTTTTCATTTTTTAATGAACCTCCATACTTTTTTCACAGCAGCTGCACTAGTTTGCATTCTCACCAACAGTGCACCAGGGTTCGTTCTTCTCCACATCCCTGCCAACACTTGTTTCTTGTGGTTTTGGTTTTAGCCATAAAACACAGATGTGAGGTGATATCTCATTGTGGTTTTAATTTGCATTTCCCTGGTGATGAGTGATGTTGAGCACCTTTTCATGTGTCTGTTGGCCATCTGGATGTCTTTGGAGAAATGTCTATTCATGTCTTATCATTTTTAATTGGATTATTATTATTATTATTATTATTATTTGGTGTTGAGTCATATACCTCTTTATTTTTTGGATACTAACCCTTTATCAGATATGACATTTGCAAATGTCTTCTCCAATTCAGTAGGTTGTCTTTTAGTTTTGTTGATTGTTTCCTTCACTGTGCAGAAGATTTTTATTTTGATGTAGTCTTAATAGTTTATTTTTGCTTCTGTTGTCTATGCCTTGGGAGACGTATCTAGAAAAATGTTGCTACAACGGATGTCAGAGAAGCTGATGCCTGTGCTCTCTTGTAGGATTTTTATAGTTTCAGGTCTCATATTTAGGTCCTTAATCCATTTTGGATTTACTTTTGTATATGGTGTGAAAAAGTGGTCCAGTTTCATTCATTGAATGCTGCTGTCCCGTTTTCCCAACACCATTTGTTAAAGAGACTTACCTTTTCCCACTGTATATTTTTGCCTATTTTGTGAAATATTAATTGATCATATAATTGTGGGTTTGTTTCTGGGGTTTCTCTTCTGTTCCATTGTCTATTTTTGTGCCAGTAACATACTGTTTTGATTATGACAGCTTTGTAGTATAACTTGAAATCTGGCATTGTGATACCTCCAGTTTTGTTCTTCTTTTTCAAGATTTTTTTGGCTATTTGGGGTCTTTTGCGGCATTAATTTTGTAGCTTGCTTTGGGTAGTATGGACATTTTAGCAAGATGTTCTTCCAATCTATGAGCATGGAATATCTTTCCATTTGTTTGTGTTCTTTTCAGTTTGTTTCATCAGTGTTTTATAGTTTTCAGAGTACAGGTCTTTCACCTTCTTCATTCAGTTCATGCCTATGTATTTTATTATTTTTGATGCACTTGTAAATAGGACTACAGTTAAAACCCTGAATTGCAAGTAACTTGTTCTGCGAGTGTTCCAAAGATGAGCAAACATTTCTAATAAATTTTAATTTGGTAAACGAGCGATGTCTTGCATTATGAGTTGTACATGATGCTGAATGTCACATGTTCACAACTGAGCCATTGGTTCTTGAAATTTACTTTGAAATATAAGTTCTTTGGGTTACAGGAATGTTTACAGAATGAATTATGTTCACAAACCAAGGTTTTACTGTATTTTGTAAATTCTCTTTCTGTTGTTTCATTATTAGTGTATAGAAATACAATGGATTTTTGTATATTGACTTTGTATCTTATGATCTTATTGAATTTGTTTATGAGTTCTATTATTTTTTTGGTGCAATCTTCATGATTTTATTTATTTTTATTTATTTTTACTTTTTTTTTAGTTTTTTTTATGTTGGTGGGGGAAGGAGTAGAGAGGGAGGGAGGGAGAGAGAGAGAGAATCTGCTGATGGTGCAGCTTGAACTGATGTGGGGCTTGAACTCACAAACTGTGAGATCATGACCTGAGCTAAAATCGAGAGTCAGAGGCTTAAATGAATGAGGCACCTAGGCACCTCATAGGGTTTTTAAAATTTTATTTTAGAGAGAGAGAGAAAGAGCATGCAAGTGGGAGAGAGGAGCAGAGAGAGAGAGAGAGAGAGAGAGAGAGAGAGAGAGAGAGAGAGAATCTTAAGCAGGCTCCGTACTCAGTTTAGTTAGGCAGCATATAGATGGGTCTTGCTTTTTTATACCTTCTGTTACCCTATGTCTTTTGATTGGAGTGTCCACTTTCATTCAAAGTAAACATTGTTAGGTATGTACTGATTGTCATTTTGTTCCTTATTTTGTGGTTGTTTTTGTAGTTCTTCTCTGTTCCTTTCTTCTCTTACTCTCTTCTTTCATGGTTTCCTGGTTTACTTTAGTGATATAATTGAATTCTCTTCTTTCTTTCTTTCTTTCTTTCTTTCTTTCTTCCTTTTTTTCTTTTTTTTTTTTTTGCATATCTAGTACTGTTTTTTGATTTGTGGTTACCGTTAAGTTTACATATAACATCTTTTGTATATAGCAGTCTATATTAAGTTGATGGTTCCTTAAGTTCGAACTCATTCTTTATTCTTCTGCCCACAATGTGTTAGGTACATGGTGTCAAAATTTGCCTCCTTTTACTTTGTGAATCCCTTGACTGATTTTTATAGTTACACTTAATCTCACTGCTTTTGTGTGCTTCCAACTTTTCTTACTCCTACTTATGGTCTTTTCTTTCCACTCAGAGAGTCCCCTTTAACATTTCTTATAGGGCTTGTTTAGTGGTCATGAATTCCATTCACTTTTGTTTGTCTGGGAAAACCTTTATCTCTTCTGTTCTGAATGTTAACCTTGCTGGATAGAGAATTCTTGTAAGTATTTTTCTTTCAGCACTTTGAATATATCATGCCATTCCTCTCTAGCATTCAAAGTGCTGAAAAATTCACTGATAGCTTTATGAGGTTCACCTTGTATGTAACTGTGCTATTTTCTCTTGTTGTTTTTAAAATTCTCTATCACTCCATTTTGCCATTTTAATTACTATGTGTCTTGGTGTGGACCTTCTTGGGTTGATTTTGTTGGGGGTTCTCTGTGCCACCTCAATCTGGATTTCTATTTCTTTCTCCAGATTTGGGAACTTTTCAGCTCTTATTTCTTCAAGTAAATATTTTGCCCCCTTTTTCCTCTCTTCTGTTCCTGGGATCCTTATAATGTGACTGTTATTACACTTCATGGTGTTGCTGAATTCCTTAAGTCTATTTTTATTTATTATTATTTTTTTCTCCTGTTCACTTCGATTGCTTTCCATTGCTCTGTCCTCCAGGTCACTGATCCATTCTCCTTCCTCTAGCCTACATTTATTCTCTCTACTGTGTTTTTAATTTCTTATTAAATGAAGATGAAGTTATAGAGTTCTTCATCTTTGGTTATTTTTTAAAATGTTTTCTGTCTCTTTGTTGAGGGTGTCACTGAGGTCCTTCATTCTTTTTTCAAGTCCAGTGAATATCTTTATGACCATTACTTTAAATTTTGTATCAGTCATATTATTTACCTATGTTTCAGTTAGTTCTATTGCTAAGATTTTGTCCTGTTCTTTCATTTGGAGCATATTCTTCTATCTCCTCATTTTGTCTAACTCTCTATTTGTTTCTATGTGTTAGAAAATTCAGCTACCTCTCCTGCTCTTGAAAGTAGTGGATTTATGAAGAAGAGGTCCTGTCAGGCCCAGCAGTGCACATCCCCTGTTCATCAGAGCCCACCACTTTGGGTATGTCTCCTGTGTGTGTTGCTTATGTCCTACTGTTGTGGCTGAGCTTTTTTTCCTTCAGTCCAATTGTCTGCAGTTGGCTCTCTTTGCCTGTTGCAGGCAGGATTTAGTTCCTGTATTGTTAGTGGGCCAGTCTGGGGCCACCTTGGGCTTGAGTTGAGTCAGACCAGGCATTTGCCAAAAATACAGTAGCATTGAACTTCAGGGAGCTTTCCCTGTGGTGTCCCATGAACAGATTTAATTACCAGGCAGAATCTGCACTCAGACCAGGTATCTGCCCCCAGCCCACTGCTAAAGCTACAGTCAAACTGTTGTGTGTTTATCTTCCCCTCACCCTTGGGCAGGAGTCACTTTCGAGTTGCGCTGTCCCCTGTTGGGGCTGCTTGCACACTGCCAGGCCTGTGTCAGTGCTTTGGATAGGTTGTAGCCAAAGGTATATTGGAGGGGGCAGGTCTGTAGAAGAGGGCAGGGAGTAAAGTTTGCACAGGTCTCTGTGGGTGGGGGTGGGGGCGGCTGGAGCACCTTTAGAAACCTTCTGTCTCAGGGCCATCTGCAGGAGAGCGTGACAGGACATGCTGTGCCAACAAGGTTCATGCCAGTCCACTGTGGGAGGGGACCTGCAGCCACCAGGGGAACTTTCTTCCCAGGCCAGGATGGAGGAGGCATATCCACAAAAGGGCACAGGGGCAGGATGTGCTGTTAGCAAGCTAGGTAGAGAGCATTTGTATCACCCTGGTTCTCTAAAGTGTCTGTGTTTCTAGGCTGGGGTGGGAGGGAAAATGGTGGCCATGGGCTCTTTTGTTCTAAGAGAAATCTCCCCCAAATCCTTGTCCCTCCAGCAAGGCTCTGAGATTAGTAAAGAAATCTTCATCCTGTAGACCATCCTGTAGACGCCTTAGGCATTTTTCAAACTGCTTCTATGCTGGTATCTCTGTGTAGCTGTTTGTTGTGCTGTCTCTTTAAGGGCAGGGACTCGGCTTCTTATTACCCTCCTGGCTCTCCCAGAGCAGAGCCCACTGATTTTTAAAGTTCCAGGTGTTGGTGTTATGTCCCACTGATTGTAGTTGGCCCCTCTGGTTTTCAAAGCCAGATGTTCTGGGGATTTGTCTACCCTCTGTGGGTTCCCATGACTGGGGTGCCTAGTGTGGGGTCCATTCCTCTTTCTTTTCTGAGCCTGAAGCATCCCTCCTTCTCTTAGACAGTCCTATGATTTTTTTTTTTTTTTTTTTTTAGCTCTGGACCTGTTTCTGCCCTTCCTACCTTGTTCTATGTGGCTTCTTCTCTACATTTAGCTGTGGAGAAGTCTGTTTTGCCAGTCTTTGGGTCGTTTTCTGGTTTATTTACACTGATGTGGATTTTATTTAGTTGTACCCATAGGATGAGGTGACCTTAGGGTCCTCTTACCCCACCATCTTCCCTGGAAGTCTCAGTGCATTGTTTTTTTAATTTAGAAAAAATAAATTGATAGCACCCTAAATTCTAACAGTTGAGAATTGCTTAAATAATGATTCAGCCATACGATGGAATATTATATAACTATTAATGAGGCTTCAGGAAAATACACAATGGCTTAAAAATGGTGTCGATATGTAATTCAAGAACAAAAAGCCCCATCTATCTTATTATATCACCTAAGAAGGCTATTCACAAAAGTCTGATCATCTCCAGGTGGTGGTTATGGGGCTTTAATTTGTCTTTCTTCAGTTCTTTGTGCATTTATTTTCAAAATTTCTAGCAATACATTACTTGATGTGGTCACAAAAATAAAGTGATTGCTTCAAAAGGAACATGTGTGTAAAATTACTAAATTTAGAGATTTAAACCAAGGATTTCACTTACTAAGGCCATTGTAATCATCCTCACCATACTTAATTCTTTCAAGGGCTTGTCCTAGAGAAGGGGAGGACCCAATCTAAAGAAAAATTGGACAGACTCACAATGTTAAAAAAGCTTATATTTCAAAAGCTAGATTTTTATGGGGAGGAAATATCATTTGACAATGAGCTGGGTGGGCTTGGCAACTGGAGAGCAAAGAGAAATACCCATGTTTCAAGGTGAATGCATGGACAACACTCAAAAACCAGAGTATGAATTACACAAAAGTGTGAATTGTGTATCACATAGAAAGGCAGGATGGAAAGATGTCAGTGAGTTTGGATTGGATGCCTGTGCCCTGAAATCTGACCAGCAATATCAAAAGGAAAAATGTTAACCCTAGGAGGGTGAGGAGGAGAATGGGGGCGAGAATTCTGAGCCAACCAAATACTTCCCTCAGAGATGTGTTTAAACTAGAAAAAAATAACTGCATTTATTTTACATTGGCAAGATCACATGTTTTGCCACCAGTGAAAATGGGGGCTCACAAGGTAAATTAAGTTCAGTTATAGAGAAAAACTTTAAAAGCTACATTTTTCATGCCTGAGTTATGTAAAATTCATACCTCAATTAAAAGAGAGATGGTTGTTTATAATTCTCCTTGAGGTCATGTTAAAATAATTTATTCATATTTTAGAAAGTGGGACTCAGATGATTTTCATTGAAGAGATACTTCTGCGCAAATATATTTTCTTTTGAACATTTACTTTTCAACCAAATGCTTAATAAGCATGTCTATGACTTTATTTTCCAAAGGTAAAAGGTGGCCTAATGGGAGGAGAAGGAAAATACCAAAATGATTTTCCTAAAGTGTTTTCATAATAATCGTTTTTCCTTAAACATAAAGGAAGTTACACTAATATATCTTACTTTGAATACAGACTGGAAAACTGAAAAACTAGATTGTATACCCAAGAGGAAATAACATTATGAAATACTCTTACTGATATTACTACATCACCTTTTAAGTGAAAGAAATAGAAACAAATGTCAGGAATGTGTTTTCAGGAATGAGCTTTCTACTTGTGGTATTTTTTCTGGCTCTAAATATAACCTGCAAACGAAATGAAAAGAGGACATTTGTTTTTATATTAAAAACAACAACACCAGTTTGTTGTTTCCTACTTGATAGTGTATCATTAGCTTTTTGTTTTGTTTTGTTTTTTGTTTTTGAATCTTTTTACTTAGAAATAATTTCAAACTAAAAAAAAAGACACAAGAATAACACTGAAAATATCTGTATATCCTTTACCACCCAGATCCACCCTTGTTATCTATAATTTTTAATGGCACTTTTCAAAATATTTAACATATTGAGTGCTGAAGCAAAAGTCATGCTGCATTCTTTTGTGTATTTCATAGACAGTATCCCTGTTTACCATGGTTTTCAGGGAAGGACAATTTTTTACCAGTCCACAGAAATCGCCTTAGGGCAGTAGTGGCCAGATCATTCTTTTGTAATCCTAAGAAGGACCACTCCACTGGTTCAAAGAAGAGTCTAGGAAGCTTCCAACTATTCCAGCTAATGAATAAACAAAAAAACAACAAACAAATGAGTATGTAAGCAAATAAATGTCTTAATAATAGGTGTATATTTCAAACATGGGAGTTTCATTCTTCAACCTCACCATTTCTTCTGCAACTAACACTATCTTATAAATCTTTCTAGAAATACACACACATATATGTGTATTATAACATATATATTTATATATGATATATAGCCATTGCTATACTGATAGGTATAAAGTTATAGACAGATAAGGAAGTGTAAATACACCTGTCAATAAAATTACAGATACAGGTTTAAACATGCTTTTCTGTATTTTGCCTAATGTGGTTCTACTATCTGCATTCTTCTGCAGCTTGCTCTTTCCACATAGCAATATACCTGAACTAGCTTGTGGTATTAATTCATGTAGCTCTGCCTCAGTCTTTTTAAAAGTATATAATATTGCATTATAGATATTATGGGTGGATACACTTTAATTGTTTAATCTGTATCCCAAGCAATAAGCATTTTTTTCCTTTTTACTTTTTGCTGTTACAAAAGTAACAATCATTTGCTGGGGTGTCTGAGTCACTCAGTCAGTTAAGAGGCCAACTCTTGATTTCAGCTCAGGTCACGGTCTTATGGCTCGTGAGTTCAAGCCCCACATCAGGCTCTGCGCTGACAGTGTGGAGCCTGCTTGGATTCTCTGACTTTCCCTCTCTCTCTGCTCCTCCCTGCCTTTCTATCTCATAAATAAGTAAATAAGCTTAAAAATTAACATAAAAAACATTTGCTGTATATATCTATTTCTTTTTCTTTTAATGTTTATTTATTTGAGAGAGAGAGGGAGAGGGAGAGAGAGAGGGAGAGAGAGAATGCAGGGGAGGGGCAGAGAGAGAGGGAGAGAGAGAGAGAATCCCAAGCAGGTTCTGTGCTGTCAGTGCAGAGCCTGATGCGGGGCTCAATCCCACCACCATGAGATCATGACCTGAGCCAAAATCAAGAGTTGGCTGCTTAACTGTCTCAGCCACCCAGGTGCCCTTCTTTTTTTTTTAAATATATTTCAATTTTTATTTAAATTCTAGTTACTTAACATATATGGTAAAATTACTTTTAGTTGTAGAATTTAGTGACTCATCACTTACATGTATATTTCTTATGTAAGGTCTCCTGTAAAAAAAATTCTAGCAGGGTTATTTGTGCATGTAAATTGTGATAATAATTTTTACATAATGTTTATAATCACTGTTTGAAATTTTGTGTCTTTGGCACATAGTATGCATTGAATAAATGTAGAAGGAAAGAAGAAAGGACTGAGGAAAAAAGGGAAGGAAGTCAGGAAGGCTGGTCTTTTGGGGACAGTTTCCTTTACTTAAGTGAAAGAGAACAGGGACCTCCCAGTGAAGATTGTGATTGCCTTTACTTACTAATTTTCTGTTGTGCTTTTGAATCTTTTTATTTCTGTACTTTTTAAAATATTACGGACTTTTTATATCTTTTAGAGGCCAGCTTGAATGTTATAGAAGGATATAACAAGTATCAGAAAGAATATAACAAATAGAATGTTAAATGTTTTTATTGTATGGTCCTGTCTTACCTTCAACTTTTTTTTTTTAATCACACTTGCATTTTTTTCAGTCTTTCTCTCAGATAGACAAGAAGCAAGGAGCACCATAAGGATAGAGACCATGCCTATCTTATTTGTCACTATATTCTCTACTTTGTCTGGGTGCTTGGCATTTGTTAAAAGCAAAAAGCGGAGGAAGAGAATTAGAGGGAGTGCCCCCCCCCACACACACACAGGGTAGATCTAGAGAAAGAGATAGGGAGGGGGGGGAAGTAAGGAAGAGAAGGAGGGATGGAGAGAGGGGAGGCAGGATGGGAACAAGAAGTTTAGAGGTATAAATATAGGAGAAATATGTTAAGATGAATGATAAGAAAGGAAAAAAGGCACTGAGCTACAAGAATCTCAGTACTTTTGACTTCAGAATCAGGAAACTTTGGATCATGTTCCAGAAAACCCAGGCTCATGTATATAGCTGGGCTTCTAAGTGCAGGGTTAAAGCTATGAGTGTCTAGATCAAAATTGTTTCAAGGGCTTGTCTTGTAATTTAAGTTGTGCAGAGAGAACTGAGCAAGTGACGGTGAATACCTACTTTCTATTACCTGCTGCCGTAGGAATGGAAATGTAATTACAGTCATCAATCCATCATAGTGGCGGAAGCTTGGAAATTACATTGAACTAGGAGCCCATGTAATATAACAATGTAATGGTTTTATGAAGCAGATTTGCCTATTTTTATTTTAGATTAGCATGTAATGTAGCAGAGACATTTATAAAACATTTTCCAGTTAAAATTTCTTTTTGATTCTAATATTTTGTAACTGTGTCAATATTTCTGTATGTGTGTGTATATATATATGTATACATATATACATATATATATACACACACATACATTCACACATATGTTTTCATAATTCCAATCGATTGAGACACTCACATTAAAGAAATGAACTATCTTAAATTTTATACCATTCACAAATGTTAAATCTAAATAATTAGAAAATAGTTTATTCAGTTTGTAAGCTTCTTGCTTCTTCTGCCTATCTCTCAGTAACTTCTTTCTTGGGTCATATGTCTCTCTTCACCAACATTAGAAAGTGAGTTCATGAAAGGAAAATAAATCAAGTATTCAAATAATTAATAGCAGGTTGTTCATTTACTTTATCAATATTCTCCTACTTACACTCACGCATATATATATTTGTGGCCAACCAGTGACTGATTCCTGTAATACGAGAGAATGAGGCTCAAATTATATTTTAATAGGAGGATTTGTTAACATATGGGACATGCCTCACTTGGATTTCCTTTCAATTTATTGGAGTTAAATCAACAGGGGTTCAATGCTGTTCATACCTTGAAGAAGCAACGGGCAGAAAGTAGTGCTCATGGAAGTTTCCTTTAGAAGTTAGAAAAACATTTTGGCTTCATCCTACATATACTGCACTCCAAGGTCTGTTGCTACTGTTTTCCGAATTACTCACTGGCTTGATGAATGGCAGTTACAAGTAGGGCTTTTATTGCAATGTACAGATGTTGATATTTTCCACAATTTTCTTGGAGTAAATGGAAAGCTTTCATATTGAAAAACCTCATTTTGGTTGTAATAAAAGAACTTACATTTCCACTTTTTAAAGATCCATACAGGTCCTACATTCTTATTCTTATTTTTTAAGAAAGTTTATTTAAAGAACCTGTCTTCCTTGGCATTGATAGAAAGCAGATGTTACCTAATGGGATGTAGCCAGAGATTTAATGAGTAATAATAGTTAGAAATAGAATAATCATGTTGAGGTCAGAAATGGGTTAGAATTTTTATATAAAACTAGATACAGCTAACAGAGTTTGTGTGTTTGTATGTGTGTATGTATGAATATACATACATATATGAATATATATACACATAGATATTACATATATGTCTATATAGAGAGATAGAAAGAGGGAAAGAGAGAGGATGCTGAAAAGGAGAGAGAAAAAGGAAATTTTGGGTGAAAATGTTGCATGATAAAATTCAATTCTCATATAACTTGGGATTTACCAACATTTTAAATTTATTTTAGTTATATATTTGAAGTTCACATAGTGTGAGAGACTTTTAAATCAGGGCTTATAATTCAATATAAAGAAATGCATGGATAAATTTCCTGGAAAACTTTCCAAGGCTTTTAAAATACATACATTTGCTTTTGTAATACTAAACCTATTTGCTATTTGAGTACCTTATTAGGTCCAGAAACTTAAGGTCATGTTAGGAAAAAAAAATGATTTGCATTATGTTAATGTGACTTTGTAAAGAAATAGGACTCTTGCCTTGTGTATAATTATTCACACTGCAAAACTTTAGTGTGAAATCTGAATGATATCCACAGCTATCAAAGTACTATTTTCTGTGATCTCATTTAACTGTATTAAAGAATCTTAAGAACTTTGTCATGCTGTGTATGCAAATATTTCCAAGGTCAGGAAGCTATGTAGTGAGAGAAGAAAGTTACTTTGGAGAATATCCTTTTAGACATGTTCCACAGTTTGGTTTATAGGGTTTAAAGTGTAAAGATTTTTACTTTTCTTAATGTTGGATTATTTCAATAGGATAGTTCATTAATATTAGATTAATTTTAAGCAATCCAGAGTAATAAGTGCTAATTTTATTTTTAAATAAATCTCTTGTTTTTTTTTCTCTTTCAAAGTGGGCCACAGTAATAATGAAATATACAATAGTTTTTTAGAGCAGTTTTAGTTTTACAGCAAAATTAAGAGGAAGGTTTAGAGATTTCCTATATACCTCTTGCCCCCACACGCGTACAGCCTTCCCATTATCAACATCCCCCCTAACCAGAGTGGTATATTTGTTATACACCCAAAGTCCATAGTTTTGCATTACCACCCCCTCTTGGTGTTGTACATTCTACAGATTTTAACAAATATACAATAACATATATAGTATCATACAAAGTATTTTCGTTGCCCCCACATCCCCTGTGCTATGCCTGTTCATCCATTCCCCTTAATCTCTGGCAACCTCTGATTTTTTTACTGTTTCCATAGTTTTGCCTTTTACAGAATGACATATAGCTAAAAGGTAGTCATACAGTCATTCAGTATGTAGCCTTTTCAGGTTGGCTTCTTTCACTTAATAATATGCATTTGAGTTTCCTCCATGTCTTTGTGTGGCTTGATAGCTCATTCCTTTTAAGTTCTGAATATTTCATTGTCTGCTTGTCCCATAATTTACTTATCCAGTCACCTACTGAAGGATATCTTGGTTGCTTCCAGGTTTTGGAAAATTATGAATAAAGCACATCTCTGTGCAGGTTTTTACGTGGACATAAGTTTTCAACTTTAGGTAAATATCAAACAATGCTGTAATGATTTTTTCATGATGCATTTAATTTTGCAGTGCTTTCTTTTTTTACTTGGTACCTCTGGAGTTTTTTTTATAATTTCTATTTTATGTGTAACTATGTTTTGGTAGCTTTCCAATGACAGCTAACCTATCTATATATTTGCATGTTTGTATGCTACATTCTATGAGTTTTTGTGTCCCTGTACCTACTAATACAGTTTGGTAAAATAACTTTGTTTGAACAGTCCATAAATGACCCTCGAAATGATAAGGTGAAACAAAGCCAAAAATTCTAAGCAGTGTTTGAACAAACCAAATGCATTTTAGTAGTTCTATCCTTCTGTTAGTCCTATATGGGCACCATTTTGCTCATGGGAAATTTCTTAAGAAGTTCAAAAGACTGAATAATACTCATTAGTACCTATGGATTTTCAGACAATTTGCATACTTATTTAATCTTATTGTTTGTGAGGCAGTTCTAAGTAATTTATTAATTGAGGAGATTCTGGTTTTCCTTTCTCTATAGCCCCACTTTCTGATCACATTAACAACTTTTTAAATTTAATAGATGCTCCAGTAAAAATAAATACCAGTAAGGTGTAGAAGGAAATGAGGGTCTGGTTTCTGTTTATAGAAGACATTACCCAGGTTTCACTGGCATGAATGGCCCCGAACTCATCTGAACCCTCAGTTTCCCCAACTGGGCATAGTACTAAAGTAGTGAAAGATACACATTTAAGGAAAAGAGAGCAAACTTTTTCCAGCTTTATTGAGATACAGTTGACAAATTGTATATATTTAAGGTATACAATGTGATGGTTTGATATAATATACGTTGTGAAATGATTGCTATAGTAAGGTAATTAACAAGCTAATTAACACATCCATCATTTCACATAGTTGCTTTGTGTGTGACTGTGTGTGTGTGTGTGTGTGTGTGTGTGTGTGTGTGTGTGTGTGAGAGAGAGAGAGAGAGAGAGAGAGAGAGAGAGAGAGAGAGAACACACAAGATTTACCCTTAGGAAGCATTATCAAGTTGCACTACTTGTATTATCAACTCCAGTTACTAGGCTGTACATCAGAGCCGTAGAACCTATTCATTGTATGACTAAGTTTGTGCTCTTTGACCATCTTCCCGTTCCCCCTACCCCCAGCCCCTGGAAACCACCATTTTCTCTTTGCTTCTGTGTGTTTGATTGTTTTTAGATTCCATACATAAATGGGAGCATGCAGCACTTGTCTTTCTGTGTCTGGCTTATTTTACTCAGCGTAATGCCAGTGAGATTCATTCATATTGTCACAAATGGCAGGATTTTCTTCTTTTTTAGGGGGCGAATGATATAATAATATAGTAATGTTTTTATGGATGAATAATATATGTAAATTACATACATACAATGGGACACATATACCATATATTCTTTATCCATTCAACTGTTGATGGACACTTCAGTTGTTTCCGTATCTTGGCTATTATGAATAATGCTGCAATGAAAATGAGAGTGCTGATATCTCTTTCACATCCAGGTTTCATTTTCTTTGGATATATACTCAGAAATGGGACTGCTGGATCATATGGTAGTTCTACCTTTAATTTTTTGAGGAATTTCCATACTTTTTTTTTCATAATGACTGTACTGATTTACATTCCTACCAACAGCTGTACGAGGATTCCCTTTACTCCACACCAACACTTATCATCTCTTGACTTTTGGGTAATACCATTCTAACAGGTGTGAGGTAATATCTCATTGTAATTTGATTTGCGTTTTCCTGATGATTAGTCATGTTGAACACATCTTTATGTACCTGTTCTCCATCTGTATGTTTTCTTTGGAAAAATGCCTATTCAGTGCCTTTGCCTACTTTTTAACTAGGTTATTTATTTGCTATTGAGTTGTATGAATTCCTTATATAATTTGGATGTTAATGTCTTATCAGGTACATGGTCTTCAAATATTTTCTCCCAAAAGTGAGTAAATTCTAACAAAATGTTATGCTACTTTAAGGCCTGCAGACCAATAGCCACTTCTTGTTTTTATCTCTTGTTCTATCTTGTTTATTTCCTATGACTCTCATCCATTTTTCCTTACATTATAGTAATTAATACTTAATATCTATCTCCTTTACAATTTTAATATTCCTTGACTCAGTTTCTAAGCCCATCAGCTTAAAAATAATCGTACAGAATGTCCGTTGGCTTAATTAGTCAATATAACTTAAAGACATTTGATCTTCATGTTTTGTCAGAATGGGCTTAAAGCTAAAAAGTCCTTTGGGACCTTATTTTTGCTACTACAAAATCTACAAAAGTGATATAAGCCCCTTTCTAAATGTAAACCTATGGTTTTTGTTAAAATTATAAAGGCTTTTATACCCAGATTACTATCTAAATCTTGTTATTAGCCCAGAAACTTGCTGGCACATGGGTTTTATCAGTCATGGTTAAATTTACTCTGGGTGGCCTATAACCATTATGTCATTATCAATTGCAGGATGAGCTGGTCACACTGTTTGTAATTTCACTAAGTTGTTCTATCAGCTCTCCAGAAGTCAATGCAAATAAACGGGTTCCAAACCCCTTCAGAACACACTGTAAATCTTTGTAACTTCATGGCCAAATGGTAAACCGCAGGACCACATGACTCAATTCCCTTGAGACAGTCATGTTATTCCTGTCAGACTTTTCTTCCCTCATTCATCAGCTGGAGGCTTTCATCTCCTTTTAAAGTCATGGCCTTTCAAGTAGGGGTGAAATTACACCTGTCAGTAATAAATGTTCCCAGTACTCTCTATCATTCTGTCATTGCACAAAAGAAATTAAAAGGAAGCATAGCTTATTCCATATTTACTTAGCAACACTTTGTTTTCCTTTCTCGGTAGTACTTTTAAATACCTTCCAGTTATGTAATTGTTGAGAATATTTTTAAAATATCCACCTAATTTGAGGAATGGTATCAAAATGTTGCGGGAGGGGGGGCGGGAATTAGCTTCCGTGCGAGTTATACATTATTTTCAGTAACTACATTAAACTTATTTGACAGAAAGATTTAGCTGTATACATAATCTACAACGGCAATCTAAATGTGCCCCTTAGCACACTTGTTCTGTTTATTTTTTCTACATTACGCTCTGATAACTTTGTGGTTGCCTGTAATACCATACAGCAGGTGCACCTGGGCAGCCACTATTTTATTTACATTGAGAACAAAGTTAATGTTTTATCAAATGCAGGCCACACCTGGGTTGAGACATTAGTAGGAAGCAGAGTTCAAATCAAAGTTGCAATTTGTTCTTAGCCTGATATTTGAACTCCACTGAGCAAACTCTCTTGAGTTCTCTTGAAAGTTTTGAGGACTTGGTCTCTTAACTCCCCATTAGCCAAAGGAGGAAAGCCAGATGACTAAATGTCTTACCCATAATGCTACAACTCATGATGGTAGATCTTGCCTTAAACAATGAAAATAACTTAATTGTGTCATTACTATCCATAGCCATACACTGTCCCAGGTGGTATGTAAAGAGAGTGCTTTAAAAACAAATGTATGTGGCTTCATATACCTGAGTGTGAGGGGAGAAGTTTTCATCAATGCCCTAAAACTGAACTAGAGAACAAATGAATATTGTGTGAATTTCACAGATCACTGACGATGGTCATGCTCTAATGGTTTGTTGCTGTTGGTGTTGATATCTCTCAAGGAGAAAGTATATGCCAGTTGTTTTTAGATTAGTGATACAACTAAGAATACATGACTACAATTAGCTACCCACAATTGCTAGTAAAACATTTTTTATTTTAACAGAGCATACAGGAAGTATTTAACTCCTCTATTTCTATATCTTGTTTTTTACCCTGTCTTCCCTTTTCTTATTTCCCATAAAGAGAAAACAAACACAGTAAACTAAAAGAGCATAAAACTTGGTAAAAAGGATGGATTAACCCAGCTTGTTATTAAAGAATTTATCTCAGGGGTGCCTGGGTGGCTTAGTCGGTTGAGCATCCGACTTCGGCTCAGGTCATCATCTCACAGTTCGTGAGTTCCAGCCCCGCGTCGGGCTCTGTGCCGACAGCTCGGAGCCTGGAGCCTGTTTCGGATTCTGTGTCTCCCTCTCTCTGCCCCTTCCCCACTCATGCTCTGTCTCTCTCTGTCTCTCAAAAATGAATAAATGGTAAAAAAATTAAAAAAAATAATTTATCTCAAAAGCACAATGTGAATTTAATTTCTTCAGAAATGATTACATTAGGGTTTGATAAGAAAAAAACTAAAGTGTCTATCAAGCCTAATCAAGTAATATCCTTATTTATAAAACAACTTCATCCACATGTAGGGCTAAAAATAAATTGCTATTATTTAATATTATGTTTTGTCAAATATCTGTATCTGTATAAATACTTTGTGAAATTTGAATTATCTCTATTTGTTACCCAAATCATCTTTATACTAAGTGATCTTCTATAGTTTATTTATTTATTTTGAGAGACAAAGAGAGATGCAGAGAGAGAGAGAGAAAGTGAGAGCAGGGGAGTGGCAGAGAGAGAAGGAGAGAATCCCAAGCAGGCTCTGTAGCATGGAGCCCGATGTGGGGCTTGAACTCACAAACCATGAGATCATGACCTGAGCTGAAATCAAGAGTTGATAGCTTAACCAATTGAGCCATCCAGGCTCTCCTTATCATTTGTAGTTTAATTTAAAGTGTCAACTAATACTTCCACTTAAATAGAGGTTGAACTGAATACTCTCAGTCCTCTGAATTGAATATGAAATGCCTCTGATCTTCCCAAGTCCTAATACTGTGGCCTTGGGCGCTCACTCCAAGACTTCTCTTTAATACATGGTTCTTAACAAGCTTATTTACCTGTTTTATTTACCTTTAGAAGGTAAGAAGCATCAAATTAGAAGAATTATATGCAGTAGTTATAAAAGAAAGACTAACAGCTAAGGAGAAAAGGGAAAAGTAACAGTGACATGCTGGATATGTTATTAGGCTCTTGTGCATGTGTTATCATATTTTAATTCCTCAAACCCTTCATGAGGTACATTACTATTTCACAAATAAGTATGCTAAGGCATAGGACATGTGGCAGGCAACTTCCCCAAGGCTAGTAAATAACAAGCAGATATGAGATATTAATTCAGGGTATTTTACCTTAAGTCAGTGGTGAATGTTCACAGAGATGACGTAAGTCACCTATACAAGTTTAAACGTCTTGCATATTTGTTGGAACAAGAAGTAGAGAGTTCATTTTAGGAAGATCCATAGAAATGGTTAAAATATACAGATCTTTGAAGTTATTGACATCATGTCTTTTGTGGAACTTCTCATTTTCTAAAGATAATTAAAGATAACTATTTTACATATTTTATTGTCCTTGCTTGAATTATTTACCTCTGAAATGGATGTGGCACCTATGATGTCTTAAATAAGTGTAAATGATTCATTCAACTCAATTTATAATAAGTCCACATTCCTTTTTTTTTTTCATTTTTCTCTCCGATATTATGTAGGTGTCAGTCACATTATGTAGGTGTCACCTACATAATAGGGCAAATAATACCACTTGTCCATCTCCCACCCCCGGCCCCCAAATTTCAGCTGGCTTTTATGTTTTACTGATATTCACACATACCACATTGCAGTATTTTACAAAAGCAACCTACACATCACCGGCATGAGAATCACCCGTATTGCTTTTGTAGAAAGCTGAATGAAGTCATCAGGGATTGGGGCTTAAGAGCACAGAGTCTGAGAACCACTGCCTTTCAGTTCAACATCATTTCCCTTTGTACTGTAAGAGGATGGCGCTTTGCAGGTGACTGCATTTTACAATCGATCTGCACCTGCAAAGATTAATGCTTGACCAAAATACTGTTGATGGAGACAAAAATGATGGGGAAAACAAGTCTGTCTTCAGCTTGTAAAGGATCATTTTGGCTGTGCTTCCCTATACCTTTGCCGCAGAAAAGCAGGCAGGCACGTGTTTGATTCATTCTCTCCCATTATTCTAAGTATTATAGTTGTTTCCCAATTAATATGGAGTTGGGTTTTGTTAACTGATGCTATTGTTCATGGGTCCCTGTCTTAGTTGTTAAATACATTTGTAATTTGTATTCAGTTTTTCTTCTCTTATGTATATAACATATTCACTTACAAATTAAATTCACCCCAAAGGAATGTAAATGTCAGAGTGCATTGAAACTATGCTATTTTTTCTATCTTAATGGGAAGAATTTTGATTAAAATTAACTGCTACCTTAGAATGTTTTAAATCTTAAGGGTCATTCAAAACAAATGAAAAGTGTGTTCCTGAAGAAGATGTCCTAAGAGGTACATTTGTGTGACTCATAATGACCTGATCCCAGTGGCCGTATATTTAATAGGGATGACAGACAGTTCATGCCAATGGTGAGGCACCGACTCTCAATTAAGGGACTACTATTCAAAAGAAGATATTGTTGTAATAGACATCACAGATAGTCTAATTAGAGATGGCGGCTTTGATTTGATGTGGGTAATTGGGAAGAATGGGGACCAGGTCTTCTGCTGGAGAAGCATGTGTTCTCTGTGTTCTTGGAAGTCTGACTACACTAAGGAAATTTTAGGAGGCAAGGTTAGTATAGTTTGTTTAACAGAGAAATTAGAAGATGTGGACAATGCTTTCGTTTGTCTGAACTTGGAAAATTAAATGCTGACAGTTACTGGCAATGTGGCTCTTTCTAAATGTGCTTATAAGCACTGAATTTCAATGAATCCCATTTACCAAGAATTATATAAAAGCACTGCATACACATACTATTAAAGTGTTTTTTGAAGTTGAAGTGTTTTGAAATGATTTCTGATCAGAAGAGAAAAACATAATTTTTATGTCAACGTTCAGGATACTCCTTTGTTGCATTTATACCAAATCCTTTTCAGTATAATTGTAGCCTCAACTTTCCCATTACTTCATTGATACATATAAATGTTTGTCAACTAATTATATTTAAAACTTTTTTTAATGCTTATTTATTTTTGAGAGAGAGAGAGAGAGAGAGAGAGAGAGAGAGAGAGAGAGAAAGCATGAGTGAGGGAGGGCAGAAAGAGAGGGAGACACAGAATCCGAAGCAGGCTCCAGACTCTGAGCTTTCATCACAGAGCCTGATGTGGGGCTCAAACTCACAAAACACGAGATCATGACCTGACCTGAAGTTGGACACTTAACTGACTGAGCCATACAGGTGCCCCTCAACTAATTCTATTTTAAATCCTATGTTATATTATGGATTTCTTCAGTGGTAAGGAGTATTCAAACTTCATTTGTATTTTAATAATATATTTGAAAATTTCTATATTTTTATTGCATTAACACTTTCCTGTCCTCTGTATAGCCAGTAAAGTTTGGCTAATACTGAGGACCAAAGCTCCTAATATTTATTAATATGAGCAAATTAGCTTACCCGGCTTTGGGAACTCTGATTTGAGATTAGGGAACTGCAAAAACAGTGCAGAATTTGGAAATTACTGGCTATTTACCAGGCAAATATTGTTCATTGGCTAGGTAAATAGTGATATGAAATCAAACTTGTACAAGTGCAAAGTAAACAGCGTGTTTACTTTTTCTAATATTTCCATCTATTTTTACCAAAGTATTATGGGCTATTGGAAGTCAAACTTTTTCACAAAGTAAAGCTTTGGGAATATTTTAATACCCAACTGCAATGTGTCTACTTTGAAATAGAAAAATGACACCACTGATTCCTCCTGAGGTGGAATTTTTGAAACTTCTAGCAAAAATAGCTTAGAAGTGACTTATGCCTTCCATATTTCACTCAGCAACCTCTTCAAGACCTTTAGGGTACTATTGGAAGAAACCACAGTATTGCTTGTGATCATGGAGTAGAGTAGGTTTAGCTGGGTGAGTTTAGCTTTGTGGATATCTGGACCCTCAGTACCTTCTTCAGAGTTTAGCACCCTCGGGGTCACTCTCAACTCCATTTCTTCAGCTGTTAAGGAGCTGGTAATTAGCCTTAATTATCCACTACTTAGTTACTAACCCTCTCCATGAAAGGGGAGCTATTTCCTTTAACTGGTCAATACAACCTCAGTTATTTCACATCTTAACCTCACATAAAATTATTTTAAAATGTCATATTGTATTGTGTATCAAATCCCATGTCCATGTCAGGTTTTTTTTTGTGTGTTCTCCCAAGTAAACTGTAAGCTTTCATCTGTGCATTTTGAATTTAATTTTTTTTTTCATCTGTGCATTTTGGATGCCAAGCTTGAAACCAGACAAGAGTCATCCTTTATGGGCCCAGGCCTTCTGGCCGTCCTCATACATACAAAGTGATGATGAAGGGTTAAGAATCTCTGATTACATATGAAGCATCTCATGGTCATGGATGAAAGTCAAGTCTGGAAGAAATAAGCTTTAGTTTTTCAGATCTTTGAAGAAAAAATAAAAGGTGGAGGAGCAAGGTAAACTTCTTAGAATTAAGAAGTACGAGGTATTTAATGAATTCAATCTCTTTTTAAAGAAAAAAATATCTACAACATACAAAAATTTCATCTCATGCCATGTAAGTAAAGAGAGTGAACAGTTTTTTTCAAACAGATACATGACACTTGAGAACAACCAAGTGAGTAATTTTATGATTCTTCAATATAATTGTTTCGAGTTTGTGGTCAAATATTCCTATATTCAAAGGCTTACCATGATACAAAAAAGGTGAGGGCCTTTACTGGAAAAAAGAAATATGGTAGGGCACCTAGGTGGCTCAGTCAGTCAAGTGTCTGACTCTTGATTTCGTTTAGGTCATGATCTCAAGGTTCTGAGGTGAGCCCCCATGTTGGGCTCTATGGGGCCTGCTTGGGATTCTCTCTCTCCCTCTGTCTTTACCCCTTCCCTGCTCATGTAACTCTCTCCCTCTCAAATAAATAAACTTAAAAATATCATTAAAAAATAAAAAAAATAGAGATAAATAGAAATAAAAATAACTTAGAGGTAAGATGATATGAAGTAAATACCAATGAAGTCTTAGGAGATAAAATGGAAACACAAATCTAAATCATATGAAAATAATTGAGGAAGAAAGGAAGGAGTACTTTTTGAAGGGTCTTGCAGCCAAATCAGCCACATTAACTCTCATTATTTCCATGGCTTTTATTACTAATAAACTAAAAAAAATCATTGAATCAATTTTTTGTCCAATCTGATTGAGGAGGAGGTAGCTATAACAAGTGGACTTTTACTTAGTGTAATCAGAGTAAAGTATACTATATTATGAATAAAACAGGCTATTAAAGACTCAAAATAAATATACTCCAATAGTAGAAAGGAAATAAAATTTTAATTTAAAGCACATGTGAAGCCATACTAAAATTATTCATTAAAAAAGAGAGGAAGTGTGACATCTAAGTGTATAATATTTACTACTCTTTTGGGTTCCCAGACCCAATTCCAATGTGTGTGTATGTGTGTGTGTGTGTGTGTGTGTGTGTGTGTGTGCATGAGTAGATTTCCCCATACCAACAAGCAATCCTTGGACATCAACAGAATGTCCAAGAATTCAACTCAATTTTGACACTGTCTACCTAGAGATAGCATCAGATTCCACAGGCAAAGGGCAATCCCACAGACTGCCTTCCACCTTAGATGCCAATCATAAGCCCAGGTTATTACCTGTACTTCTGACCGACTGACTTTAAATCAGTGGTTCCCATGACCTCCTCCTGATGTTCAGTTAATTTGCTAAAATGACTCACAGAACTCAGGAAAACCTATTTATTCACTAGATTACTGATTTATTATAAAGGATGTTAAAGAATGCAAATCAACAGCCAGATGAAAAGATACATAGGGTGAAGCTCTGAACAAAGAGGCTTCTGTCTTCTGGGGGCTTGGGACCTGGCTTGATGGCATCTGGAAGCATTCTGGTTCCTCTGCCTGGAAGCTCTCAGAAATCTCTCCTTTTGGGTTTTTATGGAGGTGTCATTACATGGGCTTGACTGATTAACTTATTGGCTATTAGTGATTGACTCAACCTCTAGCCTCTCTACCTCTCCAGAAATCTAGGGTGGAACTGAAAGTTCTAGTCCTCTGGTTGTGGTTGGTTCCCCAGGCAGCTTCATTAACATAATCACTTCATTAACATAAACTCAGTTATGGTGGAAAAGGGACTTGTGTGAATGACATGACATCCATTTCAGCTTGATGGACCTGAGGCATATTCAAGAAGAGGACAGATGACCAATAAATATTATAATAAAAGATGCTCCCATTGCTCTTCTAGCTCAGGAAATTCCAAGGCTTTTGGGAACTGTGAGCCAGGAACTGTGGGTGAAGACCAAATATGTAAGAGAAATTTATTTTGGTCATCTGAATGACCAAATATATATATTTCTTATAAATCACAATAACACAATGACTAAAATGATCTTTAGTTACCTACCACTTTTCAAGCCATTCAGAAATCGGGGACAATTTTAAGTGGTTGAATATTTTATTTATTGGAAGGTAATTAGTTGACTTCTGTGAACATGTGAAAACACAAACTAAGATATAGAAAAAAAAATTATTTTGACAGCATGAAAAGTCCAGATAGAATTTGTTTACTCTCAAAGTAAATATTTGCCAAAGATTACCTTCCAGTTCACACTTTTTTTTTTTTTTTGATAAGTTAGGGATGGATCACCTATCAAAACTCATTGAATCAAAATGCCACAAGGTGGCAGTGGCCTGCTCAAGGTGGGGCCCTTTCAGAGGGCACTGAAGGCTCTTCTCTTTAGATTTGATATTCTGTTTCCTTCTTACATTTTTTGGTAATTGAACTTCCTGCTGAAGACGCATGGGATTTTCTGAATACATTTAGTGTTGAAAAACATATAGTGACTCATTTCCATGAACTTTTTACACTCTTCGATTCCAAAAGAAGAAAAAAAGAAACCAATGGGGGCGGGGAGGGGGGCATGTATTTATGATAGATTATGCTCCAGTGACCTAACTAGATGCCTTACATATATTATGTGTCTAGAATGTAATTAAATGTTCAGTAGTTATTTAATATTCTTGAAGAGTAGTGTATTTTCCCTCATCTCAAAACTCACTGCAAATAGGTATTTACTAAGCACCTATTAAAACTCTTGCTTTCCAGACTCCTATCACTGGCTGTGACAATTGATTTGACTTCCCTTTTTAAATATCTGTTCACACATCCATTTTATATCGAGGCATATATTCCAGGGTGATTGTGTCTCATCCAGTGATTGTGTAATATCTCTTTATTGCAAGGGGCAATATTGAGATTTGCCATCATGCTGTTAGCTGTGCATTTTTACTGTAAAAATGAATAATCTTTAAGATTACTATTTTCTAATTTCATAGGAACATATTGATATGTTATTGAAAAATATCATCAACGATCAGAGGCATGGAGAGAATAACATAGAGTTGTGGAAACAATTTTTATGCATGTGATGTTTATTTACTTCATTGCATTTGTTCATACTGATTGTATTTGTTCATACTGCTTCTATATTAAATGCTATATATTTTGAGTCACATTTATGGAAAGTGATGCAAAAAAAAAATGCTCCCATTAGTACCTACCTGACTTAACACCTGAAAACAGAGCACAGTGATCAAGGCTGTGCAGGGAATTTATGAACAAGAATCTTTAGGATTGAATGTTTCCCATTACCCTTACTTTTTGGTAAGAACAATAATACAATGAATAACTTCATTTATGGTTGGCTCATCAGTGGGTGACTCTGGAGAAGAATGAAAAGAACAATTTGTTGAAAAGGGATGACTGTGGAGGTGCCGGGGATGTCATGGTGATGAAGGAGATGTTGTTCTATTCCCAGAAATCGCAATGAAGATTTCTGAAAAGGCTTTGTGATTGAGAGTCACTGTGATTTTTTCCAAAGATGTCCATGAATTTAACAAATGAATTTAACAAATCTTTCATTTGTATTCTGTATTTAGTGTTTGATCTACAATTGAGTGAATTTAAGCTATGTTACTGTTGGTTCAAGGTGACGGCTTGATTCCTGATGCCAACCTGATAAATTCAGTTTGGTCTCTTTTTTCCTGTCATCATTCTCATTGCTTGACTTAATTAGCTCTTCAAGGTCATGTTTAATCAGCTTTATACTGACCGACCGATAACGTCTCCTGTGTCTTTTGCCTTCTTAAATCTGTTCCCTGCAGGAAGTGAGATTACTGACTTTGGAATACAGTAGGCCTGGATTCCAATTTTGGCTTACCCACTTTCTGGCTGTGTGATTGTTTGGCTGTTTATCCTGTATTAGCTGTATTTTCGTGGTGTATAAACGAGAGAAATAATATCTGCCTTTGGGGGTTGTCTGTAACAAAAACTAAATGATACAAGTATGCCGAGCACCTGGCCTACAATGAATATTTAAATAAGTTGAAGCTACTATTTCTGTGGCTGCTACTTTCAGGCTCTGCACTCTCTCAACAGCTCCGTCTACTTCATCACCAAGTGAGTGACCTTTAGCAAAGTCATTGACACCCTTTTCTACTGGTCCCCAGTGAGTACTTCCAGTAAAGTGCTTCCCTCCTTTAATTATTGTCTTAAATATTTGGTATATCATGAAAAATATTTTTCTCGAGGATCCAGTTACAGTTGTGAAGCCATGCTGACTTTTTTCTTAGATGCTTTGAAATGTGTGCTGTGAATGTCGCCATATGAAGATTACATCTTTCCTTTTCCCCAGGAGTAGGCTTGGACTATTGAACACCCCTTAAGAGAGGAGTTACATTATGAAAACTTATGAAATATTAAATATCATTTCCATTAAAAATTATTTTGGACTCACCGAATAAAAAGCTTAACTAATAATTAACATGAGTATCCTGGAGTGAATGAGACAAGGATTTTCACTAGAAGATCTTAGTGATCATTATGTGTTAACAAATAATTAATACAACATGATAAATTCTTCAAATGAGGTGTTAATCAAGTGCTGGGCATTCAGAAAAGGAAGACATTTGGTCTCCTTTTTTAGGGAATTATGAATTTTCTAGGCCATTAGGAGAGCTGGGGGCTTCTGAGAGGAATGTATTGGGGAAAAGAGAAAATATTTCAGGTAGAGGAGCCAATAGGGAGAAAGATCTAGAGTTTTAGAGTGAAACATTGTGTTAAGAATGTTTTGGCTGACAGAGGCTCAATTAGCAGGGTCTCAATAGCATAGAGCCCACTTCAGATCTTCTGTCCCTGTCTCTTTCTGCTCCTCCCCTACTCACACTCTCTCTCTCAAAAATAAATAAATGTTTTAAAAAAGAATGTTTTGTGAACAAAGAAGGCACTTGAGGTCAGTACTGTAAGCTAACACTGTAGAGGTAAGTTGAGATCAGATGGCAAAGGCCTAGAGTACCAGTGCTGTGCTTGGGAAGTCAGATCCTTTCCTCTAAGAAAACAGTTGGAATCTTTTTTTTTTTTTTAAGTTTATTTATTTATTTTGAGAGAAAGAGAGAGAAAGCATGTGCATGCACAAGCACCAGGGAGGAGTAGAGAGCGAAGGAGAGAGAGAATCCCAAGCAGGCTCCATGCTATCAGCACAGAGCCTGATGCAGAGTTTGATCCTAAGAACTGTGAGATCATGACCTGAGCAGAAATCAAGAGTCAGATGTTTAACCAACGGAGCCACCCAGGTGCTCTGAGTTGGATCCTTTAATGCAAAGATCTGTCATGATAATTTTTATTAGACTGATAATTTTTCTGGTTATGGAAGAAGAACAACTGATAATGGGAAACCAATTTGGAGACTTTTGCAAAAGTCCAGGCGAGAGAGGACTTACGATGAATAAAGGGCAGTAGCATTGAATAGGAATATAATATTTCAGGTGTAGCGTGAACTACACAGTAGGCTGCTGTTTTCCTTTTCAGATCAACACAGAATGATTTCCCTTGCCCTGTGGTCCTGTTATCTGGATCAGGCCATCCACAAATGAGTTAGATGAAATAATATTGATAAGCAGTCTGTGCCAAAATTTTCTTTCTTAGATAATGATACTTATATGGATATATTCTCTAAAACTATCTCATTCATTACTATGTTAACTTCATTGGCCTTCAATTTTTCTTTATCAATATATTTTAAAAAATAGCTTGCATTTCTGGTTGGAATAGCACAAGAGTTCATATTTAAAGCACCAACTCTGCTTCAAGCAACAACAGTGAAAGATGAAAATAGAGAAATCTAAAAGATATAACTGGCGTGGGTGCCTGGGTGGCTTAGTCAATTAAGCATCCACTCCTAATTTTGGCTCAGGTCATGATCTCACAGTTCATGAGATTGAGCCCCTCTGTCAGTGCAGAGCCTGCTTGGGATTCTCTCTCTCTCTCTCTCTCTGTGTGCCTCTCCCCTGCTTGCACTTTCTCTGTCCCTCTCAAAATAAACATTTAAAAAAATTGTTAAAAGATATAGCTGGCTAAAAAGCAATATCAGTCTCTCTTTACTTCAGAAATATAAAGTTTGGAGTAAGTCTAAAATTATGGTCTGCTAGGGTTCAGCTACTGAATCATATGGTCTAAAAAATTTCTATGCAATAATTGAAACTAGAGACTGTGAGCTTTCTGCTTTGTCTGAGATGGGAGTGACTCTTGCCTAATCCACTTCCATTGAGAAAAGGCAGTTAAGATTATGATTGTAATTACGAACCTGGAATGATGGCTTTGTAAGACACTGTAAGCCAAAGTAGGTAAAATCACCAATACATCTTTTTTTTTTTTTTTTTTAAATTGGAAGTGATTAAGGTTGCCCATTGGTGTAGTGACTGAATCTGTTATCCCTGGTCAGATAAAGAAGGAACTATTTTATGGTTTGGCTGTGGACTTAGCTCATTAGGGGTTAAGTGGAAGGAACTAAAACACAGAGGAATTGGAAGGCTTATAATAAAAAAGAGAGAGGGAAAGGAAGGAGGAGAAGGGATATCCCTTTCATTCAAATGAGGTTGCAAACCAAAATTCCAAAGTACATGTTAAGTACATTCCAAAGTAATGTTAAGAAACACAGCCAATAGACTAGGTGAATGTTCACAAGAATGCATCCAGGATGAAATTAATTCTAGGGAATATTTGATAATGGTACTTATGAAAAAAGAACAAAAGTTATAAAACAAAAAAAAAAGGGAGAAAGGAAATAAAAATAATTAGGCAAGAAGAGAACCAAGTGAAACTTTTGGAGTGACAACTGTTTTTATTGAAATTAATAAAACTTCCAGATGGAATAAATTCTAGACTGAGCATTGACTAAGAGAAAATTAGGGAACTGGGTAATAGAACTGAGGAACTCATTCCAAAAGCAGCACAGACAGGAGAGATGGGAGATATAATAAAACATAATAAAACAATCATGAGATGTAAAGGATAGATTGGGAGGCTCCAACCAATTTTGACTTCTAGAAGCCAAGGGAAGTAGCGGTACAAAATCAACATTTGTGTATGCGCCTGTTTGCTTTTTCTTTGTGGCAGAGAAAAAGAAAACACTGATTAATGTTAGAGTAAGATCATTGCAGATTCATCTTCATCACTCTACGTTTGTGAAAGTTGTATATGCCCAGCTTATTTTAGCTCTTACCAGAAACATCTTTAAAGATGTCTTAAAAGGAAAATTCACAACTCACTCTAAATTTGTCTTCTACTTTATAAACTGGCAAGTAGCATAATTTTAGAAAGCTCTAAGTTGAGTGATGACTAAATTAAGGAGAGTGCAAACTTTAAATGAATTATGAAACGATGAATTTTTAAGAAATGTTATGTTTTAGGATACTTTAGAAAAGACTTCAGTGACAATGGTAATGTTTATATTATTTATATAATCATATTTTGTTCATTACAAAGCTAATAAAAGACGTAAAATTAACAGCAAAAGCTCTGATAACCACTCCAACAGATCTACAGTTTAGTGATGGTTGACAATCATAATCCTGACTCTAAACACATACCAAATTACACAATTTCTTAGGATAATTTAAAAAAAATTAAATTGGGTCATGCAATATGTTGAAAATTTTAGGGATATTTTAATACTGCAATTGTAGAAGTACTTGATTTGCTAAGACATATGATATACAAGCACAGTACATCACAACTATAAATCAGTCTAAGAATTCGTATTACCTTCTAAGAGTTTGCTTATAAATGTAACTTTTTTAGTTTCCTCAAACCTTACAACTTACAAAATAGTTTTCTTTGCACTGTATTTGAAAATATGAATTGTCCTCATATTTTGGAAACTGGATTCTATATTTTGCTTTTCCTCCTTTAAAATCTTTAATTTTTTTCCTACCTGGATAAACTTGTCAAAAATTTGAGAGAGACTTGGAAAATGAATTTCATTAAGGCCATGGGACTTATTTAAAGGACAAAGATAAAATGATGAAGTTTTCAGCATATATATTTAATTATTTAGTACATGGAATTTAAATTATTTATTCATTTTTTATTATTACTATAGAGGGAAATATGATCCATCTATCATTAAGTAACATATTGATCATACCTGCATGGTATTTTTATAAGTACTTAAATGAAATTACTTGATTAGTGGTAGGTTTTCCATTAAATAAATGACAGGAATAGGAAGACTTGTAAATTATTTTTTCAATTTTTTTTTACCCAAATATACTTAAGAATTATGTTAGCATATTACTTTAGCACAGAATACTTTAAAGATTAATTATGTTTAAAATGAGAATAGACCCTCACCAATTCCCATTAATGACAGGAAGATGCCATTTAGGCTGCTAAAATATTAAAATTAGAAAGCATAAAAGAAGTATGATAGGTTGTAGGGCTATTCATAAAATATAGTTGCTTCCTGTATTAAAGTAGTCTTGTTTAAATTAATTATAAAACAACATTTGCACATCAATTAGCTTAGCCTTTGTTACGTTAAATGATTATCATAGTCAATAGGCTTATCTTTTTAACTTTAATTTCAAGAATAAAAGTATTGATTTTGTGGTTATTGAAAGTTGCCAGATTAGCAGATAAAATAGTAAACTCTGTTGTTATTCTATATTTTATGTCAAATATTTATTGATATAGTTTTTAATATGTCTTTCAAGTTTTATTTACATCTGTATTGTTGGCTAATAAATTATATACATTTCATGAGTTTCAATGCAAATACTTCAAATAGATGCTCTCATAAATATGAAGAGTAAACTATGAATTTAAGTATAGAGCTAGAAATAAATAGTTGATAAAATTTAATATGAAAAAGAAAAATATATGGTGGATTCCTAGCTATAAGCCTTTTTCCCCTTTTAATGATTTGCCATGAAGCAAGCATCCTTTCCTTATGTTGTTTGGTATATAAAATCCTAGTAGCTCAGATGTTCAGGTATATATGTTTCATTTTGAAAATGAGGAGATACTTCCCTTTGCCTTCTTCCAACAAGTAATCATAATTCTGTCTTGTATGAACATATTGACTTCTGGTTAGTCAATTTTTATAAATTTTCTTTCAACAATTTTTTCTCTTTTTTTTCTTTAAAAAATTTTTTTGATGTTTATTTATTTTTGAGAGAGAGACAGAATGTGAGTGGAAGAGGGGCAAAGAGAGAGGGAGACACAGAATCCAAAGCAGGCTCCCGGCTCCAAGCTGTCAGCACAGAGCCCAGATTGGGGCTCCAACTCATGAATCATGAGATCATGACGTGAGCCAAAGTCAGATGCATAAATGACTGAGCCACCCAGGTGCCCTATGTATTTTTTTCTTTTAATGCATTTCATCATGGATTATGATTTTTTTAAGTCATGTTAACAATAGTAAAATCATTTTGGGAAACTGGGAGTTATTCAGACCATTTTCTCTATAGTTTCTTGTTGTAGTTCATTTTTAAAAAATTATTTCATTACAATACAAACTTTTTTTGTTTTTTAGAGAGAAAGAGAGAGAGAGAGAGAGAGGGAGAGAGAAAGCAGGGGAGAGGCAGAGGAAAAGGGAGAGAGAGAATCTCAAGCAGGCTCCATACTCAGTGGGAGCCTGATGCAGGGCTCAATTTCCCAACTGTGAGAACACAACCTGCCCTGAAATCAAGAGTTGGACACTTAACATACTGAGCCACCCAGGTACCTCTACAATGTAAACAATTTTTTATAAAAATCATCTTCTTGTATCAAAATTATTTTTAAAACAACACAGTTTTCCCTTCACAAAGGCCAAGTATGCCTTGTTATTATGAAACCTTAATTATTTATTACCCCGTTTCCATATTAGTTTATTAACTTATTGACTCAATGAATCTACATTTATTCAGCATCTATTATGTGCCTAGCTATAAAGCATCAGCTAGCTGCTGGTAATGAAATATTGGACAGTATCTACAAGTCTCGACATCATGGAAATTAATTCTCCATAGGAGAGATGGACAATAAAGAAGTGAACAAATGGTTGAAATATGGTGATAACTACAATAGTATGAAAGAAATAGAGATCAATAATAATGGCTGTGTGAGCAGACTAATTTACATAGACCTACACATGAGAATATATACACTTATCACTTTTCATGCATATAATGAGAAATAAAATAGTTTTTTGATGAGGAAATACCTTTTTGGAAGTTTCTTTGCATACATTCAACACTTAAAGATAGTAGAACTAAAAATTGTATTTTTAAGTAAAGAAATTTAAATATTTTCTAAAATATCACTGATAGAATTTTTTAACCCATTGATTTGATTTGTGAAAAAAACAAAAGAGAGAGAAGAGTTTGAAGATTATCTACTTTGTGAATAATATAACTTCAATAAGTACAGTCTGTATCATGTTGGAAACTCACTATAATGAGTGGATAATTTATATGAGTGACTTTTATTGGATATCACAATTAAGATATTATAAACATTTACTGAAAGGATATATATGCTAAATATCATTTTTTTTCATTTAAAATGCTGTTTTCAAAAGAAATTTTAAGTGTCTATCTTAACACTGTTCTTTCTCTTAAAATTGAAAAATGTGTAAATCATATGCATTGTTAGTAGACTTCTCTTTTCTCAAGAAAATGTGAACATGCCTGCTTACCTTTTTAAATTACAGTTGAAAAATTACCATGCTAATTTTAATAAACCTTATGACTTGATTTAATTTTCCATTCTTTGACACATTTTACTAGATTATGCCATGATTTTAAGGTTTTATACATGGCAAGATACTGTCAGGAATGTAGATACTTTCCCTTCTGAATTTTCTTTTCACCTAATTAAGATCACAACTAAACTGGCCATTAAAATAATAAAATCTTGCTCCTTCACTTTCTTATGAATTTCAAGGGAGAATAATTACTTTTTAACTGTAATGATTATATACTTTACACAGAGACCAAATTTGTACAGTAATACCAGGTATATTAATGTATTATATGCAGTATTTCCTGAAAATAATTATCTTAAGTACAGGGTTTTTTTCTTCATCGTTTGATAGTTTCTATTTTTAAACATTTTTAATAATGTGGAGAACAGAATGGCAAACTATGGAGCTAATAAAACAAAAAAAAATTGAATGTAAATTCTTGCTCACTGAGAGGAAAATGCTTGAAACAAAACAGCATAATGGTTAAGAGTAGGGGGTCTAAGTGCTAGTGCTGGATGGAGCTCAGTTCACATCAGTCCTGTGGCCAGTCTCAAGCAAGTCACTTAATCTCTTTGGTCCTCAGTGTTCTCATGGGTAAAATAAAGAAGATATCTCCGTCAGAGTATTATTTTCGTTATATATACAATGGCATATTTAAAAGAATGTGGCTCCTCATTTTATAAATACTATATTAATGTTAGCTCTTATTTTTAACATTTCCCACTTAACTGTTGAAAGCATTCTACTTTGATTTAAATTATTATAAAGCAGCATAGTCTTAGAGCATGCAGGTTGAATATGTGTGACAAAATACACTTTTTTGTTTAGTAGACTACTGTAATTGAATTATTAAATTGTGCTTAAAAGTACACCCAGATCAGACCTCCTAAGTTGAATTTTCTAAGATTCTAAAAGCATTTAGGGATTTTTTTTCAGTTCTTTGGAGACAGCATTATGAACATTACGTACTATCATTTAAGGCAGTCATATTAAAGTTATGGTTGACAAAGAGTTCCATTTAGTGAATTCCAGTTAAATTAGAATGACTAAAATATAAAAGATGCAGGATGCCCTTTGTTTAACTTGAAATGAACAAAATGTGTAGAGTGAAATACTGTTAATATTATGTATCTCACTGAGGTCATTGTAAATTATTTATTGTGCTATCCCCCAAAGGAATTTATTATATGAATTGATTAATTGTATAAATTGTACTTTTCTTAATATAAGCATCCTTAGAGTAATCTAGCTTTACAAAATGTTATAATTCAGAATTATAAAATAGTAAATGAATTTTGTGAGTTTATGAAAAATTTTTATGTATGACATTCCAACTCATATTGATGTTTAATATAAATAGCACTAAGCTGAAAACAAGTAAAATAGTGATTGTCATATGCAGCTTTCCCTGCAAAAAGTGCATTTCATGAAACAGATTCATTGAATCTGGAATGACATCTTCCTACCATAAGTTAAAGATCTAGAATTTGCTCTTTCCTTCCCCCTTTTTTCACCCTACTACTAACAAGTATCCTATAACTAATAACCGCTTTTACTTTTCTACTTTATTTATGTATAGCCAAAGGTAAATAATGCTCAAAGAAAATATATTTACCTTTTAAAATTTTGTCAAAATTCAGCATTTTATTAAAAGCTAAGATAAATACTCAAACAAAATTGATCATGAGTTCAATACTGTCCTCTGTGACTTATTCTTATAATTAAATTAATGAGAGAAATTTAAATATACAGTAAACAGGTTATTTCAGTATTTTACATACTTATTTACATTTTTGCAGTTGTCCTCTGTTTCCTCTCATGTAATATAGTAGTAATTTGCTGGAACGCAGATATTTATGACCAATATTAGTATTGAAAGTAGCGGCAAGCATTCATTTGCCCGTTGGTGGTATTCTAACAACCGTGGGCCCTCATTTATTCAACTTTACTACCGTAGGCAGCTGCAGCAAACTTAGAGATCTTAGATCTTCTTTCCAATATGACCCTACTGATGATTGGGTAGTTTCACATTCCGTGGAATAGAAATTATATATTGTGTGGCAGAAATTTCACATAAATTTGCTAACACCCAAAGGAAATGTACCACGAAAAAAACAAATGTTACCTGCATTTCTGCTAATTGGAGTTCTTTAGTATTACCAAAATGACAAACGTTTTGAGTTCTACCTCAATCATCATGTACCATGTTCACTAATATTTCTCAGAAGGGTCAGAAAATGAAGGCCCATTTTTTTTTTTTTTTTCCTGAAAGTTCACTCTCTTTTTCAGAGGTACAAATAGGAATTAGGGAAGGCAAAAATGAGTGTCTGCCTGGCTGGGCAGAATAACTGACTTAATTTTGGCTGTTCAAGTGGTATCAGACATCACGGGCAGATCATACGCAGACTATTTTCAATATTAAAAGTTTAGCTGTGGATGAATGGAGTATTTCATTTATAACCACTCAGAAATTTTATTGAGTGATTCTACAAGTTCACTTCTCAAAAGACAGCAATAAAAAAATATTTTGCAAAAGACACCTTGTAAGATTAAAAAAAGGTTATATGTTTGGGGTCCCTGGGTGGCTCAGTCAGTTAAGCATCCAACTCTTGATTTTGGCTCTGGTCATGATCTCGCAGTCTGAGGGTTCGAGCCCCGCATCGGGCTCTGTGCTGACAGCTCAGAGCCTGGAGCCTGCTTCGGATTCTGTGTCTCCCTCTCTCTCTGCCCCTCCCCCACTTGTGCTTTGCCTCTCAAAAATGAATAAATGTTAAAAAGACATTTTTTTAAAAAAGTTTATATGTTTTAGGGGCGCCTGGGTGGCGCAGTCGGTTAAGCGTCCGACTTCAGCCAGGTCACGATCTCGCAGTCCGTGAGTTCGAGCCCCGCGTCGGGCTCTGGGCTGATGGCTCAGAGCCTGGAGCCTGTTTCCGATTCTGTGTCTCCCTCTCTCTCTGCCCCTCCCCCGTTCATGCTCTGTCTCTCTCTGTCCCAAAAATAAATAAACGTTGAAAAAAAAAATTAAAAAAAAAAAGTTTATATGTTTTAGCATTTAGCTTCTTAGTATTTGTTCATGAGTAGTCAGGACATGCTCAAGTAACATACTCAAAGAAATATTAGGGTTTGATAACATTCACTTAGAACAAACATCTTCAAATTATCAGTACAAAAGCTCAGATAGATTAAGAGTCATGCCCAAAGTGACATAGTTGATGGAAAAGGTTGTTCTAAATCAACACATCTTGACATCTTGTATTTGTTTTGCACAACATCACTTATAGAATAAGATAGAGCTAGAGTTGGCAAACTATAGTCTGTTGGCCAAATCCAGCCTGCTGTTTGTTTTTGTAAATAAAGTTTTATTGGAGTATAACCATTGCCACTCATTTACACATTGTCTATGGCTGCTTTTGCACCCGATAGCAAAGTTGATTAATTGTAAGAGAGACTGTATAGCTCACAAAATATATATACTATCTGACTCATTACATTAGGTATGAGTATATGCCAGAAAAAAAGAAAAATTAAAGTTAAAAAAAAAGTCTTATACAATGTGCCTATCAAAGAAACAGTTTAAACTTTGCTCTAAATCTCCAATGAACAATAAAGATTATGGCCATTCGTGGATGCTGTAGTTCCCTCATAAATTACTTCTGTTCATTTTTTAAAGATCAAGAAGCTAAGACCCATTATATTATATTATGTTTAATAAAGAATAAAATGTTAGTATGGAAAGTCAATAAAAAATTACAGATAACATTCTCTAAATTGTATTCCAATAAAATAGAGGGAAAATTTGAAAAAAGTATAATTGTCAGCAAGGTATAATAGATATAATGTACAGTAAAAAGTGATAGACATGCATTTTCATTCTTGTGAAACTCTCTTATTTCGGAAAGAAATGGTTGTCAATGCCTGTGCATTTACCTGACAAATTATACCATGCTACACAATGGCAACATTTGTCTTTGGTCTGTGGACCTAAGACATTCAGTATCTATGGGACCTTTTTCAGTACAGGTAATAATAAGGTGGTCAGTCAAGCAACCAAAAGATCAAGTTTAAAGTTAAAATTAAAGAATTCCCAGCACTATAGCATTTCATTTTATGTAAAGCTCTTCACCAGCCAGGCTCGTTTACTTGTCATTGGTCCCCAAATGAAAATACAGGGTTGAAAGGAAAGACAGAAACAAGTAAGGTAGTTTCATTCCATAGGAAAAGAGCTAAGAAAAACACTAGAACAAGCTTATTAGATGACTTAAAAGAATAGCAAAAGGAATAATTAACGAAAGTGTATAATCTCAATCATGTCCTTTAAAAAATAACATGTCCAAGCAGTAGTTCAACTAAAGGTCATAGTGCCTTACTTCCTAGTCTTCCCTGGAGAGGCCACTGTTAGAAAGTCAGTACAGTGTGTATTGTCTTTCGTCACATATAGGTGACTATCTTAAAATATTTAATTTAAAATATCATGGTTGATTTCTAGCAATGAAGAAAATTCCTTTTTGATTTACTTTCTACTTGCCTTAGCATTTAGATGGGAGGGAAGTTTTTCACTTTTGTTATGTTCACCTCACCAAATCCTCTTGTGTTGATAGCTGAGGAAACAGGCTCCGGGAACCTCATCAGAGTTATGCAATGGGTAGGAGCGTGGCTGGTAGACCAGAAACAAATGGCCCTGGCTTCCTGTCACGGAATCTTTCTTTGCACAGTACCCCTCTAATTTCTCTTGGAGAACCTTGATTCAGTTAACTTGTTGAGGTGTGACAAGGGTTAAGTTATAATAAAGGGCTTACTGATATGTGTGTTTGTGTACTGTAAGCTATGAAGGCTACTTAGCCATCCCACCTGGGTCTAGTCCCAGGTCCTCAGATGAAAATATAAGATTTACATGAAAGATACAAACAAGTAAGGTAGCCATATTCTTATTTCAAAGAAAAGGAGCTGGAGACTTCCAGAATCAGAAACACTAGTACACGCCTATTGGATAATTTAAAGCACTTTCCTGAGAATATAAGCACCGGGTTACAGTTCACAGTTTCAGTGACTGGCTCCAGTTATGACTAGAATTTATGGATCACAATTCTTGATGTTCTTTTGAAGATCTTAAATTTAAAGTCCAATAGTGATGCCAGAGGTAATCATCTATGGGTGTATGCAGCCATTCTTATATTCAGGGCACATATCAAATCGTTCCTTTTCCATCAGGTTGTCTTATTCTGCTCAGGTTGCTGTATCGTAGACTAGGTGTCTTAAATAACAGAAATTTATATTCTCACATTTTTCTGGAGACTGAAAAACTAAGATCAAGGTGCTGGTATGGTCGATAGGTGGCCGCCTTCTCAGTGTGCCTTCACATAGCAGAAAGAATAAGAGCAAGCTTTTTGGTTTTTCTTAGTATAACTACACTAAACTCATCATGAACCAGACCCCACCTCCAACATGACCCTTCTAAACCTGATGACTTCCCAAAGGCTCCATCTCCAAATTTCAGCACAATAGCGATTGGGACTTCAACATACGCGTTTTGGAGGGACACAATTTAGTCCACTGCACAGGTGCTATAGCAGACCTGAAAGATACAAAGATAAATAAGACACAGACATTACCTCTAGCTGGGATGACAGATTGAAAAAGAAGGGATCCAGGGGAAGAATGCCATTAACTAACAAGCAAAATAGAAACACTCTGAAGAGGGGCACCTGGATGGCTCAGGTGGTTGAGCATCCAAGATTCAGCTCAGGCCACAATCTCATGGTTTGTGAGTTCAATCCCCACGTTGGCATTGTGCTGTCAGCGCAGAGCCTGCATCAAGTTCTCTGTCCCTCTCTCCCTGCCCTTCCCTCACTCATGTGCTCTCTGTCTCTGCAAAATAAATAAATAAATAAATAAATAAATAAATAAATATAAAAAAGAGACATTCTTAAGAAGCATCTGCTCATCTCACAGAAGAGATGAAATTTAAGTAGAGCTCAGAAGGACATGGAGATGTTTTTGGTGTGGAGAAGATGTAGGTAGGGAATTACAAGTATTACAGGAGGACCAGCTATACAATTTCTGAGAGAACTATGGCAAAATGAAAATGGAAGGGCACTTGTTCTAAAATTATTAAGAATTTCAAGGAAGTGATGGTAGAGCATTAAAGCAAGTATGGGCAGAAGGACAACTGTTGCATGATTCTACTTATGTGAAGTACCTAGGATACTCAAATTCAAAGAGGCAAAAAGTGGACTAGTGGTTACCAGGGGCTGAGGGGAAATAGAGAGTGATTTTTAAGGGGTACAGAGTTTCATCTTGGGATGATGAAAAAGTTCCAGCAATGGATGTTGGTGATGGTCGCACAACAGTGTAAACGTACTTCATGCCACTGGATTGTACACTTACAAAATGATTGAAATGGTAAACTTTATGTTATGTATATTTTACCACAATAAGAAATAAATAAAACAAGTGTGGGCCCTTCTGAGTCCAGGGTGCTATATGGCTGTTAGGAGGTATGCCCGTGAATCCATCCTCTGTTTGGCAGCAAGCTCAGGAAATGGTTAAGTGCTTAGATCTGGCTGGAATATACCAGTGACATTTTTGTGAGTATATCAAGGATGGCAGGAGATGAGAGCTGGAACCGTAGGCTGAGACCAGGTCATTTTAGTAGACAGTGTTGTTTGCCTATCCAACCAGGTTTACCCTTCTTTCCTAATAAGCCACCTGTTTTGTTCAGGTAGTTTCCTTGGGCAAGGTAATGCTATCTCACAGGATTAATACTGAGTAGCCTATGAAAACAGAGTAGTATTCAGAGTGTTACCATTGCCAGTCGTTAGTTTAGCAGCAGCCCCAAATTTGTCTTCATGTATTTTTTTTCCCCATGGAGTACTGGGAAACATGTAACTAAGTTTCAGGATTAGCCCTGGGAATTGCATAATTCCCCAAAATGAATTCCAATGGTGACACTAGATATCACCTATAATACTCACTGCATTTGTCTAACTGTACTCTGTTTTTTCTCTGTGTCTGTTTTCCAGTAAATTATTATTTTCTTCCCATGTGCGCATTGCTTATATTCTGTGTCTCAGAGGGTTACGCACGATTAATTAGTTCTCTCCTGTGTATATAAAATGACAAGTTCTGCAGTTTATCATTGGGGAATATCATCAATTACTTTCCTCTACAAAATCCAGATGAAAATATTTTACATTTCAGTGCAATTATTAAAGTAATATGTAAACAAATAGGCTCTGTCCTTGAATTAAATTTTTCTGAGTGATTTTGTTACCAGAGGTATAAATTTTAATATTTGCTAAATAGGGCATCAGATGAATTGCATGAATTTGAGTAATTTTGTTATACAGAGATTTGTTTTGCAAGACTTCCTGTTTTCTGGATCATCAGAGCGTATTTTTACAACTAAATCTTTACATCTAGGGAATTGCTGTATAATTATAGTATGATATCTATTACTTAACAGTCATTTCTGTGAAATGTATCCATCAGCATATTTAGCTACATAAAGTTTCCTTTTTTTTTCTTTTTATTATTGAAGCTTAGTTGCCACACAATAATATAGTATTAGTTTTGGGTGGCCAACATAATGATTCGACACATCTACACATTATTCAGTGCTCACCATGGTAAGTGTAGACACTAAATAGTTTCTCTTCTAAATCTCATTTCAAAATTGTATTTATCGGGATATGACACAACGTTTGCCCTGTTTGTCACCTTAAATTATAAGTATGCATATATTCTGTGCAAGGTATTGTGCTAGGTGCTATATGAGTAAGAAATCTAGCCACAGCTTCCATTTTATGCAAGCGTACAAATGTTGTTAACAAGAAAGCCAAGAGAAAACCAGCGCCACGTGGATATGGCCACACAGCGGGAGATGTGCATGTATCATTGAGCTGAACAGGGAAGAGGTGTCAGATAAGACAAATGGGACAGAGAGAATCTGTTTGAGCTGAAGTCAAGCAAAGCACAGTTTGATAAGTACTTAATGAAGGGGTCATTCGGGGTGGAGAGGAACCTGTAAAATCAGTGACACTGCTGGATTCAAGCATTATTTACTTCAGGAAAGAAGAGATGGTTCAGTTTCATGGATATTTAGGGGTAACTATGTGAAGCTAATGAAGGGCGGTGGTTGTTCATTTTATCGGGCTGGGGAGGCCATTCTGAGGAGTTTGTATTTAACCTGCTGCTTTTAGGGCACTGAGAACATTTACAAATTCCAAATTATCTCAATCTTCTGTTTAGGAGAGATTAACCTGTTAACAATGTGAAGAATAATTTGAGCTATGAAAGGATAGAGGCCGAGGAATCTAGCTGGAAGGGATATAGTAAACATATAAGAGTTAACAAGTAACTAAATTTGGATTTAAGCACTGTTCTGCATAATCTAGTTGGCCAGGGAAATAAATGGTGGCATTACTAATTGAACTAGGGAAAGTCAGGAGGAATGTTGGGTTATGAAAGAAGATAATCAATTTTGTCTAGGCATTTCACAAATTAATAGAAACTCTTGAGGTCCATAATGCCAATTTTAGATGTAGCTTGTAATTCAGTGAAAAGTCAATAATTTTTCCAGCATTCTGTGGATCTACTATATGGGGCGCTGCATGTCAGACCCTACTTTTAACTGCTGGGATATTAAGCAGTTAACAAAACAGACAAAAACAGAAACCCTCCCCTCATGGAACCTACATTTCATTGGTGGAGAAACAGCAAAGGACTGAGTGAAACAGGAGGAAAAATCCAGAGAGATGCTAAACTGAAGTAGAAGTACAGGAATTGTTTAAAGAAGGAGAAAGGGATCTATGGGGCCACATGCTGTTGGTGGATTAAGAGGAAGACAAACAGTCTTTAGATTTGGCAAAATGGGAGTTGTTGGTGACTTTGTTAAGACCTGTTTTAGAGAGAGGTGAGGATAGAAGCCTGAGTGGAATGGGGCCAAGAAAAAAAAGAGGGAATGAGTATAGACAATTATTCCACTGGTTAGAAGAGTTTTCTACAAAGGAGAATAGAGAAATAGGCCAGTGGTGAGGGGAAAGAAGGGTCGTAGGGTTGTTGGCTTCTCTGTTTTGAAGTGGATGACATTGCAGGATATTTGAATATTGATGGAAGAATCCACTAGAGAAAGGAAAAGTGACGATAGAGTAAGTAAAGGGAAGAATTCTAGAATAATGTCTTCGAGTAGGTGAGAGGCAATGGCATTCAGCTTACAAATTGGAGAGTCAGCTCTTGGATAGTAATGTGGATGGTTAATCCTGCAGGATAAGGAGGGAGCAGAGTTTTAGAGTGTAGATGCAGGGATTGATAGATTTGAGTGGGGAAACTTGTGGAAATTCTGTTCTTACTGCTTTGGTTTTCCTTCACTCCAGAAAAATAAGAATCGAGGAAATTAGCCAAGAATGAGGAGGTGTTTATATACCTTTCATCAATGATCGGGAAAACAGGATTTTATTATATATTTAAAAGAAAAAAGAAACCAGAATAATTTCATGTTATAATGTAATATCTTTTTGAAAGATATCTGTGGGGCGCCTGGGTGGCTCAGTTGGTGAAGCATCTGACTCTTGATTTTGGCTCAGGTCGTGATCTCACTTCATGAGATCTGCAACCTCTGCACTGACAGCATGGAGTCTGCTTGGGATTCTTTCTCCGTCTCTCTCTGCCCCTCCCCTGCACACACGCACTCTCTCTCTCTTTCTCTCTCTAAATAATAAACATAAAAATTTTTTAAAGAAAGATATTTATAACATTGGACAGCACAGGGCTCTTTAGTATCTGTGTGAGATACTGATTTTTGCATCATGTGAATTCTAAGATAAAGTTTCGGTATTTCTAACGTGCATAATTAGGGAAGTAACGGAATATATTATGGTGCATCTATGTATGGCATTATATATGGCTATATAATATAGCCATTAGAAAATAAACTTAAGTTAGGTCTGTAGCTATTGGACTAGAAGGATTTCCAATAGGTCTTTGTCAAGTGAGCAAAGCAGTTACAAATGTGCTCATTTTGATCTCAGATTTTACAGAAACAAACAAAATGTGTGTCCTGTGTGTATTTTTATGTGTCATGTTATTACTAGGAATAGACAATGCAGAAGGATACATAGTAGGCTAATTAGCATTAGTTGCCTTTTGGGGGGCTGAGAACAAAAGGCAATGGGGAAATTAACAGCTTTAGTTTTATAGATCTTCTCACCATTTCACTGATGATATAATGAATATATGTGTATATATATATATTTTTAATTACATATATATATATATATATGTAATTTAAAAACTAAATGAACAGACTTAACAATTCAATTTTATGGGTATTTTCATAAAAAAATAAAAATGTTGGGGCGCCTGGGTGGCGCAGTCGGTTAAGCGTCCGACTTCAGCCAGGTCACGATCTCGCGGTCCGTGAGTTCGAGCCCCGCGTCAGGCTCTGGGCTGATGGCTCGGAGCCTGGAGCCTGTTTCCGATTCTGTGTCTCCCTCTCTCTCTGCCCCTCCCCCGTTCATGCTCTGTCTCTCTCTGTCCCAAAAATAAATAAAAAACGTTGAAAAAAAAAAAATAAAAATAAAAAAAATAAAAATAAAAAAAAAAATAAAAATGTTGACTTTTTGAATATTTTGGACTTTTTATACTACTCTCTTCTTCTTTCTACATACCCATGGAATTACAGATCAATTGGTAATTGGGGTGAAGAAGACAAGTATTAGTCTGAGTGTTTTATGATGGCTAATTCAGATAAGCAGAATGTTTAGAGAATGCCAACTTCTGTTCCTGGAGTACATATTGCACCCTATTATTTAGAAGAATTTTATGCCAGAGGCAGCAGCTGTCCCTGTAGTGGGTCAGTGCGTGATGTTGGGCCAGTTGCCTAGTCTCATAGTGTAGTATTTCTCATGCTTCGATATGAAAGGAAATAATTTTTGAATGCCTAATTCATAGAAAATATATGAGCAAAGGGGCGCCTGGGTGGCGCAGTCGGTTAAGCGTCCGACTTCAGCCAGGTCACGATCTCGCGGTCCGTGAGTTCGAGCCCCGCGTCAGGCTCTGGGCTGATGGCTCAGAGCCTGGAGCCTGTTTCCGATTCTGTGTCTCCCTCTCTCTCTGCCCCTCCCCAATTCATGCTCTGTCTCTCTCTGTCCCAAAAATAAATAAAAACGTTGAAAAAAAAATTAAAAAAAAAAAAAAAGAAAATATATGAGCAAAAAAGGGATATTAGATGCAGAAATATTTTTCAGCTTCTTTTTGATCTTTCATCAATGTTTGTCACTTTTAATCAAGTCTTCCTTCTTATAAGACTATTGCATCTGTCACGCAACGTTCTCCCACAGAAATCTTACCTGCATTTTTGTCTTCCAGCTCAGACTTCCTCCCTGAGTTCCAGACTAAGTTACGGATCCTCTTCATTAGATCAAAACACCTCAAACATGACATTGTTCAAGCTGAACACCCCATCTTTTCCATCATTATTCTCCAGCATTTGCCATCCCAATGAATTTGTAAATCCTTATAGTTCTTATAAGTGGAACAGAGAGGCAGAAGAGAGAACCAGAGAGATAACTGTCACTCATCCAGTTGTGAAGATACATTTTAACAGCTAGCAAAGAAATGAGGCCTGCAGTCCACTAGCCCATGAAGTACTTGATTCTGCCAATAGCCCTGAGAATGAGTTCAGAAGCCAGTTGTCCTCCAGTGAGCCTTCAGACAGTCTGATAATTAGCATCCTTGATCCGCTTTGATTTTACCTGTTTCCTTACAGCCCATATTAGATTCCTATTGCTTCTGTAACAAATTACCACAAACTTGATGACATAAAACAACCCAAATTTATTATCCTAAGATTCTGCAGGTAGGACAGGGCTCACTGGGATAAAATGCACGTATTGGCAGAGCTGCATTCCTTCTGGAGGTGCAAGGAAAGGATCTGTTTCCTTGCCATCTCCAGCTATCGGGGGCCATGTGCATTCCTCAGCTTTTGATCCCTCTTGCAATGTTGGGCTGAATCTTCCTCATGCTTCCATTCCCCCCCCCCACCCCCGTTATGTCTCTCTCCTCCACATGTAAGGACTCTTAATATTACATTAGACTCATCCCAGTAATCCAGGATTATCTTCCCACTCTCAGAGTCAGCTGATTAGCAAACTTAATTCCACCTATAACTTGATTTCCCCGTTGCCATGTAACCAACAGCTTCTCAGGTTCTAGAGGTTAGGATGTAAACATCTTTGGGAGCCACTATTCTACCTAACACATGACTTCACCCTAGACAATGTATGCAAATTATACCTTCCCACACATGAACACACACATAACAAAGGGACAGTGGCATTAGGGTGTCAAATATTTATAAAGCCGTTAGAGAGAATGTGAGAGCAGCCGTGGTATGAATAGCATGAGTGGCTACAGAGTCAGGTACATCCCTTCCTCTGATGTGTTCTTAGATGTTGCCATATAACCACACTTGTGCAACGAGTTTATAGGAACTTATGAGTTTGGAAACTCAGTAGACCAAGAGAATAAAATCAATTGGCCACTGGAGATAATTAGTGCTTTGCCCTTATGTGTAGGCTACTTGTGATAGTGAATCTCCTGATGCCACACCTGTTCAGTGTGGCTAAAGCTGTGCAGATAGGAAGCAGCCTGTAGCAGAGTGGCACTGGATGCCAACCCAATCCCCACCTTTAATCAACTCCTTTTCATGGGCATTTTATAACCCATGTCCCCATGTAGAAAATGAACAATTCTCATCCATCTCCAAAACTGTGATTTTTATGGTCAATGCTAGCCCAAAATCATACTGCTAGGACAGACTTTCCTCTATATTGTCGAGGTAACTTCTATTTTGTCTTGAAAGCATAGATGAAATATCATCATTCAAATAAATGATGTGAATATCGAGAGCAGGAGGTTTGACTTTATACAATGCAAGTAACTAGATTTATAGCTGGTTTAAAGTAAGTAATATTGTATTTAGAAGCTGAATTAATTTTTAAAGGACCCCTCTACCCCCATGCAGCAGTCAGTTGGGAAAATAGCTACAGAACTCGGGACTTTTGGGTTGTGTGCCATTTCAATTTGGGATGTAAAATAACTAGGAAAAAAAAAAGGAAGAGCCAACAGCTGTCTGGGTAATTGGAATGATTTCTCATCACTTGAATTATTTTTGAGTCAGGGAAGGGATATTTGACTTCTGTCGTGTGGGGCCCTTTCTTTTAACTTGGCATAGTTTTAAAGTCCTTCAATGACTTGGAAGGTCAAGTGCCAGTTGTACCTTTCCTCACAAACAATAACAAGTAAAAATGAAGGTAGCGCTTTGTCAGCATTATCTGCAAAGAATTTTTGTTTGGAAAAACACAGTGCTGTGACTGAATTGCTCTCAGTTGAAATATTTGAAATTTAGCATGATCTCCAAACATGTGGTTCTTTCCACTCTTGAGCATTTAGGACTTTGCTTTTAACACACTAGTCACCGAAAAGGCAGCCTCCTTTCCTAAATGCGGTAGTATCTTTGAACCACAAGTTAATGAAATGGATGATTTTAACTGCCAAACCACAACAGTGCCTCCAGTGTCTGTAATCTTGCTTTGAGCTGGCACAAATGCATGTGTTCTACATCTGTATTAGAGAATTTAGCCTTGACATTCCTTCATCCCATGCAATATTTGTTAAATAAAAAAAAAATAAAAAAAAAAAAAAAGGAAAGAGTAGACATGCTTTACCCAGATGTGATATTTAGTTAGCCTGGAAATTCTTTCACCATGCCTGTGGCTTTATTGTCACAGAACAGTATGGAGCCAGTACTCAATTTAAACTGACGATGGCTGGTGACTGATTATCCTGATTTTTAATCAGCTGATTACAATAGATCTACTGTGCAGAACAAGAGTGCTTCAATTTATTCCAAGAGAAGGTTTATTCTCAGTTGCATGTTTACAAATTATACATTTTATTATCTTCTGTGTGGGCCACTTTAACTTTTGAGTGTCTTTAAAAGGTTAGAAAAAAAAAAGAATCCAAACAATTTTTAAGGTTTTATCAAAAACAAGGTTACATGCCACAACTTTATGGTATTTGTTTCTCAAAAATTACATACAATGATTTCCACTGTTCTCTGAATCGTAGACACCAGATAACATGAGAACTCTTGATATTGTGTTTGTTCTTTCCACCTTCCCCTTTCTCCTTTTTCTTGCCCTTTCTCTCTTCCCTCCTCCCTTTTTTCTCTTTCTTTCCAAACCCTAAGCCATTTTTAGTTACGCTAATAAGGTAACATAAATGCAGAATTGATTAATGAATTTTTTCAGCTTTATAATGTATTCTCCAATCTGACACTATGATTTGGAAGCATATAAAGTTAAAAAAAATATGAAACTGGATTTCAATTAAGTTTTTCAAATTTTTTCAATCTAGAGATATTTCTAAGTCACTAGAAAGCAAAGTGTAAAAATATAGTTTGTTGCTTGAGTGTATGAATAATTCTCCTTAAAATAACATTTGTCAAGTAATAAATATCACAGACAGCATCTGGGCACACACTGTACTGATGCTTCAGACCAGAGAGCAATGGTCTTCAAATGCTAGGATTTTGCCAAGGCTCTACAAAACTTCCTTAAAATATAGTTTAAAACATTCTCACATGTGTTATAAAACATTTTGTGTCCACCAGTTTATTGACTTACGCAGATAGGTATATTTGTTTTTGGTGTAAGCCATGCAATAAACTGTCTCTTTCAATCACTGTGCATATGGCTCATCTTTCAATTTTTTTAAATCAAATGGATGATTGTATCTTTACACTTGTCATGTTATAAAGAAAAACTCACTTTTACACATGTTCCCTGATATAAAATGGTGGAAGTAAAAGAACTGTTGAATCCAAAATTGTGCATATTTCATAAAGCATAATACGTACAGATGTACATAAATGTAATTTACAACTAGACGCATGTGTGTATACACATATAAGCATATACATAATTATATGCCTATAAATAGATAAGCATATATAGGTAATCCTCAGATATTTGTATTGGTAGAAATGTGTGAAGAAAGAGTTTGGAGACTGCAACTCGAAAATAGAAGTTCAAAAAAGGAAATAAAAAGGATCTTTTTATTAGTGTGCTTCTAGAATATGCACAGTTTATTGCATATTTTGGGAGTCAAATATTATTAATTAAATTAATTAATTATAACTTCACTCACTTGAATAGAGCTCAAACACATGCCAGACAAACCTTAGTCATGTCTGTTTAGTATATGCTCTTGTCTTTATAGTCTAACAGTAGCAACTAATATTTTAATGGCAAGTAGTAAAATAATATTATAGATTATCTTTTATATACATTTAATGTTTTCTCTACATTTTATATTTCTAATAGGGAGTTCAAATATTGTTAAGTAATCAGTACAACAGAACCCTCTAAATCTACACTGTGTGACTCACTAGACTATAAAATAACCCATTTCCTCTGAAAGCCGATGGCAGGATAGATGTTCAAAGTTAGTGAAATAGTTGGGTGCATGCCCTTGCACACCAGCCCCCTCTACATGTGCTGTATGCTAATGAAGGGCTAGTTATTTTTGTTCCAAACCTGTTTATGCTAGTTGTTCTCAGGTTTACTATTACATTAAATTTAATACGTAATTGTTCATGGAATTGAATTGCTTATTACATAAAAAGGTAAAATACAGGAGCAAAAGGAAGTGTTTCTAAGAAGAGTACACTAAATGCTTTGGAATGTTTTGGTTAAAATCATAGCTAAATTAGAAAAACCAATTATAAATTATTGGAAACAAAAGTCAAAAATCTGGATGATTTTCATGAGCAAGTTGCTTATATTTTAGATATCCTTAAATTCCTGTTATGTCTTAAGGAAATTAATATTAAACTTTATAGATGATGCTTTGGAATACTGTGTGTAAAAAAGATGTTAACTAGCACTAAGGAGCAATCGCTTACATAGAAAAGGACTTATCTATAGTTTAAAAATAGTAACTGTGTGAACCTTTGTATGTTTTACTTAAAAATTAAATTTATAATCTTTCATGATCCTCTCAACTGTTTTTTCAACAGTCTAATTATGTCCGTTAAGAGGATATCTACTATAATTCACAAAAATACTGATTTGAAGGGGCACACACACCCTGCTGTTTATAGCAGCATTATCAATAATAGCCAAAGTATGGAAATGGCCCAAATGCCCACCAACTGATAAATGAATAAAGAAGATGTGGTATGTATATACAATGGAATATTACTGAGCCATCAAAAATGATGAAATCTTGCCTTTTGCAATGACGTGGATGGAGATCGAGTATATTATCCTAAGTGAAATAAGTCAGAGCAAGACAAATACATAGGATTTGACTTATGTGTGGAATTTTAGAAATAAGTCAGTCAAAGAAAGAGAAATACCATATAATTTCACTGATATGTGGAGTCTGAGAAATGAAACATGAACATAGGGGGAAAAAAGGAAGGGAAACATAAAACAGACTATTAACAATAGAGAACAAACTGAGGGTTGCTGGAGGGGAGGTGGGTAGGGGGATGGGCTAGATGGGTGATGGGTATCAGGAAGGGTACTTGTGTTGAGCACTGGGTATTATAAGTAAATGATGAATCACTGAATTCTACTCCTGAAACCAATATTGCACTATATGTTAACTAGCCAGAATTTAAATTAAAAAAATTGAAAACAAAAGAAAATTTAAAAAAGAGGACATCTACTATAATTCAACTGTGACATTTCCTTCCATTCCTCTTTTGTGCATATGCAGCAAAATGATTGAAAGATTTTGAGACTGAAAGACAAGGTGTTAAAATCTATTAACATTTGCAACTTAATTGAGTCATGATTTTTAATATTGTATAACCTAAAGAAAATTCAACACTAAGTGGGAAAGTACAGCTAATAGACATGAAAATAAATGTTATTCAGATTTCCTACTTTCAAATTCCCCAAACAGCCTCATTGTTTTCACTGATTAACTACAAAATTAGTAAAGATCATAAATGCAAACCTAAGTAAGAAATTCTAAAGCACATTTTAATATATTGGGAGATCTATGTACATTTTCATCTGGCAAGTGTTTATTTTTCAAAAGATATGTCAAATGCTCTATGTACAAATGCAATTCAGACCCGGTCTGGGCTCCCAAGAAATAAGAGTAAGGACAGCACCACATCCACAGAACTAAGGGGATGAAGGAGACTTCTCCTATGAGGTGGGGTTTAAACATGGCCTCAAAAAAATAAAGCAGTTTTCTGACAAATAGCCAGAGGGAAAGGATCACAGAGAGGAAATGACCAGCAAAGGGCAATACAAGAGAAGCAGAAAATATCTCTGGAGAAGGGAAGGAGCTATTGGTTCTGAAGTCAGGTGAAGGAGGGCCTCCTGAGGCTCCAAGGCATTGAAACGTTAAAGTTCAAATGACTTACTTGAGCCACTGACGTTGGCCTGAGTCTGAAATGGAACATCCGTTAAGATGGTGTAAAATATTAGGAGAGAGCCTGTAACAACCAATGACTAATTCTACTTGTAGAGAAGCTTCCTGATGGAGAAAGTGGCATTTCATTTTGACTTGATGGTTACACATTTTGGGACTGGTTACAAGGCACTGTTTCAAGAGGGAAGAGACCAGAGGTAGATACATCAATACTGATACAGTGCAATGTAAAATAATTCACAAACTTAGTAAAACAGTTCTCCTTCTTTTAAAAGCAATTACTGTTGATTTTCAAAAATAAATTTCAAGTTGGTGGAATTTAAATTAAGGAAATTTTATTTTCTTCGACCTCATTGTTCCTTTTTACTTATATTCAGAAATTCCACCATTAAGTTAGTATCTTGGAAGCAGTTGACTAATTTAAAGTGAAAGATTAATTTAAAAAGTCTTAGATCAAAACTGGATCATTATTCTTGAATAAAATGAAGGGGAAACTAAAGATGCAATTTTGTTGTGTAGAGAAAGGAAATGTTTGCTCAGATTGTATTATTCTTAAAAGGCCACCGAAATTGGATTTTTAAATATTTTGAAAGATTCCTAATTGTTGTCATATGGTTCAGTTTCATGTACATTGAAGAAAAATGTCTTTAGGCATTTAGGGGTTTCCTTCCATAAATCACTGAAGAATGTTTCTTACAAAATGGACTTTCAGTTTTATATATGAGTAAAAGGGAAAATACTAATAGGGAAAAACAGTGCAATTATCTTTTCTTTAGTCCTGTACTGGCTTTCAGTGGAGAAGTTAGCTTGTAAATAAGCAAATTTGCAACAAAATAGCTTCATAGTTCAGAAGTGCCTTATATAATACGTATGGTATAAGAAAACATGAACACAGATCATATATACAGAATAATTTTGAAGTATGTTGGGAAGGTTAATACTTGCAAGAGTTTGCAGAAATCAGCATGCATATAGTAAGAGCTGTAATTTTTGTGTATTAGGATACTTATTTTTAAAAACAATTTTGAATTCATACTTAAAGAAAAATATTTTAGAAACATTGGTAAGGTAAAAAAATACTTATATTTTACCACCCCCCTGAAATACTTTGTAACATATACCTTTTCTGTATACATAAAACTCTATAAATTACTTTTTTTTACTATTTTCTTATAAAAATTGCCTTAATACATCACTTCTTTACTCAGAATATCCCTGCATTATCTTTCAATATTCTAAATATTTTTCAAGAATGTGATCTTAATGACTCATGCAAATATTATCAGATTGATGTATCATATTTTGTTTAGCCAGTCATCTGTGGTTGGCATTTGCACTGTTCAGATTATCTCTAATGTAACCATGGGTGTGGATTTTCAGAGATCTAAATATTTGTCCCCATGTCTTAGGGGACAGGTATACAGGCTTTTTGATTCATATTATGAAATAGCTATCCAGTGTATATGTCTGCCTTCTCTAAACTCTCCCATTCTGGGCACTACCATTGTTCAATTTTTGTGTTTGTTGTTTTTTTTTTAATTTTTATAGTTTTCTACTTAAAAATAATTTCTTTGATATTGAACATATTTTACACTCATTGGCTACTTGTGTTTGTGTGTATGTTTGTGAATTGCACACTTACACACTTTTCTACAAACTTATATGGATGCCTTTGGCATTTAGGTTACAAGTATTTTTCTCTTGGCCTTTGCTTTGATATGTTCTTTCAGGCATTTTTGAAATGCAGATATTTATAATTTGTTGAGTCTAATCTAAAGATTACACTACCCTGTCTGGGCTGTTAGGTGCATTTACATGTGCTTGCGGAGTGGTGGTGGGGCTGTGTGTGGAGTTGTGTGCTTGTGATAGGGGGCTGTAGTAAGTGGCATTTATAAGGGAAAGGCATTCGGGTAAATTTTGAAATATTAACCCGTTACATATTATTCAGTTTCATTCAGGATAAAGTCAGAGAGCCTATGTAAATAGTCTATGTATTTATGGGCTTGAAGAGTCATTTAAGTTGCAAGGTTGAGCCTTAAAATACTGTGGGGCTAATGAATTCTCTCCAAAAGAAATGGATTACTTTCACAATCAAAAGCCACAATGAATGCTGCTCAAAATCAATGTACTTGGGTGGTTTTGAAAATACAGAGGAGAGAATTCCTAGGAAGATGAAAAGCCATTCATTTAATGCTACCAGATAAAAATCACTGCTATAAATGAGTCTCTGAAAACACTAAAGGCAAATTAGGCTGTGATTGTCACAACTGCATTTTTATCTGATGAGAGCTTAAAACTGACTCCATGGCTGCCAATAAATGTTTCCCATTAGAAATGACACTGTACATTTTACATGATGAAATACTGTTGTTAGTGGATGTAGGACTTCAACAGGGCCAAAAATATTTCAACAAGTGGATTCTCTGCATGGGGTAAAATTTCACCAGGTATAAAAATTTTATGAGCAATATTATATAAAATATGTATTTATACATTTGGCCAAACTATAGAGAAAAGCAAGAAATTACAAACATAAATTTCAGGTTCATAGTAACCTCAGGGAGAGAGGGAATGGGATGTGATCAGGGAGGGTAATTAAGGGGCAGCAATGGCACTGAAAATGTTTAATAAGTGGCAGTTACACAGTTTTGGTTTTTGTTTTAAATGTCATTCCTTATTTATACATTATGCACAGGCTATATTTGAATGAGTGTTAAAATATTTTATATTTAATTTAAAAAATCATGAAAATGTTCGAAGTGAATACAATAACTGTCAGGACTTACTGGATGTGTCCTGTGTTCCAGGCACTCCCTTCACATTGTGGTTCCTCTTTCCCCGTCACGTTCCCACACTGTACTGACCTCCCACCTGCCTTGTGTCTCAGTTCTGTCTCTGGTCTTCCCTTACTCCTCTTGGTGGCTGTCTGCCTTATTTGGCTTCCCAGAGTTTTCTCTGCAGAAATATTCTGGGAGAGTTCTCTCCAAACAGCATACAAATGAATTTGAGCCTCTCACCTTGACTCACCTCCAATTTCCTTGCCTTACCTGTGCCCTATTGCCATAGAGTCTCAGATACATGCCCCCATGTTTTCCAAGTGGAGAATCAGTGTGTCTAAGAAATTAATACAGTGAAACCTTGGCTTGCGAGCATAATTCATTCCAGAAACATGCTTGTAATCCAAAGTACTTGTATATCAAAGTGAATTTCTCCATCAGAAAAAATAGAGACTCAGATGATTCATTCCACAGCCCCAAAATATTCATATAAAAATGATTACAATACTGTAATATAATACAAAATAATAAATAAAATACAAAATATAAAGAAAAATAAATTAACATGCACTTACCTTTGAAACCCTTCAGGGTTGGTGTGCGGCAGACAAGAGAGAAGGGTCATTGTATAGGACAACTTTCACCATCACTAACAGAATCACCGCTATCTATCGACTCCATGGAATCTTTTTCTTTTCATGCAACTTTAACAAGGAACCCATCCAATGACACTTGCTTTTGCCTCCTTTTGAGGATTTCATGGAAATGGGACATTGCGTTGTCATTAAACAGATTCATAATTCACTCTGCTACAGCCTTATTCGGGTGGTGCTTTGCTACCAAAGTTTGCACTGTTTCCCACATTTCCCACATCTCCCTAATCTCATTTGAAGTGAGGGATTCCTCTGCCTTTTCTCCCCCTCCTCTGCAGACGAGATGCAGACATAGACTTCATATAAAATCTTGCAATTTCGGCCACTTGCATACCTCGTTTGTACTTCCCCATGACTTCCTTCTTAACTTCCACTGTAATCATCTCCTTCTCTTACTGCTTTTCTTTTCAACCTTTTTCTGCATGGAGGCCATTGTATATGCTTGCGTGGATGTCGACTACAATACCATATTCATGAACTCTTGTCGTATACTCTGTTTATTGTAACTGGCAATAAGGCAGCAGAGAAAAGGGTCTGTATCTGCAGGAGCCTGACCTAGAATGAAGCAAAACATCTCTAAGCTTACTCTTGTATGGAAAAGCAAAAGACTGTCCATAGGTGCTTTGAAGTGACAAAAAAATACACTAGTGCCAATTGTGGGCACCTTCCAATGTTCTGGAAAATCACTGATTTCTGCCAAACACCACAGCATGAGACTGAGCATCTGAGCATGGGAGACGATCACTCTGATCACCCACAATCCCACAGTGAGAGAGAGAGAGAAAGAGAGAGAAGAATCATTGGCTCAATTGTGGTCCTGTGACATCCAGTGACAGTTTTACTCATATCGCAAGACTTTGCCCATTTATCAAGTTAAAATATATTAGAAATGTTTGCTTGTCTTGCAGAACACTCACAGAACAAGTTACTTGCAATCCAAGGTTTTGCTGTATATGAAAGTAATTAATATAAGACACAGAGCCTCTTCTCTCCTTGTTTCGTATTATCGATAGCCTTCAGAGACAATGCCCCATGCCTTTGCTGTCTACTTAAAACTGGGAGGTGATGTTTAATTTTTACCCCAACCGCTTCTCTCCACCCCACATCTCTGCATTCAGATGCATGCTCTACTTGTGTATCAACCATATATTAAAAACTGAATGAATAATTTTCCTACTTACCCCAAACCTCCTCCTCCTGTGCTGCCTTGATAAATTGCAGGGCTACTGCCAAGTAGTATAAGTAGGACACATAGGAGGTACCCATAAAATCCTTCCCTCCCTTACCCCTCCTTTTCCAGTGACCGCATCTTTATCAGCTGTTTCCTTTACTCCTTCCCACTCACTGCTGTAATTTAGGGCTTCGTTCTTATTCAGCTAGATTATTCATGTAGTAAAAATTATTTTAACAATAGCGAATGGCCTCCTTATTGATCTGTCATTTTGCCAACTTAAATTTATTTTTGATGCGGAGTGAACATTGTAGGATATTGATCTGTTGATACCATCCTCCTGTTCAGAAATCATAATGTGCCTTCAGCATCCATATCAGCGGTCTCCAAAGCACAAACCTTAGGGGTGGGCAATATGAAGCCAGTAGAGTTCATAAAGAAAACATTAGCACTTACATTTGGTTTTTTTAAATAAAATTTTTATTGAGATATTCTTGACATATAACATTGTGTAAGTTAAAGGTGTACATTGGGCTGATTTAATGCATTGATATATTTCTTTTTTTTATTTTTTTTAATGTTTATTTATTTTTGAGACAGAGAGAGACAGAGCATGAACGGGGGAGGGTCAGAGAGAGAGGGAGACACAGAATCTGAAACAGGCTCCAGGCTCTGAGCTGTCAGCACAGAGCCCGACGCGGGGCTTGAACTCACGGACCGCGAGATCATGACCTGAGCTGAAGTCGGCCGCTTAACGGACTGAGCCACCCAGGCGCCCCTATTTTTTATTTTTCTTATATGTAATTTATTGTCAAATTGGTTTCCAAACAACACCCAGTGCTCATCACAACAGGTGCCCTCCTCAATGCCCATCACCCACTTTCCCCTCTCCCCCACCCCCATCAACCCTCAGTTTGTTCTCAGTATTTAAGAGTCTCTTATGGTTTGCCTCCTTCCCTCTCTGTAGCTTTTTTTTTTTTCCACCCTCCCCTCCCCACTGGTCTGTTGAGTTTCTCAGGATCCACATATGAGTGAAAACTTATGGTATCTGTCTTCCTCTGCCTGACTTATTTCACTTAGCATAACACTCTCCAGTTCCATCCACATTGCTACAAATGGCCATATTTCATTCTTTCTCATTGCCAAGTAGTATTCCATTGTGTATATAAACCACATCTTCTTTATCCATTTGTCAGTTGATGGACATTTAGGCTGTTTCCATAATTTGGCTATTGTTGACAGTGCTGCTATAAACATTGGGGTACAAGTGTCCCTATGCATCAGCACTCCTGTATCCCTTGGGTAAATTCCTAGCAGTGCTATTGCTGGATCATAGGGTAGATCTATTTTTAATTTTTTGAGGACCCTCCACACTGTTTTCCAGAGTGGCTGCACCAGTTTGCATTCCCACCATCAGTGCAAGAGGGTTTCTGTTTCTCCACATCCTCTCCAGCATCTGTAGTCTCCTGATTTGTTCACTTTAGCCACTCTGACTGGCATGAGGTGGTATCTCAGTCTGGTTTTGACTTGTATTTCCCTGATGAGGAGTGACATTGAGCATCTTTTCATGTGCCTGTTGGCCATCTGGATGTCTTCTTTAGAGAAGTGTCTATTCATGTCTTCTGTCCATTTCTTCACTGGATTATTTGTTTTTCAGGTGTGGAGTTTGGTGAGTTCTTTATAGATTTTGGATACTAGCCCTTTGTCTGATATGTCATTTGCAAATATCTTTTCCCATCCCATTGGTTGCCTTTTAGTTTTGTTGATTGATTCCTTTGCAGTGCAGAAGCTTTTTATCTTGATGAGGTCCCAGTAGTTCATTTTTGCTTGTAATTCCCTTGCCTTGGGAGATGTGTCAAGTAAGAAATTGCTGCAGCTGAAGTCAGAGAGATTTTTTTCCTGCTTTCTCCTCTAGGGTTTTGATGGTTTCCTGTCTCACATTCAGGTCCTTCATCCATTTTGACTTTATTTTTGTGAATGGTGTAAGAAAGTGGTCTAGTTTCATTCTTCTGCATGTTGCTGTCCAGTTCTCCCAACCCCATTTGTTAAAGAGACTGTCTTTTTTCCATTGGATATTCTTTCCTGCTTTGTCAAAGATTAGTTAGCCATACATTTGTGGGTCCAATTCTGGAGTCTCTATTCTATTCCATTGGTCTATGTGTCTGTTTTTGTGCCAATACCATGCTGTCTTGATGATTACAGCTTTGTAGTAGAGGCTGAAGTCTGGGATTGTGATGCCTCCTGCTTTGGTCTTCTTCAATATTATTACTTTGGCTATTCAGGGTCTTTTGTGGTTCCATACAAATTTTTGGATTGCTTCTTCTAGCTTTGAGAAGAATACTGGTGCAATTTTGATTGGGATTGCATTGAATGTATAGATTGCTTTGGGTAGTATTGACATTTTAACAATATTTATTTTTCCAATCCATGAACATGGAATGTTTTTCCATTTCTTTATATCTTCTTCAATTTCTTTCTTAAACTTTCTATAGTTTTCAGCATACAGATCTGTTACATCTTTGGTTAGGTTTATTCCTAGGTATTTTTTGATTCTTGGTACAATTGTGAATGGGATCAGTTTCTTTATTTCTATTTCTGTTGCTTCATTATTAGTGTATAAGAATGCAACTGATTTCTGTACATTAATTTTATACCCTGCGACTTTGCTGAATTCATGTATCAGTTCTAGCAGACTTTTGGTGGAGTCTATCAGGTTTTCCGTGTATAGTATCATGTCATCTGCAAAAAGTGAAAGCTTGACTTCATCTTTGCCAATTTTGATGCCTTTGATTTCCTTTTGTTGTCTGATTGCTGATGCTAGAACTTCCAACGCTATCTTAAACAACAGAGGTGAGAGTGGACATCCCTGTCGTGTTCCTGATCTCGGGGAAAGCTCTGTTTTTCCCCATTGAGGATGATATTATATTGGCTGTGGGCTTTTCATAAATGGCTTTTATGATGTTTAAGTATGTTCCTTCCATCCCGACTTTCTCGAGGGTTTTTATTAAGGAAGGATGCTGAATTTTGTCAAATGCTTTTTCTGCATCGATTGAAAAGATCATATGGTTCTTATCTTTTCTTTTATTAATATGATGTATCACATTGATTGATTTGCAAATATTGAACCAGCTCTGTAGCCCAGGAATGAATCCCACTTGATCATGGTGAATAATTCTTTTTATATGCTGTTGAATTCGATTTGCTATTATCTTGTTGAGAATTGAGTTACTATTTTTAAAGAATAATACATGGGCGCCCAGGTGGCTCAGTTGGTTAAGCATCTGACTCCAGTTCAGGTCATGATCTAATGGTTAATGAGTTTGAGCCCCACATGGGGCTCTGTGCTGACAGCTCAGAGCTTGGAGCCTGCTTCAGATTCTGTGTCCCCCCTCTCTTTGCCCCTCCCCCAGTCATGCTCTGTCTCTCTCTCAAAAATAAAAATTAAAAAAAAGAATAATAGATATTTATTTTAGTAAGAGCTACTCTAAGACTTCGGTTTCCTAGTCCTTTAGTCCGATCCCCAAAATAGAATTTTTTTTTTAATTTTTTTTTCAACGTTTATTTATTTTTGCGACAGAGAGAGACAGAGCATGAACGGGGGAGGGGCAGAGAGAGAGGGAGACACAGAATCGGAAACAGGCTCCAGGCTCTGAGCCATCCGCCCAGAGCCCGACGCGGGGCTCGAACTCACGGACCGCGAGATCGTGACCTGGCTGAAGTCGGACGCCTAACCGACTGCGCCACCCAGGCGCCCCAAAAAATAGAATATTTTTATAAAACACATTAAGTGTGAATTTTAGGTGATGCCACCTAATTATCAATATTCACTTACTACTTTTATTTAAAAATAATGCCCCAGGAGTTTGTCCTCTGTTCAGAATTAGTGAAAGACAGTCAAGATTTTCAATGAAACTGATTTACTAGAATATATTTTGTTCATTAAATTATTAATGGCATATCAGTTGTGCATTTATCATTTCCAGTAACCTAACTTTTGCCAAATTGTCTCTCTAGCATGATGAATAAAGAAAGATTTTACCGAAGTACAGGTGACGCTGAAAAATATTATGATAAGCTATCTTCCATTGGTGTCTTGTACAGTATCACTGAAATACTGATCTTGAAATCAAATATTCTAGGATCATGGCAGGAAATACATGTTATGTGTCTTAAATGTGAATCTGTAAAAGCTAGAAAGGATACTGTGTAGACAATGGATATGGTAAGTGGGTCCTGCAGCTGTGTTGGCTTCATAAATGCTTTGCATGTGTTCTTGCATAGCAAATGAAAGAGCAATCCCCTCATCTTCCAAGGGCATGGGATATTTTTTCTTCCTCTTAATAGTAGTCCCAAATATGATCCTCATTTTGTTTTCTTAAAATGTTTGAAACCGTGAGTAGACACTTCAGCTTGAACACACAGCTGTTCAGTTGATCAGGCACAAAAGAAGCCCAACAATGTTCACAAAGTGAAATTGAAATTGTAATTATGTGAATTTTAGCTACTGGATTCATAAATATGGGGTCCCCCAAGGAAATCTTGGCAAGCTGCCAACCAACTGCCTTTTATGACAACATTCACATACATCACAAAGAAATTTACATTTTGTTAACCCCTTCCAATTAGGGGCATGCAAACCATCTTTGCGCTCTCTACCACTAATCTCTTACAATTGAAGGTAGAAGTCAGGTGGTTGGAAGTTGCTGTAATGATTTCCTCTTATCTGCTCATTATGAACAGCTGCACTAAACTGCACAACATCATTTTGAATACACGTAGGCCAGTGCTCAGCTCAGATTAAAAGGAAAGTGTAACTTTATCGCCTTGGCTTTTTCAGTGTTCACACTGAACATTTTTAAGGCATTTTTTAAAAAAAAATCGATGCAGGGGCGCCTGGGTGGCACAGTCGGTTAGGCGTCCGACTTCAGCCAGGTGACGATCTCGCGGTCCGTGAGTTCGAGCCCCGCGTCGGGCTCTGGGCTGATGGCTCAGAGCCTGGAGCCTGTTTCCGATTCTGTGTCTCCCTCTCTCTCTGCCCCTCCCCCGTTCATGCTCTGTCTCTCTCTGTCCCAAAAATAAATAAACGTTGAAAAAAAATTAAAAAAAAAATCGATGCAGAACAGCTATTGTTGCAGTTTGATACTGTTCAAAATGTTATGGGACTTTTGAGATATATTTTAAGTCACTTCCTGTATGCTTTGGAAACTCTTAGCGGCTTCTGACAAAAGCTAGAAAAAAGTTTGTTTTTCAAAGTTTCTAAAAAATTCTATTTAGTTTTTTTTATGCCACCCCTTGGAATTATTAATCCTACTTTTGATGATAGTCACTTGTGCTTGTCAAAGCCTTGAAAATTTGGTGCTCCTTCCCACATATTCCTTATTAGGACAGTGCTAGAACTTTGTGACTTCTCATTAGTTTTCCTTGTTTTATTCAATTCTTGTGTCTGTCTACCTATATATTCAATTTTTAATCATTCCTTGTTATTTTGAAATTATTACTTTAACATTTGAAAATATTACCACTCTGAATGTACTTTATTATTGCCTTAAATTTTACTAATTTTTTGTAGTATGCTTTCAACTGTAATATGTAGCTTTGGAGTTTTTAATAAAAAATTTCCAAACAAAAAGAAAACTATTAGTTATCTCTTGCTTTTGCACTCAGCATCTATTATTTAAAATAATGCTAAAAACATATCTATCATCTACAGTTACCTTGTTTATGCCTTGTGGATTCTAAATGCTGCAGGATGCCTTGGAAGGAAAGTGAATATTTAAAGTGTGAGCATTATTTTGGTACTCATTGTTATGAATTTTGAAGTGGCAAATGATTTTGAATTTTTATCAATATTTCAAAAATATTTTCTAAATATAATGTAAAACATTTGTTAAATTAAAAACTATATTACTTGTATGTCTCAAAAGCATGAGATATCTGGAGTTAGAATTGTTTAGTGTGGCTAAATCTGTTGTTCCCTTCTAGGAGTTTATTCATTGGATTCTTTTTGTAGCATTTACCAGTATCAGTCATGTATGCTTTTTTCTCTTTCAAACTCTTTCTCCCACCCCTAGACCTAGTACTATTTCTCATGTCCCTACTGGCCTCTTTTAAATGTATCTCAGTGTTTTATTCATATTTGTGTGAATGCCTTTCTTACTAAGCTTACTCTACCCCGAGTACTTTTTCTCCTCAAGTTTTCACCTCATGCCCAAGGCTCACAGATCTCACCTCATCTCAGCTTTCTCCCCTGAACTCCAAAACCATCATCAAGTGCTACTGGAAATCTCCACTGAGTTGTCTTCAAATACTTTAACCTCAGCTTATCCAAAATGAAACTTATCATTTTTCATTTTTCCCTATTCCAACTTGAACCCCGTCCCATATTTGCACACCACCATTTGAAAAAGCTAGGACCATGGACATCATCCTATAGACACGCTTTTCCTTCTCACCTTACCTCTCACAACATTCACCGAGGCTTATCAAATTTAGCTTTTCAAAACCTACTGCAGATTGTCTCTTTCAGCATCCATTCCAGCCCACTTTGATCTTGACTTCTCATATTCTAAAGCTGGAAAATAACAAAATTATATACTTCCTGTCTCTCTAGCAACTAGGTTTTTACATGTGATGTAAATCCACCAAATAGGGAGGAGCTGAACAAAAAGAAGTAGTAATCACACTCAGCAAGCATCATACCTTCTGTTGAGCCTTAAGGATATCATCTGATTTTCTGGACAGCTGAAGCGGAGTCCCTCACATCAAAGGTGCCAAGGGATGAAGAATGATTCAACATTTCTCCTGACTGAGTTGCCTATAATTTCCATAGTCCAGTATTCAAGGCTCTCCACTATCAGCCCATCTACCTTTATGTTCTTTCCACCCTTGCACTGAGGTGTACTATGCATAAACAGAGCTCCCCATACTTGAGCCATACTCATACTTAAACCATAATTTCCTGTGATCATGTCTTTCCTCTGCATTTCTTCCTCATATAGTGTCCTAACCTCACCCCTGCAAGTATAGTCTTACTGTTCCTAGATACTCATCTTCTATTATTTCTCATATCATTTGCTACACTGAAATTCATTTATTTATATGATGATTTTTTTCTGTTCTACTATTTTATAACTTTTTAAGGTACAGTTTATATTTTCTTTGTACCCCCACAGCTTTTAGCAGGAGCTTTGAGACCTTGAATATGTAAGTAACTTGAACGAATGAATGGTTTTGGTTAAGGATTACTAAGACACGAATGGAATTATTTTATTTTGTGGTAATATTTTGTAGTGTGGTAAAATACATATAACATAAAATTTGCCATTTCAACCATTGTTAAGGGTACAGTTTAATGGCATTAATTACTTTCATGTTGTTGTGCAACTCTCACTACCACCCATCTCTAGGAATTTTTTTATCTTCCGGAACTAAAACTTTCTACCCGTTAAACAAAACTTTCCCTTTCACAATAACTAGCCCCAGCAAACTATCGTTCTACTTTCTACCTCTGAAATTGACTACTCCAGGTACCTCATATAAGTGGAATCATGTCATAGTTGTCCTTTTGTGACTGGCTTGTTTCTCTTAGCACAGGTTCATTGAGGTTGTCACATGTCACAGAATTTCATTACTTTTTAAGGCTGAATGTACTATTGGATGTACATATCACATTTCATTTATCCATTTATCTGTCAATAACACTGGGGTTGCTTCCATCTTTTGGCTATTGTGAATATGTGGCTGTGAACATAAGTGTACGCATACCTGTTGAAGTTCCTGCTTTCAATTACTTTGGGTATATGCCCAGAAGTGGAATTGCGGGATCATATGATAATTCTAGGTTTAACTTTTTGAAGACCTATTATATTGTTTTCCACGGTGACTATACTATTTTAAGTTCCTACGAGCAATGCACGAATTTAATCACATCCTTGCCAACATGTATTTTCTGTTTGTTCCTTTTTGATGGTGACCATCCTTGTGGGTATAAAGTAGTATCTCCTTGTGTTTTTGATTTACATTCCCCTAATGATTAAGGATATGGAGCATCTTTTCATTGGCCATTTGTATTTCTTCTTTGGAGAAAAATTTATTCAAGTCCTTTGCCTTACTTGTTAATAGGTTTCGTTGTTGTCACTGTTGTTATTGTTATTGAGCTGTAGACATTCTCTTATGTATTCTGGATATTAATCCCTTATCACACATATGATTTGAAAATATTTTCTTCCAGTCTGTGGGCTGCCTTTTCATTCTGTTTCAAATGTCCTTTGATACACAAAATTTGTACTTTTGGAAAAATACAATTTATCTATGTTTCTTTTGTTGCCTGTGTTTTTGGTCTCATATCTAAGAAATCATTGCCAAATCTAGTATCATGAAGCTTTTCCTCTTTTGTTTCCTCTAAGAGTTTTCCCTATTGTTTCTTTTCTAAGAGATCTTATGTTTAGGTTTTTGATCCATTTTGAGTTCATTTTTGTATATGTTATAAGGTAAGGGATAACCAGTTTTCTCAACACCATCTGTTGAAAAGAATATCCTTTCCCCCACTGAATGGTCTTGGCACCCTTCTTGAAAATCATTTGACCATACATGTGAGGGTTTATTTCTGGGCTCTGTATTCATTCCATTGGTCTATACGTCTCTCTTTATGCTGGTACCACATTGTTTGGCTACTTTCTAGTAAATTTTGAAATCAGGAAATATGAAACCTCCAACTTTGTTCTTTTTCAAGACTATTTTGGCTATGCTGGGTCCCTTGAGATGCCATATAAATTTTAGTTTCAACCACATTTTTTGGCCTCTTCTTGCTTAGCCACACAAATTGCCATAAGAATAAAAGCAATTAGTATTTTATCATTTTTTTAGTGCTGGAGAATATTGCATATTTTTGATGTTAATAATATCTGAACCATTAGATTACAAAGACAGTAATGTGTAATGCAAACAATCATGAATAACGTCTGAGAAGTTGAGAGACTCTGGTTCTAACCTCAAACTAACTGTGTGGTCATCAACAAGCTATTTAATCCTTCTGGGCCTTGGTTTCCTCATTCTTACACTGAGGGTATTGGAATGGATTATCTTTAAGATGTGTTCTGACTCTAAAACTGTATGGAGAATATAATCTTTGGAAACTCTGCATGATAGTGTTTTAGTTCCTTTTTCCTACCTAAACCTAGTTAATGTTATGACTATGAAAAAATAGCCCTTCTCTCTATTGAATGTGTATTATGTGTATCCTGTCCTGTGACAGAGGTAAATCTGTCTTGTGGATTCTGTACATGCATATGTTTATGAATGTTCCATCAACCAGGAGATTGATGAGATGGAACTTTAACAAAGGATGAAGGACAAGTTGTATCCAGGTGTGCAGAAAGGAATGAGTCAGGTAAACAAGAGCTATCACAAAGTGTTAATACTAGAGGCAAAAAATTGTGAGTGGCCAGTGAAGTAAAGGAAGTGGAAAGTGTAGAGAAGTGGAAAGTTTACAACTAGAATGCTGGAAACTTGGGCAGCAGAGGACCCTTCTACTCAAGTATCTGGACTAGAATTAGAGATGGCTACTTCTTTAGTTGCCCAGGGACCTAGAGATACAGAAGTAGAGAAAAAGAGAAATATTCTTGAGGTGTTGAAAGGGAAGAAGGAAGCATAAAAATAGGATGAAATTAGAAAGAAAATGTAATATAATGTAGCGTAGGATTAGCCAAAAGTAATTTCACAGAAGATAAAATGTGTGAGATGCATAATGTGATCCTGACCAGTAGCTACCAATATTCAGTAAAGTCCCCTAAGGTCATGAATGCTTTGTGTGAGAAATATTTTTGTGTGTGGAAAATGACAAAGAGCTTATTTTTAAATTTTCATACCTGTATACATGTAGCCCAATGCAGAGGCAGCCCTGGAGAATTCAAGAACCTGGAGAACATTAGCATACCAGAAACTTCCAGAGCTTTGGGAAAGCCCTTGGAAATTTACAATGTCAGGAACTGGTGGAGAATAGGGATACAAGGTGATATCAGAATACATATAAAAAAGTAGCAGTTAGCTGGTTGAATGTGTGTAATTCAGTGCAATATACAAACAAGTTTAATTTTATTTTTCTCCATCTACTGCTTTCAAATGTCTTCTGTGGAATATGCCTTCCTTTTCCCTGGACAATACTGTAGTCATAACTTTCCTTATTTTTTTAACCCATTAAAAATAGTCTCATGGTAACTCAAACTCTCTTTCAGTTTTTAAAAATTCAGTTCAGTCTAAATCAAATCTTTAATGTCGATTATTATCTGATAAAGTCTTACCTTTCATTTGTGGTATGAAGCCATGATCTGTTTTGTTATTTCATATTCTTTTGAACCTGTCTTTACCTTCATCTGATTCCTCATGTTTAGAGAACGAGAAGAGAGATTGGAGACAGAGGGGAGAATGGTCCTATGTGATTGATGCTCTTGTATTCAGCATCAATTTCAACTAATTCTTTGGTCATGGATGGTGTAAAAAAGATTATCTCATAGATTTTGCTGGTGGGCTCTTTGGAGGACCTCCCCCATTCACCCCAACCATGGGGTACCTTCTATACAGCATCCTGATACAAGTGATGCAGTTTCTGGTTAATCTCTGCAGTTCAGTTTCTTTCTCCAACTATACAATCTACCAGCCATAAAGAAAAATAAATACGGGCTATTAACAAGCACTGTGCCACTGGGCAAGTTATTAAATATCTCAGCTTTTCATTTGTAGAGTTGGAATTGTACTCTCCACTTAGATACAATAACTAAAGATGTATAAAGTGTTTAGAACAATACCTGGCACATGTTATATAATATTGTCTATTATTGTTAGGGCTCAGTTCCTCTTGTCCCAATAAGCAGTCCTCCTATCCTAGGCAAGAAGAGAGGGCAGATCTCAAACCTTCCACCTGAAAGCTTGAGTCCCTAGAACTCCTCATAACTCTCCAACCTTCTCTTGGCCTAGGGCAGAGAAGAGAGACTCTTTGATAGGGGAATCTGTCCAGCTACCCAGTAAATCCTATTTTCTAGCATCCCTCTTATAATGTGGGAATACTTGTCAACTATTATCTTCACTGTCAAGTCGTTAGCCAAATTCTGAGACACAGATAGAAAATTTTATTTAACATTCTATTAGCAAAATTTCCAGAACAGAAATTATAGAACACAGAGGAAGCCATGTTAATCCTTGCGTAGTAGCAACTATCCAACTAACTAATCCCTCAGTTCTGTCACAAGCAGCAGGTTGATTCTTGAAGGTTTCATTTTTCATTCTAAAGTTATAAATCTCATTATTGTACTTACAAAATGCTTATTTTAATATTCAACTCCATGCATTTGGTTTGTTTGCAGACATTGTTGAAAAGCAGGGAGGAAAGGAAATGGATTATTTCCTAGACATTTCCCCCACATTTTCAAAGCCATCAGAGAAATTTTTAAAAGATACCCAAATCATGGGGTGTCTGTGTGGCTCAGTTGGTTGAGTATCTAACTCTTGATATTGGTTCAGGTCATGATCCTGGAGTCATGGGGTCAAGCCCCATATTGGACTCTGCACCTAGCATGGAGCCTGCTTAAGATGTCTTCTCTCTCTCAGTCTCTCTTTTCCCCTCTGTATCTCTCCCCAACTCGTGCTCTTTCTCTGTCTCCAAATATTTTTTAAAGGTACTCAAATCATTTAAAAACTAGTTGTCAATATGCAAGTCTGAAAGTTTCAGAAACACATAGATTCAGTTTTATTTTAAAACAAAACCACTTAAAAATGGAAGCAAATTGACTTCCCTGTCTTGAAGAAGGTTATTTTCAAATTGTTAGTGTTCTTTGTTTATTCCACATAAACAAAGGATAGTTAGGTATATTAATTATACTCCATCTATTGAACAGATTTAGTCTATCCAACTTTCTGATTTTCTTCTTGCCTAATTGCAAGGAGAATTAGGGGAAAGGAGCATTATCACTTTTAAGGTCCAATAATCCTCAAGCTCTTTTTATTTTGATTTGTGAGCTTAAAGAGTGAATATCTTGACTTGCCCTTGAAAATGCATTGGTTTTGATTCCCTCTTCCTAACATCTTTTTGTTAGGAAACAAACATACATGACCAACACATGTAGATAAGGTGTACACGACGGCAGGGGGGATGATTTTTGGACAACTGGACAGATAACCTGAGTTGATGGATCCAGTCACATGTTTTAAGATTTCAGTTCTTGATAAAAGTAAATACATGTGAGATGAAGTATTATAGCTTTGTCAGATGTTAACAGTTTAACAACATATAACTTTTTATTTCAAATAAAAAAAACATAAGGGAAAACATTGTGGAGAAGACAGGTTAGCAGAAAAGGAAGGCTGGGGAAAGCTCAATTCTGGAGAACTACCACTTTCTTTCCAATTTTCTAGACACCAGCCCTGACATGAAGTTAGTATTTAATGAATATCCAATGAAGGTCTCAAGTATAGGATTTTTCATAAAATAAGTTTTTAATCAGTAGCAAGTATTAATAATAAGATCATCAAAATATGGAACTAATTAAGTTTCTTTATAGTTACTATCTGATAGATAATGAAAGTTTAACTTCATTAAATTGCTTTGCAGAATACATTATTTTCTCACTTGTATCTGGTTTCTTTGTGTTTAAAGCAAGACTTATTGGGGCGCCTGGGTGGCGCAGTCGGTTAAGCGTCCGACTTCAGCCAGGTCACGCTCTCGTGGTCCGTGGGTTCGAGCCCCGCGTCGGACTCTGGGCTGATGGCTCAGAGCCTGGAGCCTGTTTCCGATTCTGTGTCTCCCTCTCTCTCTGCCCCTCGCCCGTTCATGCTCTGTTTCTCTCTGTTCCCAAAAATAAATAAAAACGTTGAAAAAAAAATTAAAAAAAATAAAAATAAAAAAAAATAAAGCAAGACTTATTGTGAAGACATGCAAAGTATTGCTAAAGGCCTTTCCATTCTCTTTGAGTTGGAATTGTTTAATTCAGATGATAAGTACACATTGTTAACAGTAACAATAGCTAATATTTACTGAGTGCTTCCTGTGAGCCAGACTTGTGCTGACACATGAGAACACTGAGGCACAGAGACCTAAAGTAACATGCCCATAATCACACTGGTATTTGGTGACACAGCTGGTCAGTTGCATTGCAAAGTCCATGTTTCTACTCCCTAAATTTTGCTTAACACTTTTACCTTAAAAGATCTGAAATACTACTAACATTCTGTATTTTTAAAAGTAATACAGTTTTAATGACTAGAGAAAAGTAGTGTGTTCTATTGAATAGCACATGATATTTGTCATTATGTTTTGTTTTGTTTTGTTTTTTTCTAGAGAGACAGAGGGAGCATGAGTAGGGGAAGGGCAGAGGGAAAGGAAGAGAGAATCTTAAGCAGGCTCCACACCCAGCACAAAGCCCAACATGGGGCTTGACCCATGACCATGAAATCATGACCGGAGCTGAAATCAAGAGTCAGACACTCAACTGATTGAATTACCCTAGTATCCCATCATTGTGTTTTATTTTGATAGTTTGTCATGGAGTCAGACGTTTGAAGATTCTAATTACCCTCTACAAAATATTTCATGAGAAGAACAGTAAAGCTAAACTTTATTAAGCCCTTACTAACTGCTAACTACTATGTATTCTATATTCATAGCACATTTATTCTTTGTACCCATCTTAGTATTACCTCATCACATAGCTGAGGGAACTGAGAGTTAGAAGATTAAGTCCATTCCTCAAAGGTCACTCTGGCACTGTTTTTTTGGCTAGATCTTCCCTATCCTTTATTTTAAGACTCCAAAGCAGCATTTTATGCATATTACCTAGATTTGATTTCAGTTTTCAAGTTTCACCCTATCAATTATGGCCTATTGGAATCCCTCTAATCTTACTTCAGCCATCCCACACCAATCTCTTAGCTCTTGAAGCCTGCCATTAGAAAATGCCTCCACTGTCATCATCCCAGTTGTTGATAAGAATGTTGAACAGGTTTGTACCAAGCACAGAGCCCTGAGATCCTCGGCCAGACAGCCCTCCCTACGATGTATCAGTTCATCCTTCATTCAATGAGGGCTGCTGATTTACAGGTTGTAAATCTTTTTTCCCATTTTTCTTCATCTGCTCCACAGATTTTGTCAAATTATTTCTCCTCCTCTAGTATAGCACCTATCTCAAAGATAATATCAGAACTAATTTGCTACCCTATAGCACCACTGATGTGGTGATGATTATGGTGGGAGGCATGCAATGTAAATGTAAAGCTTCTATGAACTGTTGTTTACATAGATTCACAAAAGTGGAAAGTATCTCAAAGAGTCTCTGAATACATCTACCTCTGTACTGACAAATTAATATTTATATCATTCAATTTTTAAATCTCTATGGGTCTTCATCAGTCAGTGACCGATATCTAAATTTTGATAAGGTCAGAAGCCCTACAGAAGTTCCCCTTCATTTCTCAACATACATTTTCTGATTCTGTCATTGTCAAGAGATGTGTAATAGGGGAAACTGATATTTATTTTATAACATAAAACTTACAGGTAGACATGGAAGGTCTCTACTTTGTTTCAAGTTACCTAATATGGATCCATCAACATTGAATTTAATGAAATATCTCCTGGTCATATTTGTATTTTTAGCTTAACTTTTAAAATTAATGAGTTCCATATGCTTCCTGCTTAACTGATTAAGGTAGGTGTTTTAGAACTTTTTTATATCTTTAGTTTCAGAAAGTAGGAATAGCACAAAAGTTGTGAGATATTGAGCTAATGTACTGTTTACACAGTGCCTTACACAGATGCTCAGTAAACTTTTGTTTGGAGGACTCTTGTGTTATTGTGGAAATCTAATGCATTTCCTCTTTTGAATTATAAAACTGTTTTTTTCTTTAAGTGTCAAGGAATGCACGTTAGTTCCAGTGCCTTGTTATTTGGCAGATAAGTCTGTCTTTTATAACACAGAATCTCATAATCCTATCTATTTTTGAATTTTATTTTCTAAGTTGGAGTTCCAGTTGTTTCCAATACAGTTCTGTATGGGAGCTATGTGACATCCTTGTTAATTGCCATTGTCCACACTTGAATCATGTCAAATTGGTTATATCTTTTCTTTTCTACAACTGATTAATCAGAATGTAAGCTTCCAATGGTATACATGGCCATTGTTCATTGTTCAAAGGCATCTGAAGACTTTTTTGTTTGTCTTTTATTTCTGTCATTTACACTGAGGTATCTTGTTTAAATTTTTCTAATTACTATATGCTGATTTAAATCTTTAGAATCAGGAAGTCATTAATATTATCTAAACTAGACTTATTCTGTTTCCTAATGAAGTCCACTTTTCTTATTCTTGACTCAGTGGATAGGATTTAGCCACTATTTGACAAGACCACTAGTGTTTTACACCATTAAAAACTCATTACAACCACCTTCGTGCTTTTTTTTCTTTTTCTGAGTAAATAGATCAACACTTTTCTGTAGATTCTGTTATGTCTGTTACACAGTTTCAAAACTCTGTTTTCTTCTGCTGAAGCCTAGGCACCTTAGACATATATGTATATTAATTTGTCCCAATTTAGAGTCCAGAAAAAAAATGTAAATAAATAGAAATGGTAAAATACTGAAGTTCACATTAATAGTACAATGATATTGACGTGTATTATTTGCACATTTATATTTAATTTAAAAAATATATAAAATTATTTAAAATTTGGGGCTGGATGTTGCTTTATCATGGTAACAAATAGGAAAATTATCCGCCAAACCAAAATTAAACACTCTATGTAATGCTATTGTCTTTTATAACTTTTTAGATAAAAGAGACTTTTGGCCTGGCCCCACGCATTCACCTAACATTTCTCTGGAGTTTTCATCACTTATTCTAAGAAGCTCTTGTTCAGCAAATGAGTTTTCGGACTGTTATTAAATTTAGGTTACTAGTTTCTCAGATTTGGTTTGAGATCTCTTAGGGAAAAAACCCAGAGCTTCACCATTAGCTACCCAATGCATAACGTCTGCTTCCAAAACAATGAGCCGGGAAATGTGACCCCATGCTTGGGAATTGAAATCTTGCCAATTGCACTGAAGTGTTACATTCATTATGTCATACCACACACATCTGATAAGGGAAGACATAACGCTATTGGATAGGTTCTTGTATACAAGAACTCCACAGGTCAAGTAAAGAGCTGTTTTTCATTTAATAACTGAACTATGCAGGTGCTAATTTGGACCATATGTAGGACAACGCAGAAATATGTTACTCCACAGTGGAGTGGTAGCATTTGTGTGAGTCAATATTAAGGGGAATTTTTTGATTAATTAAAGTGCCTGTGCTCTGCTTAATTTAATCCATGGAAGTCAGTTGACATAATTTTATAAAAAATAAAGCTTTTAGAGAACTGTCATAATGCTGAAAATTTTCCTGTTCCTTTTCTTCACACACCCTGACTTTTTGAAGCTCCCTGTGGACCAGTTCATCTGAGAGAAACATATTGGACACTGGGAAAGGCTAAATTAAAACTGAGGCTGCAATTGACTCCCTCATTAAATATGCCTGCCATGGGATCTACATAGTGTGTCTGGCACAAGTAATACTGAATGATTCAGGTTCTTAATATTTTTCATCTTCTTGTGGGAACTAAGTTAGAAAAAAGGACCCCAGAGGTAACATGCTAAGAACCATTTTCACCATTTAATTGCAAATTGCACTAACCAACCAAATATAGTCTGTGTGTTGAGGATTAAATAAATCCATGAGAACTTTGATGAAAATTTTGTTTGAATGCTATTGGAGTCAACCCCTAAGAGAACCTTTTTAGATTTTTTTCCCTATCTCATGAAATCCACATTTTGCAACCTTCTGCGCTCTAGTTACTCTTAGGCTTCCCTAGCTTTCTGTACTTTCCTTTTGCTCCTTTCCGAGGCTGTTATAAAAATTATTTATTTTCATTGCAAACATTATTCTCTTTCTTAAAAAATTATCAGGGCTAAGTAATTCTGTAGTTCATCATTAATCATATAAGCGTGAAGGAAAATTGTGTCACCCTATTGGCTTCAGAAATGCTGCCCCAGCTTTCACTATTTTATGTATTTTACTGCTGTTGTTTGGCAACAGTGGGGTTCATGGTGCAATGGCAGCACATAGATACCATCCCAAATTCTTAGGAGTATGAAAATTTCCAGAAAATGTAATTACTGATCATATCTTTGTGTCACCCACTGATCCAGGATATAGCCTTTCCTGGGCCTGGATTTCTGCTGTGATATAAAGTATCTGCCCGGCCAAGTGAAATATGGACAGATTTTCTCCAAAGATACATTTGCAACACAGATCTTCACCCTATAATGGAGTGATTTGGAGACCATGTGCATGGTATAACACTTCTTCTGTTTCTTTCTTCCTTTACACTTCCACCTGAAACCACCTGAGTAATGATACATGTTATATACCTGTTCCTATGTCCCTACATCCTGTACGTATCTGTCCCATAAATCTCCATGAAGCATACTTTAAAAAATTTACCCTTGCCTTAGAAAATACTCTCGCCTCTATAATAAAATCTGAAGCTCTGGCTGGATAATCAGGTCATTCCACCATATATCCTAACGTACAGTCAACTCTCTCTCCTGCTTCCCCTCCTAGTACATCTCCACTTGAGCAAGTCTGTCCATTACTGGATTTCTGATACTCGTTTGTTAGCTCTCCTGTAACCTGTGCTTGCCCAATTCAATTTCCCTGGAATGTGCTCCCCACCTACCTATTTATTAAAGCCCCAGATTCCACATTCCTATCTTAAACCCCAGCTCCACTGCCTATGATCTCTTCAGCTTTAGGACTCTTGAAATTGGTTATTGTAGAATCTCAGAATTTTCATACCTAAACAGAGTTTTGTAAATGATCTGTCTTAATATCCTCATTTAAAAATGTTTTTAAGGTTTATTTTTTGAGAGAGAGAGCACCAGCAGGAGAGGGACAGAGAGAGAGGGAGACACAGAATCTGAAGCAGGCTCCAGACTCTGACCTATCAGCACAGAACCCGATGTGGGGCTTGAACCCGTGAACTGTGAGATCATGATCTGAGCTGAATTCGGAACTCAAGTGACTGAGCCACCCAGGCACCCCAATATCCTCATACTGAGACCCATGAAGGATGAAATCACTAGCTTGTGATTGCGGAAATCTTTAAGGATATACAGAGGGGTGATTTACCCTGACTTAAGGCATTATGATTGTAAATTCTTTGATCAGGGTTTGGGTCTTATACCCATCACCTAACAAGTATGTAATAGATTCTTTGTAAATAACTTGACAATGACATCCTGATCAAATATACATGACAGAATATGGAGAGTATTGTTAGTAATCTATAGGCTATCCAAAATGTAGAATTATTACCTTCCATCATTAGAAACTTTTTAGCAAAAACAATTTGTAAATTAATTCATTCAATTTAGTAGATTATTTCCCTCATAGCTGTCATAAACAGTTAAATTTAGTTATAGAAGAAATCATTCCTGGTATTTCTCTGATTATACACAAAAACTATTAAAACCTTCTATTTGAAAATTTATTATGGATAAAAATTGTCACTGCCTTAATAGCAGTGGTGTTTCTACCTTACTACTTACTATTGGAAATACAACAGTTGAGTTCTGAAAGTCACACATGGAGTACATTCTTTGGAATCTTCTTTGTTTGATCACTGCTGAACAACACACAAAGCTTTGTATTTTTTCACCTGAATAAATAGTGCCCTGCATTTCACCCTTTGAGGTCAATGCATACGTCTCACAAGACAGGCGTTCTTCAGCTCTTTTCCAGCAGATTCTAATGAAAAGCAAAAATCTCACCATTCGTGCCACCTGACTGGGAGTGGAGGAGTCTGTATTTTTTTATTTTTATTTTGCAAGGCCAAATGCTGATTTCCAGTGGTTTTATATACTTTTCTTAGTAGGAAAGAATAGTATATACTGATACGCTGCTCTGAACTTTGATAACCAGCCAAATACTCAGAATATTTAAATTTCCTTGTAATATGTAATAACAGGTGTGCAGAAGAGTTGCCAATTTCCACACAGTGTTTGTGCACTCAATTATTACTTGCCAGATAAAATGGTTTTTAATTAATATGTTGAATTCTAACTTGGCAATAGCCCTTTGAAAAGTTTCAGCTTTCAGTAGAAATCCTTGTCTTCATTATTTATAAATGTCAGTTGGGGGTAGAAAGCATGTATACTCTTTTTAAGATATCTCTGATTATTTGCAACACATATTTAGATGAAATTATTTTCATTGTGTCTTGAATTTGATCCTTTTTAAAATAAGGTGAAAAAACTACTCTGGTTGAATTGTGCAGAATAAATACATTGTAAGTTTTAGAGTTCCATGCAGAAACAAAAACTTCATTTGCAATAGCTTAGATGAGTCACCATAACTTGGCCTTGTGTTAGATGCAGGAATCAGATTTTGGGGGCTAAAATTGTTCCAGTGGTGACCAGATCACTGAGGTTTGCTGACAAACCCTATGCACTCTATAGTATTTGGAAATGTCTCATAGTAGCATCATTAAAACAAACCAAGTATACACTTAGATGCGATGAGAGTTAAGTTAATACAAATATGCAGATGGTGTCCATATTTGGACACAGGGTGATATTTCTGTAGCACATCCATAGCCCATTATTTGTTTAGGGAAATATTTCGGTAGTAGGAGATGAGTGTGGGGAGGAGTATTATGGGTAATTTCAGATACAGTAGAAAATCAGTTCCATTAGCGTGTCTTCTGGGTAAAGTCTAGTGATAATCTACGGACTGCTAGACCTTCTGGTTTCGTTGTTTTTTCACCTCCTAGATGCTTCCCTCTTACCTTATTCCAGGATAGCTTCCTCACATGCAAGTGAGGTCCAACCGCCATCTTCAGCAGACACCTTCACTACTCAGAAGGGACAAGCTGTATTCTATTCATCAACATGCTCTTTTTCAGAATTAGAACGTGTCCCAAATGGATGTGAGTTTGTGTTATTTCCCACCACTATATCCTCAAATGATCCTCTCCTTTCGGAGAGTTAGAGTTGACTACACCAGAAATCAAGCAATGCAGAACACACATGCTGTACTGCAGTAGAAAATATAGAAGGTCTTATTCTTATCTTAAATTTTACAAAAGCTCGGACATAAGCAGATAAAAGCCTTATATAGAGAGAGAACGTTTAAAAAGGGAGAAGGAAAACTTGTTTCACTACGTCCTAAATATACTGATTTCAAATGACTCATTTGTTTAGTGGGCATACAGGAAGGAGAAGAAGCTGAATTTATGAGGGATAGCGTGGTCCTACCACACCATGCGAGAGGAAAACATTCTGGTCCAGTCCAGTCAAAAGTGACAAATGACAATCAAATACCAGTATAAGAGCCAGAAAGATAAAGAAGGCACATAAGACCTATGAAGTTATGGTGAATCTACAAACTTCACCACCTGGTTTCTAAAATGCTTCTTTCATTATTAATTATTGTCTGTTATGTCTAGATAGCAAGGAAATAAAACGGTGAAGATTGCAGATACTGATGATGTAGAGCAGAGTAGAAGTCCCTCTTCCTATAAAACTTATGTTCTATTCAGAGAGACAATAAACACATAAATAAAAAATAAACTTATTTTCATTTTTTTAAATTATGTTTATCATGTGATAAATGCAAAAGGGAATAAAATTGAGGGACATGGTAAAGAATGGGGGATAACTTTCAAAGGGTGGTTATGAAAGGCTTCCCCGAGATGGTGATGTTTGAGGGGAGTCTGAATGGCAAAGAGCAATGGGAAGAACAGATGAAAGTGTTCTGGGCAGAAGGAACAGAGAGTGTGAAGACCTGAGGCACAAATGAGCTTAATGCGTATGAAGAACAGTGAGAAGTTCAGTGTATTTGGACTATGAGCATGGGGAAGAGTAGTAGGAGATGAGTGTGGGGAGGTAGCCAGACACAAGTCATATGTGACCATTTATACAGAGAAGAAATTTGAGTTCCATTCTGTTGTGTCCATGGAAAAGATGAAGCGAAGTTTAGTACACTTGAGACATGTAAAGGACTACTGTTTTCATAAAGATTTTAATCAAAGTATTTAAATCTTTAAAAATTAGGCACTCCTTGAAGCAGTTGTTTCTAGTTCTCAGAAAAATGATCTATGTGAAAGAACTCAAAATTGGAGATCCTGGTTTAATGAGGCCTTGAAGAGGATGAACTTCTTTGTAGGATAGTCTAAGGTTTGCAGGTTATTCTGGAAGCAAATATGTTTGCACAATCACTGGTTTTGCTGTTGTTTAATCCCTGCTACTCTCATAATAGAACTATATTGTCTCAACTTTCGAACAGACGCCAGAGCCACAACTACCCCCATTTCTGAAGCAAAACACGTCAACAAAACAAAGCAATAACAGCAAGAGATAGACTGAAATAAGAATCAAGTGGTTCCTGGCATTTTGGAGTTGATGTTATGAACCTAAAAAATTTAGGCTAAACCTTAGCAATGACCTTGGATGGCAGTAGTGGGTACCACTCCCTGGGATGGGTCATGGATACCTCTTAGTGCTGAATAGTGGCTTTGGACAACCATAGTGGAGGGCAAGAGTGATTGTAACTGTTAGATTTCTCAAAATGATAGCAGACCAAAAAGGAGGATTTATGGCTGCTACACCCGGTTTCACTTTGACCTTCTTCCTATTTCGCATCAGGTAGCATGACGTAAGGCGGTGTGTCCCAAGATGTGTCCATACAAAGTGGCACTCAAGATAATTTAGGATCATAGGAGGACAAACTTTTTATTTTGATAGAGATTTATGTACTTTAGGGTATATTATAACAAATAAACAACTCAAACTAATAAGTTCATAGACATTATTAATGTAGCAACGTCCAAGCGAATCTATTTAAATGGAAATAGTCCCTACTATGACAAAAATCGTCAGTGTCATAGATAAATGATGGAAGGCTGAGGAATGCTAGCATTAACCTAACATAGACCCCAAAGTTGAAATTCAGACTCTGTAACTTCTTAGCTCTGTGACTTTGGCCAATCACTTTAATCTTTGAGTGAATATTTCTTTTAAATTTTATTAAAAAATTTTTTTAATGTTTTATTTATTTTTGAGACAGAGAGAGACAGAGTGTGAGTAGGGGAGGGGCAGAGAGAAGAAGGAAACACAGAATCTGAAGCAGGCTCCAGGCTTTGAGCTGTCAGCACAGAGCCCAACGCGGGGCTTGAACTCACAAACCGCGAGATCATGACCTGAGCCGAAGTCAGACGCTTAACTGACTGAGCCACCCAGGCGCCTCCTTTGAGTGAACATTTCTTAATAAAATGGGGGAAATAACACAAATTCCATCATTATTTTGTGGTAATAAAATGAGATGATTAATTTGTAGACACGAACATAATGTCTGTCTACAGCAAGTACCCAAATTAGCAGTTGCCATTCCTGTTTTCTATCACTGTGGATTCCTTGAGGGCACAACTGTATCTTTCATACAGTTACATTTCAGAATGAATAAAAGAATGGATGAATAAATGAATGTTTACTGAATTTGAATTTCTTAATAAGTTAAATTAATTGGATTTGTCTCAACTTTTATTCAACCCAGTACAGTAAATTATTTTTAGGTGCTGACTATGTACTAATCATTCTGTTAGGTGAGGTGGTCATCGCCTTCAAGACTTCACAACATATACTACAAAATAATTCCAACACAGATAAGGGTTAGAAAGTAAGCATGTCAAGTGTATTTGAGAAATTACTAAGTAATATCTCTGGCATAATTTGAATTTTCCTAGTCCCCATAAGCTTATTGATACCAAAGAAGTAATTAATTTAACAGTGGCACTTAAATTCTGCCTCTTCTTTATAGTAGGTGCCCTAGGCTCCCAGACCCCAGAGGGGTATAATTGATTATGTGCCCCCCCAACTCCCAGCAACACAGTTATATTTGAGATTAGTCAGTATTATCTCAAATGTGTTTATAAAAACTTTGTTCTAAATAAGTTTTGTATTTGCTCTGGTGGGCAGTGGGTGGCCTGTCAGCATTTTGCTCTGCATTTCATTGCTGTTCCAACAGATACCATGTTATCTACAGCTGCTTTTCCAAACTTAAGAATTCGCCATCAGTTGTCACATTTCTTCCAGATGCAGAGACCTCAATTACTATTCCACTAGGCAGTACCAGAGAGAACTTGGTACCAAGTATCAAGATGGGAAATAAACTGTGGCAAAATGGGCAAGGGGAAGGTGACCTTCTTTCTTCTGACTTACATTTCATTAGAGAGTTATAAGAAATGCTGTTTAGCTAATATTTTACAGTTTCTTCAATTGTTACAAGTGGTCAAGTTACAGAGCAGAGTTGAAGAGATGGTCAATGTACTATGTTTGAAACAATTCCTGATCTGTGATAACTAGGGCTTTGTGACTGGTGCAAGTTTATTTGTTGTATATTGTCATATGGATTTACCACTGGCTCTTCAAATTTAATATTTCTGAAGTTTATTTCATAATGTTATCTTTCAAATTTACCCTGACTCCTAATCTCTTATCCCATTTTTTTTTTTGCCCAGTTCTTGATTTATTTTTTTTTCCCCCCTAGGCTTTAATATTCCCAGGAAGTTCTAAAGTCTCCTGCTCAATAGCCTCTGATAGGTTATCACACATGACTGAACTTCAGCCCTGGAGACAGCCTAGACTCAATTTGTGATTCCTATTCTCCTGGAACATTATATGAGGGGATAAAAGTGACAGGAGTTGGCATTGAAGAGATAGGCAGTGTTTGTATAGTGAAACTTACTTTTTATCCTCCAAGCTATCGGGAACCATTGAAGCAGGAAAGTAACTCATCAGAATTTAATATTAGATCCTTTTGGCAGGATTAGGGTAGATGGATTGGAAAGAACTGGAAGCAAAGAATGTGGCAATCATATAGGTGAGATAAAAGGAGAATCTGAAGCGATCCATTTACTATGTATAGTGGAGCTAAAATGAGTAAAATTTGGTACTAACTCAATAAAAGAAGTGAAGTGAATTGAGAAACTGAAGCATCCCTCTGGCTTCCAAGCTAAAGTCAGTAAAGTAGTTAAATATACAGGCTCCAGGCAGGACACCTGGTTTTACTACTTACTAGCTGTGTGACCTTGGACAAGTTACATAAGCTGGCTCTTCACCAGATAATGGTGGTAATTACTTCATAGGATTTTGGTGAGCATTAAGTGAGTTAATATTTGTGAACTTAGAACAATGCTTGGCACACAGTAAACATCCAGATAGTTTTAGTGACTTCCATTAGAGTTTGTAGTGAATATAATGCTTATGATTTTAATACTATCAAATGGATGATAGTGGTGTCATAAACCAGAATGGGCAATACAAGAGGCAAAGCAAATTTGAAAACTGAGGTGGTGTTTGATTAAGATTTATTGAGCCTGACATGCCAGTCATTAATCCAGGTAGCAATGTGTAGCCAGAAGATGAGTCTGCAGTTCTCGCAAGGGTTCTGGCTAGAAGAACATGAGTAGGTAAGATTGCCTTCTTAAAAAAAAAATCAAAAAAAAAAAAAAAAAAAGAGCTGGGGTTGAGGTACTAAACAGAAACTAATGTGTTCAGGAATAAATGAAATGAGAATGTGATGAAAGGATGTCTAACACATTCTTTCAAGAAGTTATATATGAGAAGGGGAAAAAGAGAGTATGGAAGTCAACAGAGAGAGGGAGAACCTTTTTAAAAGACTTTTTAAATACAATTTTAAAATATTTTAAATAAAAACGGAATAGATTTAATATATGTATAGACTGAATTTATACAAAGCCAGAAGAAGGAAAGGAAAGGAAAATACTTAAAAATCATTATGACAACTAATATTAATCATAGTAAATAGAAAGATGTGCTTATTTTGTGCCAGCCACTGTTCTAAGAATGTATATGCACTATTCTCCTGGAGCCTCAGAACCAAGCAAGATGGGTACTGGATGAGTACTTGAAAGGCTAGTGTGGAGTGTGTGGCCTCGAACCCAGGACTACCTGGTACTCAAGTACTCATGTCTCTAAACACTGTACTGTTCTGCTTACTATACTTGAAATAAAAGGGACCATAGACAATGATCCTAAAAATGGCAGATGAGATTAGGATTGAGAGCATGAATGGGAAAATAAAGTGCATCAAATAGTTGGCGATATGTTTTAGGAATCTTTGGGTTGGGTTACAAAGGAATGAGTAAGAGGTTATAGAAAATAGATTTCCCATAGCTCTGCCTCTGTGAAAATAGAAAAAAAAAAACACTATTTGTATTAAGTGTCTGAATCCTAATATTTAGTTGTCAAACATCCAGTCATCAAGCGAATTTAACAAGCTATTGCTTTTCAAAAGTACCTAAATGTGTTCATTCTCTTGAGAAAGTGCTAAAGCTCCTTCGGCAAGAAGGATTTAAAAGTGATATTTAAAAATAATTATCCTAGGGGCGCCTGGGTGGCTCAGTCCATTAAGCGTCTGACTATGGCTCATGATCTCGCGGTCAGTGAGTTCGAGCCCTGCATCAGGCTCTGTGCTGACAGCCCAGAGCCTGGAGCCTGCTTTGGATTCTGTGTCTCCCTCTCTCTCTGCCCCTTTCCCGCTCACACTCTGTCTCTCTGAAAAATAAATAAACATTAAAAGTAATATTCCTAGATGTGAGTCCATTTATCTACACTGATTTTAGGCAGAAAATAGAGTGAGATTTACTGGTGTGTCTTTTTTTTCCCACAAAAATTTGAGTGTGGTTAATGGGGTAATTGTTAGCAGAAACTTTTTTCTTATGGCAGTGTTGGTGGGCTTTAAAATCTTTTGCACTTAAATTATCTCCCCCCTCCCCTTGTTTTTAGCTATGCAGTATTTACTCGGGAGAAAAAAAAAGAATTCTTATTGATTCATACCAGGCTTATAAAGCAGAATATGTGCTTCTACGTTTTATAGGCAAATGAAATAGAATGATTATAAACAATGAACTTGCCAATGTGATACTGCTAATCAGCTTGTTTAAACAAAACCCAAATCATGTGCCAAAGACCTGCCATCTTGTTAAGGAACAGTTTGTGTTCTTTGTATGTGGCTAGATTTTATTCCCCAGAGATTTGATGCTATGAAGCTGGAATTCACTTTGTATATGGTTAGGAATGATATGAGGTCCTGGACACACTGCCAGGACATGTCTTTCCAAACAGGTGGGAGAATGAGGTGGAGTAGAACAACTCTACAGTGGTGCTTGAAGAGATGCATACGTAAATAGCTTTATTTTTATAATATACTTTCAAAAATCTCCTCAGCCTTTTTCATTTACTCAAGTGAATCACAAGGTTAGGAGGCTCTCATTACATACTTCGTATTTTCTTTTGCTTTACACAATGGAGAGGCCATCTTCCAACGTTTGTAAATTTTCTTTTCTTAGAAACACTTTTATATACATTTCATAAATCCATACTTGGTTTATTCATTTTTTTCCCTTTCTGTTAAAAAGACATTTATCAATTAGAGAAACTTATGGCACAGAAAATTTCTCTTGGAAATGCTGAAGAGATAAATTATTTCTCTGCTTTAATATACAGCGCTGTGCTGTTTAAGTGGAATGGAGATAAATACCTTAACAAATGTCTGAGGTGTTGGCAAATGTCTGAGTGCAGGCTAATCTGCATGTCTTTGGTGATTAGGTCATTCTAGAAAACTGTACCCAGATAAGAACATACAACTACTTTTACTTATCCCTTTTAAAATTATTGCCATTTGGGTAGATTCTGGAATGTTACTGAATGTTTTGTTGTTTGTGTTTTGTTTTATTTTTCCTGGCTATCTTGCCTCACCATTTCTGTTAAGTAAGAAGCAAATGCATCCCTGCAAGTATTTTTTATTTTGTATTGTGAAAAGTAAACCTTTGAAATTTAAATTCAATTTGCCTATATTAAGTGTTTTATCCTAGTTAATTGCTAGTGAGTTTTCAAGTCTTGTGTCATATAACAAATAAGCCTCATCAGAAAAACTCAAAAACTATTCCAATTGACTCTGTATTCTGATTCATGGAGTATTTCTGTACTAGCCTTGGAAAAATTTACATAGTAGGAGAAAAAAAAATGCTTAACTCTTTGGAAAGATACCATGGAAATAAACTGTGCTAAGGCCATCCTTCATAGTTAAATCAACCTTTGGCTCTACATATACTCAGCTGTCTTTTTTCTACTTAAGCCTATTTTACCTTCCATTTCCTGTCTTGAGTTAGTGGAACTGGAGAGGAATCTACACCTACCCGTAACATAAACATAGTCTATGTCTACCTAATAAAGAAGTTAAAAGGTCTTGTTTGCTACAGGTTAATAACTCCAGTTAACATCTATAGTTTTCTTCTTTATTAAACTGAAATCTTTCTTTTTTTTTAATTTCTTTAACGTTTATTCATTTTTGAGAGATAGAGACAGAGCACAAGAAAGGGAGGGGCAGAGAGAGAGGCAGATACAGAATTCCAAGCAGGCTCCAGGCTCTGAGCTGTCAGCACAGAGCCCGACGTGGGGCTCGAACCCACAAACTGTGAGATCATGACCTGAGCTGAAGTCGGACACTTAACCGACTGAGCCACTCAGGCGCCCCAAAACTGAAATCTTTCTGACCAAAGACTGTCTGATGGACCTGGATCTGTTGACCTACTGCCATCTATAACTAGTAGTCTGTTATCTTGGAGGAAAGGTCAGTGTCTGAAAGACCTAAGTAAATAATAATTTAGCTTGTCCTCTATATCTTCTTAAAGACAGTGAAGTGCTAATATAGCCCTTAGATTATTGAAATGACAATGGTAATCAGCATAACTTTAGGCCTGTGCAGAAGAATAGCATCTTTCTTATGACCAAGGATGAAAATTTTAAGAAATAAGAATTTAAATTAAATTCTGAGAAAGTATGGCTCATCAACTAATTGAAATATCTATAGAAATTTGTACAAATATCTACAGAATCTTCTCTGGTCTCTGCTCCTCTCTTCCCTGTTCATTTGTTCCCCTCAATTCTCTGACATCTAGAAGACTGATGCCCCGTTGCTGTCCATCTGTCCCTCTGTAATCATCAGTGTGTAATCTTGGCCCTATCCTCCCATCCAGAAAAACAATCTAATTTCTAGTTAGCTATTACAGAACAATACCATCTGCTTTCTGATCTGGAAAACCAGAAACTGACCCATGCACATTTGTTTGCTATTGAAAAAATATAGCATCTTTTCTCAGGTCACTTTTCCTTAAAATGTAGCATTTTTGTGAAAATACTCCTTGCCTCTGTTGTCTGCACACTATTACTAAATTTAACAGACTTAGGATAGGTTGTATATATAAGTGGCAGATTTTGGTGCCATAGGAAATGCCCAAATTGTGTGATGGTAGGAGCATGAGCCAGGTACTCATCTGTCTGGGCACATACTGCCTCTTCCATTTTAGTTCAAACCCTTCTCGGAGTGCTGAGGTGGCTCAGTCGCTTAAGCATCCGACTTCAGCTCAGGTCATGATCTCGCAGTTTGTGGGTTTGAGCCCCGTGTCAGGCTCTGTGCTGACAGCTCAGAGCCTGGAGCCTGCTTCAGATTCTGTGTCTCCCTCTCTCTCTGCCCCTCCCCTGCTTGTGCTCTGTCTCTCTCTCTCTCTGTCTCAAAAAGAAATAAACATTAAAAAAATTTAAAAAAAAACCTTCTCTGAGCAACTTTTCTTATTTTAAGAATTAAATAAGTTAATAGACATAAAGCATATAGAACAGTATCTAGAACATCTGTGTCAGCTTTCATTTCCTGTAGATAGTTATGCAAGGTCAGCCCATGGACACTGCTTCAGCAGGCACTAAGAACATTAGCTAAGATCCCTTACTTACCTATTTCCCTCAATTTAAAGTATATTTTGTATTGTGGTGGTTTTAGAGGTTGTCACATATTTATTTGCTTAAAAATAACTACAGTGAAACCGTTGAATAGTCTACATGGACCTTTATATTCAGAGCCCTCTACATTCTGTCATATTCTACTCTCCCAGTTCTTTCCCCTATTCTCCCCCTGTAACTGTACAATTCTACCACCCAGCAACTATATTCCCCTCCAAACATGCCTTTTTGTCTTGCCTTTGTTCTTCTATTTCTATGGCTGTCTTAGCCTATCTTCGGCTGACAATATCCAGCTCACTTCCTCATAAATCTAGATTAAGAAGTTAAGAAACCAGTGGCTGGAGAAAGAAAGGAAGCAGAAAATATAGATTATTCTTTTAGAAGTAGGTTAGTTTAAAAAAAAAGATGGAATAACATTGAGAGTCCTCAAGGAAGATTTCCTTTATCTTTTTTTTTTATCTTTATGGATATGTAGAACTTTGCTTTAGACTGAGAAAAATAAGTTAATAGAGAGGGAGAAAAAATTGTATGTACTAGGAAAATGAGAAAGTTTGAGAGAGGAGATCTGGAGGAAGTAGAAATAAACTGAATCAAGGGTAAGGGTGGGTGTGTATCTAGAGTCCAGGAGGTAGACGATAAGGCTTCAGAGAGATACAGGAAAGTTATTCCTCTGCTGTGTGAAGTAAGGAGGAACCTAGAGATGAGGGTATACAGATGGAGGAAAGGTGAAGAATTTGAGCGAACTCATTAGGATGGTCTGCATCTTCTCAGTAACATAACTCCTGAAAATGAGAAATGCAGGGTTGGGGTTGGACCCTTAAAAGAGTAGAAAGGTTCTGGAAGAGCTATCATAGGAAATAAGATAGGTTGTCAGCTGCATTTAAGGAATGCGAAGTTAAATGGAAGACCTGGTTGAGATTAGATACATATAGAGATGGTGCAAGTGGCACTTAAGGAATCTCCTATTTTGTTCGTTTCTAAGAATAAGGCATAATGCTGTGTAGGTACATTCTCTGGCTGGGTTCATGATAGATATAGCAGATAACAGGCCTAATTAGATGTCAGTGTTATTGTTGGCAAAAGATCAAACATTCCTGAAATTGCAGAAGCAGCATGCCTTTCTTCAAGCCTTTCATTTTAATAAAAAGGATAAATATCGGTTGCCAAAACTATCTAATGTAATACCAGACCTGCCTGTCCTAGATAGAACTATATCTGCAGATGTGCTAAGCAGTTTTGGAGATTTCAGTCAATTCTAACTTAGTCTGTTTTGTAAGATATTGATATACGTGGTTTTATACATGGAGTTGTCAGTTAAGAAGAACTAAGACTACAGGATTAAATAGTTATCATACCAGTTTTTAGATGTGCTGATAGACATTGGATAAGGCTCACCCAGTCTTTGTTATAGACGGGAGAGCATAGAACTATTGTCTTTATTTTTTTCTCATTTTTATTTAAATCGCAGTTAGTTAACATACAGCATAATATTAGTGTCAGGTTTACAATGTAGTGATTCAACGGTTCCATACAGCTACTATAGGTGTAAGGAGAGACTAGAGGTGGGGTGATGACACTGAACTCAGAAGTGGTACAGGCATTGCAGGGACCAGAATCTCTACAACCTCTTCTTCGCCTATCTCCCCAGTTACATAATTATAGAGTGATAGTAATTGCTACAAAAAATTGACCACAACATTTATAATTGCTTAATCAACTACAAGGTCATTTCTTGCTCACAAAACAGCCCTGAGCTATTCCCGGTTACTGGAAAGTAGGGGATACTCTATTCCACTTAGTCATTCAGGGACCCAGGTTGATGGAATCTCTTTCATCTTCAAGATGTGGCTTCCAAGGTTGTAGAGTTCTCTCCTTTCAAGAGGCAAATGAGAAAGATCATGGAGGTTGGCTATGGGAAGTTTGAGAGGCCAGTCGGAAGTGTTGTGCATTGATTATGCTAATGTTTTCATTATCCGGAACTCTGTCGTATGGCCAAACCTATTTGCAAGAGGAACTGAGAATGTAATCTAGTTGTGTGCCCAGAAAAAGAGGTGTGGAAGAACTCAGTTTCATACTTGGTGCCATACTAACTGCTGAGTAAGAGGTGTGGGAACAACTACTATATTGACCTAATAGGGAAGGCTATGTCCTACCCAACCCCAATCTCCACTTCATGTTTGGGAACACTCGGCTGGTTTTCTCATAGTTAGTTCTTGTATGAAGACATATTAAAATGAAGAAATCAGCAATTAACCTTATTATCTCACATTTAGAGATTGTTGAATATAATTAGAATTCACCTACTCTATGTCATTATTATAAATGACCCTTAATGATGATAATGAGGCAGCATGGGAAATTCTTGTTTTTCCAAGGATGCGAAGATTTATTCCTACTATGATTGGCAACTATAAAAATGAGTGCATTTTGACTAGGGAGAAGGAGAATATTGATCTGTTAAGGTAGTGGAATTTTGTATGAGTTTTGAAAATATTTTAAAATGTCTGAAGAAAGTAAAATATAAATAAAATGCCTGAAAAAAAAACACAAAAGTAAAATGTCTGCTATTGCTGTAATATTATTTATGCAATAAAGAAAAAGTTACGTTTGAAATGATGAGTACTAATTTCTCAAATATGTTAAGTGCATATGTGAAGATATACTAATGTATATGTTATCTTTAAATGGCTGCTATAGAGTCTTCTAAATTCAGATTAAACTTTCCTTATAACCCTAACTTGACTTTGAATGTGGGCTCTTATAAGCCAGTATATCCAGATACATTCCTTTAAAAAATTATCATCATTATTGGCCTTTGTTACTATGTGGTCTATGCTATGCCTTTTTTTTAAGTTTTTTTTAATGTTTTTATTTATTTTTGAGAGAGCAAGAGAGACAGAGTGCAAGTGGGGGAAGGGCAGAGAGAGAGGGAGACAGAATCTGAAGCCAAATCCAGGTTCTGAGCTGTCAGCACAGAGCCTGATGCAGGGCTTGAATCTACCAATGGTGAGATCTGACCTGAGCCAAAATCAGACACTTAACTGACTGAGCCACCCAGGCGCCCCTATGCTATGTCTTAACTTAGTTCTTCTCATATTTGAGAGTTGAGTTTGTGTGAACATCCTTGAAACATTGAAAATTTTAGTTAAGACACATGAGAATATTCCAGAACCTCTATATTTTCTAAGGACTAAATGAAAAATCATTTATATTAAGTCTTGGCCTTATCCATTAACACAAGATTCACAATTTCAAAGAGTAAGGGTTTTGCCAAAGGGAAAGGTTTTCTGGAATAAAATAAGAATTGAAATCAGATTTAAAATTATTACTCTTTCCTAATACCTTCCCAACATATAAAAATACAAACTTCCTATAATCATAGATATCAATAATGAAATTCTAGCCTGAATAACTATAAGAGAGCTATAAAAATTTTATAGATACATTAAGTTGTCTCCTAAGGAGGGACAGAAGATTGTATGTGTGTACTATGTGTGTATGTTTAGCATACATGTAAGACTGAGTTTCCTAGTTTCCCTTTGTCCTAGTACCAGTTTTTTGGGGGATATTCACTGAATGGGTTTATGCTGTAGACAGTTTTGATAACATTTCTCTTTTTTTAATAATATGTCTATAGACCACTAGATACACACATGGTTTCATGTAGGAGTGTGAAACATTGATTTGGTCACTTTAATAATATTTACCAAAATATATCCATCCTAAAGAAGTTGTGCTTGAACTTTAGTATACACAAAAATTAACTGGACAACTTATCAAAATGTAAATTTCTAATGAAATAAAATGAGAGGAGGAGCATGAATATGCCTTTAAAACAAGTACTCCCCTCAAGGTGCTTGATCTGTTGATCACATGTCAAAGAACACTGCCTTACAGGGATACATCAAGAGATGTTTCAATGGTGGACTCTTTTATCATGCATCTTATATCAGGGTTTAAGCAAGTGATGTTTCTGAAACAAATATTTCGTGCCCTTGAGATTCACATTTAATCTGAATCCTGTAGTGACACATGGAGACCCTGATCCATAGCTCACCATGTTTTGCTTTTGAGCATGAAACATCTAAGCTTGGGAACAAGGACTGGTAAACTATGGCCTGCATGCGAAATCAGGCCTGCTGCCTCTTTTTGGTAGGCCTACGAATTAATAGTTTTTACATTGTGAAATGGTTGAAAAAAATCAAAAGAAAAGAATATTTCATGACACGTGAAAACTGTATTCAAATTGCAGTGTGCATAAATAAAGCTTTTTTAGAATATAGCCACGCTCATCTGTTTATATATTTACTATGGCTGTTGATGCACTACAGTGACAAAATTGTGTAGCCATCACAGAGACCATATATTGTGCTTTCATCACTTTGCTTTGTTGTTCAGTGTACTACTAATCACAGTGACAGAGTTGTAATGCTGTAGTCTTTCAAGTTCTATGGTATGGTCATAGGAAACATTGATAAAGCATTGTCTTTAATATGCAGTGGTTCTATAGTTGTCCTGAAGTAATACAACATATGTCAACATCACTAAACTAAGTACTCATCAACAGTATTCCCAACTCATAAGAAGACAACAGAATTAGAAAATTACAATGGAATATCTCATCATAGCAGAGTTCATGCACAAAAGTAAAAAATGAAAATGAACCTGCAACCAAAGTAAATTTCTGAGTCACTCATTTATTAGTCAAGCAAGGGAAGTTGCTGCTATTGAGTTAATTAAATTGTGTTTGAAATAGCTGAGGAAATTTATCCAGAGAAAATAAACTTGCTTAAGACCTTTTTGCAAGAACAGTTGCTGAAAGAATTAAGGATGTTGGAAGCAACGTAACAGTCAACTGAAAAACAAAAGCAAATGATTTTGAGTGGTTTCCAAGACTATTGATCAACCAGCAGATGTTACCAGTACTGCTCAGTATTGTTACTGGTGGGGTCAATGCCAGGTGTTAAGCAGCTGAAGAATTTGCTCCTGTGAATAGTCTGCATGGAACAACCATGGCCAAGGCAAGAGATTTTTAAAGAAGTTTAGAAAACACTAATACAGTACACCCTGAGGAGGAATCGGCCAAGATATTATAACTAATGGTGTTGAAAATATGTATAGAGCAGAGAAAGGATTAGTTGTGCAGCTTTATAGTTTGTGAAAATGAAAATGTGTTTAAGGTATTATTCATTACTAGATACCTGGTGGAAGATATTTGAATCTATAGTGTATTATTGGACCAATAGTGTCAATGATGAACTTCTCTCACTGTGTGGTTTTACCCGTTGTCAGTTCCATAAATTTTTGTCAGAAATAAAAACTGAATATTCTGAGTTGCCCCACCATGAAGCAGTTGAATGGTTTAACAGATGGGAAGAATAACTTTGAACCACTATTTCAAATATGAAATGATTTTAGATATCAGCTTTGCTTCAAACTTGATAAATGTTTCTCTTTTTTTAAAGAATGTTTTAGGGGCGCCTGGGTGGCGCAGTCGGTTAAGCGTCCGACTTCAGCCAGGTAACAATCTCGCGGTCCGTGAGTTCGAGCCCCGCGTCGGGCTCTGGGCTGACGGCTCAGAGCCTGGAGCCTGTTTCCGATTCTGTGTCTCCCTCTCTCTCTGCCCCTCCCCCGTTCATGCTCTGTCTCTCTCTGTCCCCAAAATAAATAAAAAACGTTGAAAAAAAATTAAAAAAAAAAGAATGTTTTAAATGTTTGTTTGTTTGTTTGTTTATTTATTTATTTATTTATTTATTTATTTATTTATTTTAATGCTTATTTAATTTTGAGAGATAGATGCTAAGTGAAATAAGCCATACAGAGAAAGACAGATACCATATGGTTTCACTCTTATAAGGATCCTGAGAAACTTAACAGAAACCCATGGGGGAGGGAAAGGAAAAAAAAAAAAAAGAGTGGGAGAGAGCCAAAGCATAGGAGACTGTTAAAAACTGAGAACAAACTGAGGGTTGATGGGGGGTGGGAGGGAAGGGAGGGTGGGGGATGGGTATTGAGGAGGGCACCTTTTGGGATGAGCACTGGGTGTTGTATGGAAACCAATTTGACAATAAATTTCATATAGTGAAAAAAAAAAGAAGACACAGATCATCTTAATAAAAATCTGGACAGTGGGAAAAAAAAGAATTTATTAGACTATATATGTATTTATATAAACTCATTAAACTTATACTTTTAAAAATAAATAAATAAAATAAAAAAAAATAAAAAAAATTTTTTTTGAGAGATAGAGACAGAGAGTGAGCAGGGGAGGAGCAGAGAGAGAGAGAGGGAGACACAGAATCCAAAGCTGGCTCCAGGCTCTGAGCTCTCAGCACAGAGCCCGACGCAGGGCTTGAACTCCTAAACTGTGAGTCAGGAGCTGAAGTCAGATGCTTAACTGACTGAGCCACCTAGGCACCCCTATTTATTTATTTTGAAAGAGAGAGAGAGAGCATGAGTGAGCAGAGGGGAGGGACAGAGAGGGGGAGAGAGAGAATCCCAAAGAGGCTCCATACTGTCAGCACAGAGCCTGATGTGGGGCTCGAACTCATAGACCATGAGATCATGAGCTGAGGTGAAACCAAGAGTTGGTTGCTTAACTGACTGAGCCACCCAGGCGCCCCACATTTGATAATGTTTCTTAATGGATTCAACTTAAATTTACAACCAAAACAGTGCTTCTTTGTGAAATTGTACTGCAGTAAAGTCATTTCTACAATAACTTACATTGTTTGAATGCAGTATTTTATTTTCTCATTGCTGTGTGACAGATTAATAGCAACTAGGCAGCTTAAAACAAAACCCATTTATCAATTCACAGTCTGTGTGCTGGAATCAAGGTGTCTGCTGGGCTGAGTTCTCCTCTGGAGGCTCTAGAGGAAAACCCACTTCCAAGTTCACTCTTGCCCTTAGCAGAATTCAGTTCCTTTCAGTTAGAGGACAGAAAATCAAGCATCCTTGATGATTTCAGCCAAGAAGCACTGCATGAGGGGGCTGCCCAAGTTCCTTGCTACATGGCCTCTCCACCTTCAAGCCAGCAGTGGTGCATCAAATCCTTCTCAGCCTTGGAATCTCAGACTTCCTCTATCTCTGACCTCTGGACCAAGTGTAAAGGGCTCCTGTGGTCAGGCCTGATCACGAGAGTAAAATCCAACCTATTCGCCATCCCAGAGATTATACAGGATGTATATACCAGAAGGTGAGGATCTTGGGAGTCATCTTGGAATCCTGCCTACCACATAGAAGTGATGTCAGGCTGCTTTATGTACTTCCTGTGCTGTCAGAAGGCAAAATGAAAAGTGAGGTCTTTATTTCCACACAAATTTGCAGCAGCTATATTTTAGGAACTCAAACTCCAGATCCAGTAGTGGTTTTTAGGCTTCTATGTAAGAACAGAGGAAATTTTCATACTTAAAAATCCATTTAACTGTGCTATTGAGAAGCTTCCACATAACTTCCAACTGAAAGTGATTAATCTGCAATGTAATAGCATGTTAAAAGGGAAATATCAAAACCATATAATGGAATTTTATAAATGCCTTCCAAGTAATGAGTGCACTCAATTAAAATCATATTTTTGTGTATTGATACCAGTATTTGGCAGTATCTGAGTGAAAAGACATTTTCAAATATAAAATATATAAAATCTTATTGCAGGTCACTATTAACAGATGAACATTTGCATTTGATTTTGATGATAGGGAACAATATATTTGAACCCCAATTAAGCGAAATATTATTGAAAAGAACAAGGAATCCCATTCTTAGTAACAGAACTATTTTATAAAAATTGAACTCTATGTTTAGTGTTTGAATTTCATCAATAAAAATTTTTTATTGTTACATAATTACCTCCATAATTTCCTCAATTTTGTGTCTTGATCTACAAAGCCTAAAATATTTACTCTCTGTTATTTTAAAGGAAAAATTTGCCACCTGTTGCTTTAGAATCATGCAGTTTGCTGTGGCACCATGTTGATAGTGATGGTCTATAGATTTTGTGATGTCCTAAATAGGGCTAGATATACAGCACCCTCATCAAGAATATCTCTATGAATTCCATCTTTGCAGTTCTCTTTTGACCATTACATATCTCTACATCTTTAGCTTTCAGGTTGATTAAGTGTTATTATTTAAAAGCTTTGTTTTTTATTATTTATTTATTATAAATTTCATGCTCTGGAAATTTTAATGTAGGGTTTTCTATCGATAAATCTCCTAGTGGGTTTAGAAGCTATATAATGGTGTGTGCATATACATATATAGGCCAGAACTGGCCTAGGTTTGTGAAAAGGGCAGTTTATTAGTGGGAGTTTCCATCAATAAGCTCTTTTTAGCCTATTGTAAAAACTTGGAGTTGAAAATGAAACCTGTGGAATGCTTGTATAATAGTTCTGTGTATATTACTGAAATTAAGACACTAATCATTCCCCTAAGAAAGATTAAATCTCATAAGATCAAGGTACAGCTAAGTATCCTTCAATAAAATAAATCAATCTACCTTTTGTGTATTTCCATTTCTGACCTCCAATTTGAAAAGGGCATAATTCTTGATTTCCTAAAATCATCTTATTCGCTCCTTTGGTTTGTTTTTGGCCACAGAACATTCCATATATATTCCTTAAAGAATTCTAGACTTAAGTTTCATATTCTAAACTTTTATGGTGAAGGCCTGTCTAATTAGCATGTCTAATCTAAATCAGTTTTTCATTTCTCCAGAATAAAACGAACCAGCAAAATGGCCCCACTCTTCTCCCTGAATTTTTATTTTGGTATCCTTCATTCTCCCTACCTCCTCAACAACTCCATTTCTTTTCATTGACTACTAAATATTTACCATCTTTTAGGTGCCAAGAACTGTGTTAGTCATCATGAGGAGATACAGGGTGAACAAGGTAGACTTAGTTCCTGCTCTATGAGTTTTCATTCTAGTTTGGGAAGCAGAACAAAAATAAAATAAAAAGTAAAAAAAAATCCTCTCAACTATGTAATATATTTATCAGTTATAGCTAATACTATTCATTCATTGCTTCATTCAAAATATTTACCAAGGTACCTTCTCTAAGCCAGGCACTATTCTAGGCTTTGTAGATACAGCAGTAAACCATGCAGTCAAAAATCTTTTTTTCCTAATGGAGTTTACATTCTAGTGGGAAGAAACAGTCAAGAATTGCAAAAGTGAATGATCAAGGTCTCCGTTATATTGAATGCATAGGGAATCCATACCTATAATGAACACAAAGCTTAGACCTAAATGATAAGAAAATCTGTTCATACAAAGAATGGAATGCTCTAATTAAGGGAGCAATGTGTGCACAGATCCTGAGGCAAGACCTGTTTTGCCTACTGCAGCATCCCCTTTAAAAAAAAATTAACATTTATTCACTTTTTGAGAGACAGAGAATAAACAGGGGAGGGGCAGAGAGAGGGAAGGAGACACAGAATCCAAAGCAGGCTCCAGGCTCTGATCCGACAGCACAGAGACCAACGTGGGGCTCAAACTCACAAAGTGTGAGATCATGACCTGAGCTAAAGTCAGAAGTTTAACCAACTGAGCCACCCAGGGACCCCTGCAGCCTGCCCTTTTTAAAGTGTAGTATAGCATGTGAGGAAAAGAGAGACACAAGATGAGGAGGAAAAGACATATTATTCAAGGCATTGCACAATTTAAAGGAAGTTAGATTAATTCTAACTGAAAGGATAAGCTATTGAGTCTTAACTGTTGGAAAACATTATAGATTTATGTTTTGAGAAGGTCTTTTTCTGCATCAATACCAATCCACCACCCATGCAGTTCAGTGCTGTAACTACTTTGTATCATTCTCTAAACATTACATGCCTGTCAGCATTCCATGCCTGTACCATTCTCTTACCTAGGAGATTCTTACATGTTTTGCAATCTTTTCTTGTACCCTTTAAGACCCAGTTCCATTATTGGGGCACGTGGGTGGCTCAGTCTGTTGAGAGCCTGACTTTGGCTCAGGTCATGATCTCGCAGTCTGAGTTCAAGCCCCACGTGGGGCTCTGTGCTGACAGCTCAGAGCCTGGAGCCTGCTTTGGATTCCGCGTCTCCCTCTCTCTCTGCCTCTCTCCTGCCACACTTTGTCTCTCTCTCCGTCTCAAAAGTAAATAAAAATTAAAAAAATTAAAAAAAAAACATTTCTGTTATTAATTCTTCTATGAAGCCTTCCCTCACTCTCCTAACAGATTTAGTTGCTCCTACGCAACAGGTTCCAGATAGCTCTGATATTATTTTATTCCATTCTACTTCATATTACATGCTTACATTTGTGTCCAACGACTTGAACATGAATTTTCCAAGCACAGACTCCTTTCACTATGCTTGGAACATAGTTATTTAGAAAATGTTGACTGAATAAAGAAAACCATGAAACATTTTATCCCCTTATATAAGATTTATTTATTATTACTTTTTAATAGTCACCGTGATTTCCAGGAGACTTTCTGGTGGATTTACAAAAATTAATCACTTGCACTGTTGGAAGCAGAATAATTTGGATAAGTAAATTTGGCTAGAAAAAGGAAAAAAAAATGAGTTTAGATTCCAACAACTGATTCCAATTCAGATTAATTTTTAAAAAAATACTTAATCAGTTCTGCAATTCTGCTGTGCATGAAGAGGTATTCAGTAAAGGCCAAGGACTAGGGTGCTATATATCTGCTCTATTTATTTTACAGTAAAAAGCAAGTAAAAAGAGGTGATATTATAAAATAAAATTCTATGTCAAACAGAGTTCTAAGAATTAAGTTTTTGTGAGCTGCTTCTGATACCCATAATATCCACATATAAATTTGGTCCTCACATTTATATCTAAATTTGCATAAACTTAATGACCTTGAAAAATAGAAGGAACTTAACAGTTACACTAACTATTAGATGGTTGAATGAAAGAGTGACTGAATCTGTCCTCTTCAAGTAAATTAATAGCAAACACTGTTTTTCTCTTCACTCATCAGTTATGTTTGCTTTCAGTAACTTTGACATTTATATGACAACCTTAATGTGCTGATCTCATAATTTCTTTTCCTTCCCGACTCATTTAGGTTCCCCAACAACTATGGCAGTTACCCAGTTATAAGGCTGCTCTGTGTGTCATGCAAAACTGCTTCATCTCCAATACCTCTAATATCTTTTTAAAACAATGCTCTTCATTAACATACCTGGTGTCCTTTATCTCATCTTTTTATAATGATAATCTTGATTATCACCAATAATCTACTTTCTTCACTTTGACATTTACTTTAGGCCATGCCCTAGCTATCATTTATTTGGACCATTATAATTGTGTAATATCTAGGGTATACACAACCTCACCATTACTACAAAGCAATAGCTCAGCTTGCCTACTATTGATTTATTTCACAATGCTTCTTAGTTCCCACTCTTCTGGTCCTAGGCGTAGAAAATAAATTCTAGAGCCCCAGATGACTCATTCAACGTTATTTCTGTCTCTCGTCTGCATAGTGATCCCATGATTTCCAACTTTGAATATTGATTGAGTCACACATCTTGCTCAATTATAGTTATCTATGTAGCAAATACAAAATTGGAGTAAAAGAGTAATCTCTTCTAGTTTGAGAAAGTATGATTGGACATGTAGTTATTTGCCACAGCTACTCTTGCTGGGATGAATTAGACTGAGTGGTCTTTGGAGGCAAGAAAATTTTAGGAATCTGAGATGGGATTTGCTGATGGTCCACATAACACAAATCAGGAACTATCTATTGTCATCATCCTTGAGGAACAGGTAGTTGAAGCTTGGGACTATTGGTTCCAAATCAGGAAATCCAGACTCCGTATTGATAGCAGTTAGGAATGGTAAATTTATTAGTATATATCCAGGTAGCAGCTACTCACCCGCAAACCCAACTCTTGGCAAGTTTTTCAGTTTAAGTTGCTTCATTTGTTGTGATTTTCAATTTGGGTGTTAGATGTATACACAAGGTTCTCCTGTTAGATTTTTAATAAATTCTCTTTTTGAACTGGCTAGAAAGAAAGGACTGATCTATCTTTGCTTTATGCTTTTACATTTGTGTTCCCTTTGCAGATCTCCAAGGTTAAGAGTTTAATCCTAGTAGGAAACAAATTTGTCCTTTGTCTTTTTGTTCTTTATGTGAATGTATTCTAAATTCATTCTGCTTTACTTAATGTAAGTAAAAATGTGTCCAACATTCCACATAATTCCTGGCATTTTCTTTATTAGATTCAATGTATTATTTACAGTGCAAATTATATTCTTCATAGAGAAATTCAACTGGGAAAGACTGGTGGTAGGTATTTTTCTTATAAGGTTTGTAAGGATTCTATTTTAAAGTAGTGAAAATATTTATGAATAAAATACCTTTTATGTTAGCATTTTTAACCTGCTGAGAACAGGACATATGGACCTGTCCAAATAGCTTTCTTTCAATGGAGAGAGTCATTTAGGCAAGTTTCAAAATTGTGATAGTATAAGCTTTTTCTGTATGATCACTCACTCACAGAAACAATCTAAATAATAGTATGGTTAAAAACAAGTAATACTTAACACTGATACATCATGAGAAAGTGCCCTTGAATTTAAGCATTCAGTTACCAAAAACAAACTCACAACATAAAAATATTGAAATAATTGACTATAGGCATTGTTTTCAAATATAAAGAAAAACATTTTTAAAGATTAATATAGGAACCCAGCGTATGGTTTAATTTGCCATCTGATCTGTAGAATATCAGCCTTAAAACAGTAAAAGCCACACAAAATAAATATCAACTCTGTTTTTACTATTATAAATACTATGGCTATTAACACTTTTACTTTTTTTTTTCAATAGCTGGAAAAAAATATGCTAAACCAAAATGAGCCCAATAAATGTTTTAACTAAAATGAATACATTCCTATAGCCAAATCTTTTTGCATTTAGATATCCATCAGTAGCTAGAAAAACTTATTTTTCTTTTTAGAGTTTAACTGTTTTAGTCCTCCACATGTTTTACATTTGTTAAAGGATGTGGCTTCTTGGAAAGACATTTTGACTTACAGCCTCTCTGTTGTACGGGTAAATGAAAGCAAATGATGCTGTTGTAAAGCATAAAGACAAAAAAAAATGTTGCCAGATTTGCAAACAAGTATAAGTCTGTAATACATATAAATAATCTGGGTTAAATATCAGAAGCACTGTTACATATTGCTGCCCTTCTCATTCATAGTTTGATATAGATCTCTACTTCTATGATTAAGAAAATTTATTGAGCAAGTTTCTTCCCAAGTTAAAACGCTTCCTTCATCTGAATGGGTCTGTTTCACCTGCCCCTGGTATTGTAGACGCTGGACAGTCCGATTCAGCAAAGGGCCCATGGTGTTCTGTCATCTACAAGCTAGATAAAATGGAACACAAACACAGACTGGGTTCTTGGGGTCATTAGGCATAGGGTTGAACAGACTGGTTGATCAAGAAGTTTGTTTGTGAAGTCAACATTTCTTAAGGTGATCCAGGTTTCACTCATGTTGGTGGCAATGTGCAACGTCTTGCTATATTGTTTCAATATTGTATTAGCTCAGGGCATATCTGACGAAAACAGAAAGACAGAGTTTGGGCCAATGTGTAACGGGGACTCTCATCTTATTAAAATTCTTTTAGCCTAATAAAACTTTTGTTTAAATAATACAAATATGTTTCAGGATAGAGATGAGTGTAATAATTAATGGCATGTGCTCTGGAGCAGGCTTCCATGTTTTACAGCTGTGTGACCTCAGACCAGTCGCTAAATGTCTGTATGCCTCAACTTCCTCATCTGTAAAGTGGGAATAATCCTAGCACCTACTTTCTTTACTTTTTATTTTTTTTAAACATTTATTCATTTTTGAGAGAAAGAGAGAAACAGAGTGTGAGTGAGGGAGGGGCAGAGAGAGAGGGAGACACAGAATCCCAAGCAGGCTCCAGGCTCTGAGCTGTCAGCACAGAGCCCAATGTGAGGCTCGAACTCATGGACCGCGAGATCATTACCTGAGCCGAAGTCAGACACTTAACTGACTGAGCCACCCAGGTGCCCATTCACACCTGCTTTCTAATGTAGAAATTCAATGAATTAATACATGGAAATTCCCTATGACAGTTATGAAGTACATAATGAATGTTTGCAACGATCACAGCTGTTATTTAGCCAGGGCATACTAGAACCTGTATACTTATTCTTTACAGCTATCCATATATAATAAGTAGTACACAAATGTCTGACTTCCTCATATCTCTGATAAGCAATAAAAATCAGTGGCTATTAGGCAAGTATCAGATTCATCTCAATGCCAGCTAGAGATATTGACCTCAAAACAATGAGAAAGATAAATCAAGATTGCATTACATAAGGCAGTGGTAATAATAGTGTAGCTGAAAGAAATTTGGAGGATTTAGAAATTGAGGCTTCAACAGGGAAGAAAACTCAGTTCTATCTTCAAGGTTGAAAAATCAGAAGAATGTGAGCTGGGAGAACATTTTATCTGAGCCTCATTATTTGAGGCCCAATGTGGAGGTAGATGAAGTTGTGTTCTCATCGGCCAGGATGGTTGAGGAAAATGGATTTAACTTTGTCCAAAGAAAGCAAGATGCAGAAACCGGAAAAGGAAATTAGATTTCTTAGGGATTCCATAAAGAGACAAACTTGGGGCTGAAAGAAAGAAGCTCGAGTAAACACACTGGAGAAGCAGATGCTGATTCCAGCTTTTCCACTCAGCTGCTGAGTGATTAGGACAAGTAACAGTCTCTCTCAGCAGTGACTTTCACACTTTTAAAACAATCATGTTGAAATATCAAGCTGGACCATATATGGACTGATGACCTGGGAACAAATTTGAAGAGCTGAAGTGAGTTTGTGTGTGTGTGTGTGTGTGTGTGTGTGTGTGTGTGTGCATAGTGTCTTAACAGATTTTGAATAAAAGCCTTAAAGAGGCACTTATATGGGGGCACCTGGGTGGCTCAGTCGGTTAAGCGCCCGACTTTGCTTAGGTCACGATCTCGTGGTTTATGAGTTCGAGCCCCGCATTGGGCCCTGTACTGACAGCTCAGAGCCTGGACCCTGCTTCGGGTTCTGTGTCTCCTTCTCTCTGCCCCTCCCCAATTGTGCTCTGTCTGTCTGTCTCTCTCTCTCTCTCAAAAATAAATAAACATTTTAAAAAAATTTTAAAAAGAGGCATTTATATGTTCCCTGATTCTACCAGGGCTCCACTACTCCACCCTTTGTCCCCCTTACTTATGAATTAGCTTGCCTCTGGTAGCATTTGGATTTAAGGCCTCTGTACCTCTCTTTCTAGTATTGTCGCCTTCTTCTCCTTCTCCTTCTCCTTCTCCTTCTCCTTGGCTCTAAAATTCCAGTCTCTACATATAATGTATAATCAGTCTCTACATATAATGATAGAATGAACAATAATACTGATTATTATTGAGCTCCTTTTATGTGCCTGACACTAACCCTCAGAATAACCATACAAGGTAATTATATAACATTATGTTTATTTTACAAATGATGAAAGCGAGGCTGAAAGAAGCCAAATGGTTTGTCTAAAGCTACACAGCTTGTGAGTAGCCAGGCCCAGGTCCTAATTTTCACCTAACTGGAACCCAGGGTGAAGGTCTTTCCCATTATACTATACTTCCTTCAACCCTTGTTTACTATTGCTATTTTAAAAAGTATAGACCTAAAAAGTAGAAATATTTAGTCATCTGGGAGATGTCCTCATCTAGACTAACATTTTTTCTAATTATGCCAGAAAAATTAGTTGCTACCTTTTATCAAGATGAAGCTGCTTCAAGACTGGACCCTTCTAGTAGTCTTAACAGATATTTTTTCACCCAGACGTTATAGAACACAAGGTCCGTGAATTCTGTTTTCTTAAAGCAGATTAATGGGTTTTTTTTTATTAAAAAAATTTTTTAACGTTTATTTTTGAGACAGAGAGAGACAGAGCATGAATAGGGGGAGGGGCAGACAGAGAGGGAGACACAGAATCAGAAGCAGGTTCCAGGTTCTGAGCTGTCAGCATAGAGCCGGACGCGGGGCTCGAACTCACGGACCGTGAGATCACGACCTGAGCCGAAGTTGGACACATAACTGGCTAAGCCACCCAGGCACCCCAAAGCAGATTAATGTTAATTAACATTAACAAGTCGGAGTTTTCACCTAAATGCTTCGAATTACGTCCTTTGCTTGCATTCCTAAAATATAGGATCCTCTGTGGTTAAATTCTAATGTCAGTAATGAGGAAGCAATAGTTACCTAGTTCAAAATGTCATTCAAAAACTTCTCCTGAGCTTCATTAAGCCAAATTTCTGGGAGGTTCACATATGTAGAAGCTATGGTTATGAGATAACCACACTTCTCACATATTAAAGGTAAAAATCTCTGGCAACACGCCCCACTTATGTATTTAAGGCACTTGGTTATTTGTTAATAGCCATGCTGTCCTTCATACCATTATCTTCCAACGTCTGCTTCTTAAGTACTGTTAGAATTATGGCTGTTTAGCATACTGAGAAAAACACCCTGCATTCATGCAACTGTTAATATTCCAAAACCAGCACAGCTGAGATAGAATAGGTTAACCACATTTAGCCCTATGTATCAACAAAAACTTCAGTAGGTGCTAAGTCCCAAATCTAGGTTATATGTAATAATAAAAAGTATGATGAACACCAACTAACAATGGCAATCTTCATTTCTTAGCGACTAGCTTGGGCTTTTGGTCTTGGCAGTGTGAAAAAGTCTTATTTTGACTTGAGCATATTAAATGTGTAAGTCAGTAGAGGTGACTGACTATGAGATCCATACTTAAAAATTTTCTAATTACTTTCTTTACTAAAATGAGTGTACTCTAAACTTTCAAATTAGGAACAACTGTATTTAAAAAAGTCCAAAGACTTTTTAAAAATCAGATATAGAAATGGTTTGGAATGATTTGTGCTTCTATAATAACTGGATTAATTTAACAAATCAGTGAATAGTTTGTCCTAAAATGATCCACTGACCATTCAAAAAATGGCACTGAGGGGCACCTGAGTGGCTCTGTCAGTTAAGCGTCCGACTCTTGATTTTGACTCAGGTCATGATCTCATGTTTGTGAGATCGAGCCCTGTTCTGGGCTCCATGTTGACAGCATGGAGTCTGCTTGGGATTTTCTCTCTCTCTCTCTCTGCCCCTACCCTGCTCGCTCTCTCTCTCTCTCTCTCTCTCTCTCTCTCTCATACACACACACACACACAAAATAAATAAAATTAACTTTAGAAAAATGGTACCAAAAGTTCTGCTATGTTTATATATATGAAGACTGTTTTTCACAGTCTGACTGATGTTGTATTTCAAACATGCAAGTGGAAAATTTCTTGTGTCTCCATTTCCTCATCTTTCTGTACCTAGGTATCCTATCAAAGGGGATATCGTTTCATCCATTTATTCTTTGAGAGCCTACAGTGTGCCAAGCACTGAAGCATGCCATGGGGTAGTAGTGAGCCAGCCATTGAGTTGGGGGCTCGGAGAGGATGTAAGAACTGACTCTTCAAGGATATGTAGGAGCTAACCTGATAGATAGGGGATGAGAGAGTATTCGAGGAGAGCAGAGAGACTGGAGCAAATGCATGGAGGTGAGAGACAGAACAATATGTAAAAGACTAAAGGTTAATGGTGTTGATGGGTCATAAACTAAAAAAGAAGAGACTGGAGGGTTGGGCAAGAGCTTGGCTATAAGGATCCTGTTAATGGGCTTGATCCTATGTAGGGGATCATTGAGGAGTTGAAGTCAGGAGAATTGCGTGTTCAGTTGTGCAATAGGCAGTTATGCACAATTTTGGGAAGAAAATTATTAGATTTTAAGGCAAGAGGCCAGGCAAGAGATGATCCAACAGTCTGAATGAGGCTGTGCTTACTCCATAGAGAATAAATTATTTTCTATACTATGGGAAGAATTCGAGGATATGAGAAGAATCCCACAAAGGCATCACCAATAGCAACAATGATAACATTAGTAGCCACCAGAATTTATGGAGCACTTACCATGTGCCAGGCACTCTGCCGAGATGGCATGCTCCAGTGCATTCCTTACTACAACTTTGTGAGTTAGGTACTCTCTTTATTACCTTGTTTTGAGAACCAGGAAATGGGTGAGCTGAGACTCCAAAAGCCAGATCTTTTTTAGAGCTATGGTCTTAATGACTATGGTATACAATTAAGCTTATTCAATTTATAACCAAGTTTTCATAAAATAATAAAACAATGCTTTTCAGAATAAAAACTGAGTAAATTTCTCTTTTGAAGTAATCAAAGTAAATGGGTGTTGTGACTTTTGCCCTTGCTTCAAAGACGCACTTCATTTCCAAGTTTGCAGTCATTTTGATGGGTGCCTGAACTCCAGGGAAGGAAATTGCTCATACCCAAATAGAAGTAAGCCACAAAGCAGACCCTAGTAAACTTAGGAAGTTATAAAAACACAAACACAACAAACAAATAAACAAGACTTCTGAAGTAGTAAAATATATCTCCAGAATTTCTTACCTCTTGACCCTATTTCCTGTTGCCTTTTATCCTTGTCCCTAGGTTATCTGTGATCTAATGTTGTCTTCTTGAGTTCTTGGAATAAAAGTTATCTGAGAAACTGATTTGAAAAGCTGTACTTTTTAGTGACTCAGTGGTATATTCCCCCTGGAGGGCTAGAGAGAGGGAGTGAGAGAGGGGAAAAGAGAGGTTTCAGGAGTATTTGGAAAGGGTGGTTTCCTAAAGTGACTAACTCTGATTTTTATTTATTTGTTGATTGATTGATTGACTGACCAATGGATTTTTTGGTTTCAAGATTTTAAGTTTTATTTTTTTTAATTTTTTTAATGTTTGTTTATTTTTTGAGAGACAGAGGCACAGAGTGAGAGCAGGGGAGGGGCAGAGAGAGGGAGGCACAGAATCGGAAGCAGGCTCCAGGCTGTGAACTGTCAGCACAGAGCCAGATGCAGGGCTTGAACTCACGAGCTGTGAGATCATGACCTGAACCAAAATCGGACACTTAACTGACTGAGCCACCCAGGTGCCCCTCTAGTTTCTAATTTTTAAATAGTCATTTGGTATGATGAATTTAAACATTCAAGTCACATAATAAATAATCCTTTCCAGATTCTATCCTTCAAAGGAGACTTCTGATTATAATTCGACTTCCATGTGGTTAGACTTCCTGAAGAGAATTCTCAGGATAAAAGTTGAAGTACCTGGATACATGGGTAGTTATAGTTCTCCATTTTAATCCTTAAAAAAGAATCTAGTTTTATCCATTACATATCTGTAACTTTGGTTAATGTGAGTTAGTTCCACAAATGGTTCCAGAATGCTCACAAATCAAATTTCTAAGTTTAAGACACCAAGGATAGGTCTGGAGTTATGGTGAACCCACCAAGGAAAATGCTCTCCTTTAATGCTGTTGGCAGTAATCCAATTTGTTTTCCTATGTTATCCCCTTACCTTGGTATGTTCCCCTTCCCTTTAGAAAGTCTTATAAGACCTGTTGAGAAAATCAGGTTGTAAGTATCCCAGAACTTGGAAGGCAGATAGAGTTTTGAGAAAGCAGTCTTTCCCATTACTTCCAGAACATACCATGTAGGAAAATGAAGTCAGGTTTGGAAATCTACTAATCATACTTCCGACATTGATGACTTTTTTACATATTCCAAGGAAACATATCAATTCTGACAGCTGACAATTTCTTATAATTGCATTTAATCAAAGAGTTTATTTTAAAGCTGCCTAGAGTTCTTACTGCATTCCACATGGCTTACTCTTGGCAAAGTAACGAGTCCTGATAGTCGTGCTAAAACCTCATAATTTTCCAGGTAGTTCCCTGTCCAAGCCAATAAATCACATTTTCTCTTCTCAAAAGTTATTAGGCCTCCTGGGCAGTGTACCAAGTTGGGCAGATGTTTTGAAGATGTTCTGATCAATCCAAATTAGGAAATAGGTGTTTGAAGTTCGCTATGTAAACACCATGGAACTGAAACTTGGCTATGTGGTTTGGGTGGAACACAGTAAAAGAAACACAAAGCATTTTGCTGCCTCTAGATGACCCAGCCTTTAAGAGGAGAAAAAGTGACAAGTTGGCTTACCTCAGATATATTTTGATCTCCCTGCAAATCCTGGCAATACGTAGGTGTGTTTGCTACTGATAGATTACTATAGGAAACAAACCTTTTTGTAGATCTATTAAGATCAGGCAGTTTATTCTACAAAAAGGTTTGTTTTCTGTTCTGTGATGGCGTAAATTATTTTTGTTGTTGTTGTTTCTGATGTGGAAATGGCATACCTTTGAAAATCCTGAGGGTTGTCATAAACATTGCACTTAATGAAAAGTCAAAATGAGTCTACAGTGTGTTGTCAGAGAAATTGCTCATCAATTTAGTCAATCATCAATTATGGGCAAGTGCTTTTCAGAATAAAAAAATGTTTTTAAAAAGAAAAATTGGTTTCAAATATAGAAACTACATATTTTCCTTTGGATGTATGTCTTGCTTAAGTATGAACTATGTGAGTACAGCCTAAACTCTTCATCACTTTGCCATTCCCAAGTTGATGGAATTTGATGATTTTAAGGCTTGAGTTTATTACTTCCATTTTATTGATGAGGATTTCAAACTGAAAGCCGTGATGGTAATAAAGGCAGAGCTATATTTAAACGTCAAGCCCAATGTTATTTCTATCAAAGTTTCTTGAAGTTGCATTCATTTTAATGATAACCATGAAATAGCAAATCTTTAATGTAAGCAGTTGTTATTTTTATGGGAACCTGATTTGATTTTCATTATGTCAGAATCTGAAAATAATTATCTTTTTTTTAAACATTCTGGGATAATGTTCATAGCGCTGAAGGAATGCAGGAGTAGTAACCTGTAAGTCCATAAAACTCTAAATGAAAATAAGAAAGAGAACAAACCTTACTTGGTGGAATAGGAACAGAGTAAGAGAATCGAGATAATAGCTGTGCTCATAAAGCATTTAAAACTCTCAAGTGCTATATTACTACAATGTGACTTCTATATGGTTATCTTATGGTTCCTCCCAATTGCCATGTGAAAGAAACAAGACACATAGTATTTTCACTTTGCAGATGAGGAAAGTTAAGCTTAGATGCTTAAATATCTAATGGCTGACAGCAAGTGTGACTGTCAGTAAGAATAGCTCTAATCTGATTCCTAAGATAAGCAGTTCATTTGGGCTTCAGCTGAGTTCACTGATGACACGCTCAGACCTGCCTACTCCCATATGCAAAAACAAGTGGAGCATAATCACATTACTGCATCTTACCCTAAAACATCCGCTCCCGCCATGGAAGCTTCCATCTTGTATACGCATCTTGGTTCTTCTAACAAGCTAAATGACTTTGTTCAGGTTATGATACCTTTTGTAGCCACTTTTCTTATTTGTAATAGAAATGATTATCCTGCCCCATTAAAGTTTGTGCTATTGAGTGAAATCATAAGATGAGACACAGAGCCCTTAGTCTGGTACATAGTTCTCTACAAAGTAGTATTTGAGTCTGAATAGATATACATTCAATGTGTAGCTATGGATGAAGGAGTCCTAGCTGTTTCCAAAGCGATACTATCCAGAAGATCTCTAAGTGTCTATGATGATTACCAATGATAAAGAGGTTGCTCTGGGAATGCCAGTAACATTTTTTCATTCCATCAAAATCCTTGGAAAAGTATGTTTCCATGTTCTTTGGTGACTGCTTCAGAACCAGATTCTAGAACTACTTTTGGCCCTAAATTTAAATTTGGACATAAATTTACATTCTGTTAGAGAATTTATTCATTTACCCATTCATCTATTCAATAAATATTTACTGAGTTGTCAACCTTATGTCAAACTATCTGCTTGGTGGTGGGGCTACACTGAATAAACAGACATGTCTTATCTTTTTATGGAGTTTGCAACATACTGGGAAAAAGTGCAACTAAAAAATAACTATGAAAAAATGTGATGAATATTATGATAAGAGGAAATTGAGATTAGGGCATGGGACCATTTAGAGGAGTCCAGCCTAAAGGGAATGATGGCCTCACTGAGGAAGTGAGCATGTTTAAGCAGAAAATTGAAGGATGAGTTGAGTTAGCTGTTTTTAAGTAAGAGAAGAGAAGCAGAACGTCTGGCAATGATTTTCTCCTGTGTAGTTCCAGCTTCTCCCATGACATTTGAGATATACAAAGTCATATTTGAATGCTTTGTTGTGACCACTGTGTGTTACTGGAAATAAACTCAGGTCAGCAGAAATCACATATGACTACTACTCTTTCTTTCCAACTACTGGTAGACAAAACATCTCAATTCCCCTAAAATGTATTCTGGAAAGGCCTATACGTTATTTATGTCTTAGGATCATGTTTAATTTTTTTCATTCCCATATTTATAAAAGAATGAATTAATAATAATGAAAAGAAGAACTACCATGTTTCCAGTGCTTGCTATGTGTCAGGAAAGCTTTTGTACTCACTAATTCTCATCTTATCAACAACCCCATAAGATTGATATTTTTCATCACCATTTTGTACAAGTAAAAACTGAGGTAAAGTTAGTCCGAATCTCACTTAATTCTATTAATCATGAAGTTTTACTTTTATAAAATATTAGGAGCACAGCTATCTTCCAGTTGAAACATTTGACTTCCCCATTTCACAAATACCTTTTCATTTTTAATCACTGTAGTTTTTTTTTTTTACCATTTTTAGTTTTAAAATTATAATGATATGTTAATTTGCTGATATACATTATTTTTCTCTGGCTTTTCCTTTATTTTAAAGTTGGTAATAGTAGTGCCCTACTAATTATTAAAGCCTGAGTTTTTGTAATTCCAGGAAAGGGAGGAGAGAACATGAAAAGACGAAGATATACAATCTTGTTATTGGTGATCATCAGTATAGTTTTTCTAAATAAGGTCTACATTAATTTTGGTAACAGCCTATGGCAGTAGTAAGTCCTTGGAACATTCTGTGTGAAACTATGAAAACAAAACCATAAGAGATTCTAGTAAAACTCAAGGAGACAAAAACAAGACAGATTACCATGCTTCCTCTGGGACAAAAACCTAGGTCTTTAGCATGGTATCTATGGTACCCACATTAAGATCAATAAATTTTTGGTGAATTGAAGAATATATAGGTGGCAGGGAAAGGACTTCTTCAGTAAGGAATGTGCTTAAAACAGTTCTTTCCATCAGTAGGAACATATAGGAGACATGTCTCTATATACTATTTTGGAACAGTTGTCAAGAGTCAACGATGGTAGGGGAACTATTAGGGAATTTAATGGAAGTCAGAAAGGAGGTTTGAAAAGTATTGAAGAACTTGAATACAGATTACTATTCAAATGATTAACCATATATTAGGTCACAAATAAAACATCAGTTATTTTCCTGAAGTGAAAATATTACCAAAAACAAAAAACAAAAACACTTAAATCACAGGGCAATAAAATTAGAAATTACTGACATAATGAAGACAAAAAGATCGTTTCATCTATAAATTAAAAATAAAATCTTCTATTAAACAGTTCTTAGATGAAAAGAGAAAAATAAACTGAAATAATAGAATTTATAAGCAGTAATAATACTTAAAGATACTACATACCAGGAGCAAAGGCATAAATTTAAATGGTAATCAGAAGAAACTTCAAAGCACTCAATGTTTTTATCACACAAAAAAATGAAGGAATAAAAAAATCAATGAGCACTTTTGCTGCTGCTGTCTTAATGCACAGGTGGAGAATTGGAAGGAGAAGCAGGTGAAGGGAACACCAGCTCTGGGTGGTTTATAAAATAGTTAGGGGATTTTCACATGTGACTGTAACCAGATTTACCTCCCTCATGAAACAACTAAGTAAATGTTTTTATTTACCTCATGAAACCACATTTACCTCCCTCATGAAACAACTAAATGAATGTCTAAAAAAATATGAAACAATGATTGTTATAACATTGGATATCAGGGGAAAAGGTCAGTAATCCCTGGGAAATGGGAAGTAAATGAGGTGTGTCCTACAATTTCTCCAAATTACTGCCGAGAGAAAGTGTCTTGGTTGCAGTGCAGAGAGAAAGAAACCAGGTAGAGCCTGGAAGTCTCCATGAGTTGAACAGATAAAGCTGGTGGGTTCAAGAGGCCAAGGCAGCTGTGGTTCACTGGCCAGTAGACTGGAAAAGAGTGATCTGCACAGAGAGACAACATCTGATATCTGTAGAGGGTCCCCCTCAAGCACTGAGCCCAGTATCAGGGATGCAATGTGCAGTTTATCTGGAGTAAGGGGAGTGGATTATCTGAATGGATAAAAAGGAACAAGTTTGAAAGCCAACACAAGACCACTACCTTGAGTGGAAAATCTCATGACTCAGCATCAGGTAGAGTACTCAAAGGGGTTTTGCCTCAGTAGTAAGGAAAATTAACTTGTAGTTAAATGTTGCTCTGGCCCCACCTAACAAAACGTAAAAACAACAATTGAATGGATAAAACTAATTCCAAGTAATTTGACCACTTTCCATAATAGAGCTCAAGAGTTTTTATAGGAATACAAAAATATCCAAATTTACCCCAAAAGGTAAAATTCACAATATCTGGCATTTAAGAGAAATTAGAAAATAAGAAATTAGAAAAGAGAAATTATCCAAAATACAAGGAAACAGAAAAATACTACACATAATAGTTTCTATTGAATGAGGAGAAAAATCAACAAAACTGACTCAGAATTCATACAAATGATAGAATAAATGGTCAATGATATTAAAATAGTTATCATAACTGTATTCCATCTGTTTAAGAACTTAGAAGGAAGACTGAACATATTAAGTAAAGAGTTGGAAGATGTTTTTTAAACTACCCCAATTGAACTTCTAGTGATAAGAACTACAGTGTTTGTAATGAAAAATACACTGAATAGGATTAATAGCAGATTAGACATTAGATTAGACATTTAGGAAAAAAATGAACTTTTCCATTTAGTGAACTTAGGAGGCCAATGCCTTATCCATTAGGCGACTGGGACTTCTTCCATTTACTGAACTTAAAGAATTAACAATAGAATCTAACCAAAATTAAGCCCAGGGGGAAAAAGAATGAAAAAGTCTATAGCAATTCTGTGAGCTGCAGGATAACTTCAAACAGCTTAATACACATGTAATTTGAATTCACAAAGGAGAGAAAAAAAGTATGAGAGGAGATTATGGCTGAAAATTTCCAAATATGATGGCATCTGTTAACCCACAGATTCAAGAAACTCGATGATCCTGAAGTGTAAGAAATATAAAGAAGATTACATCATGGACATCAAAATCAAATTCCTTGAAACCGGTAACAGAATATTTTAAAAGCAGCAGCAGCAGCAAGGAGAGAGAAAATAAATGCTTTATATACAGAGAAACAAAGATAAAGGAGAGTGTATTTATGGTAGGAAACAATGTAAATGGGAAGATGGTGAAGAAACATCTTTAAAGAACTGAAGGAAAAACCTGTCCCCCTAGAATTTTTTTTACCCAACAAAGCTGTCATTCAAAAAATGAAGGCAAGATACTTTGTCAAGCATAGAAAAGCTGAAATAATTCATCACCAGCAGATCTGCACTACAACAAACGTTAAAAGAAGTCATTCAAACAGAAGGAATATAAGACCAGATAGAAACCTGGATCTACACAAAGGAATAAAGAATATAAGAAATCAGGAGTGCCTGGGTGGTTCAGTTGGTTAAGTATACGACTCTTGAATTTGGTTCAAGTTGTGATATTGTGGTGTGTGGGATTGAGCCCTGCATCAGGCTTTGCACTGGCAGCACGGAGCCTGCTTGGGATTCTCTCTCTCTGCCCCTCCCCAACTCATGCACGCGCTCTCTCTCTCTCTCTCTCTCTCTCTCTCTGAAAGAAAGAAAGAAAAAGAAAGAAAGAAAGAAAGAAAGAAAGAAAGAAAGAAAGAAAAGACATAAATGATAAGTACATTGGTAAATTGAAAGATTTTTAAAAATTTTTTAAATATCTTTAAAATAGAATAAACTTTAAAGCAAAAATAATGATGAATTATTGATTTTCTAACACATGTAGATCCATAATCCATAAAAGAAAAATTGATCGATTGTACTTTATGAAAATTAAGAATGTCTGTTCTTCAAATGATATTTAGTAGAATGAAAGGCAAATCACCTACTGAGAGATAACACAGTCAAAACATATCTGAATCAACACTAGTATCCAGAATATATAAAGAATTCTCAAAATTCAATGCTTAGGAAATAAACAATGCACTAATAAAAGCAGGCAAAATTTTTGAGACAGTTTACCAAAGAAAACATATGGGTGGCAAAGAACTATTTGAACAGATGTTCAACATTACTAGTCTCACTAAGGAAGTGCTAAAATGTAAAATATACAATCACTTTGGAGAAATTTTGTACAGTTTCTTAAAGGTTAAACATACACCTAACATATGACTGAGCCATTTTCCTAGTTAGTCATGAAAGAGATATGCCCATACAAAAACTTGTACATGAATGGTCATTGGAGCATGATTCATAACAGCCCCAAACTGGAAACAACCCAAATGTCCACTCACAGGCTGAAAGATAAAGAAGCAGTGGTGTAGACATCCAAGGGAATACTGCTTAGCAAAGGGCAAATGAATTGCTGATACATGTGACAACATGGATGAATCCCAAAATGATTACACTGAGTGAAAGAAGTCAGATAAAAGAGTCCACAGGTGATTCCATTTATGCAAAATTCTACAACTGCAAACTAATTTACGTTGAAAGAAAACAGATCTGTGATTCTCTTGGGATGAGGGGTTGGGAGAGAAAGGAAGAAAGTTACAGAAGGTAAAAAAAAAAAATTAACTGGGTGATACGATATTGATTATCCATACTGTCAGGATGATTTATGGGTTTTACTCAGATAAAACATAAGTAGTACATTTTAAATATGTGCATATTTTAATGTAAGTCAGTGGTACCTGTTAAAAATTATAAAATGCATAAATGGATTAAATACTCACCCCCTTTAAAAAAAAGCCTAGATAAAAAACAACAAAATAAACCAAAGAAGCCCTTAAGGAAAAGTTAGTAAATATAAAAGTAGCAATCAATGAGGTAGACAGTGGAAAAATAGCCATCTAACTAATATATCAAAATCTGTTGCTATGAAAAAAATTGACAAATTAGACCAGCTAATTTAATAAAGAAAAAGGGGAAAGGAAGCAAAATTATACAAAGAAATGATGACATAAATAACAAAACATAAAAATTTCATTACACAGTGAATTTCAGACATTTTAATATCATCCATATCTTTGTCTCCTTGGGTTTATTTCTTAGACCCAACAGCAACTTCCACAAATGTCTAAAAGCTGCCTGCACATAAACTGGTGACTAATACTTTATCATTGACATTATTTAGAATTGTTGGTTCAGGAAAATAATAAAAAGCATACTAGGGGTTGCTGGATGGCTCACTTGGTTAAGGGTCCGACTCTTGATCTCTGCTCAGGTCCTGATCTCAGTTAGGGTCATGAGTTCAAGCAGCCCATTGGACTCTGTTCTGGGTGTGGAGCCTACTTAAAAGAAAAAAAAAAAGACATCCTACTTTTAGTCATTTCATTATTGTTAAATTTTTTGCACAGAGTGTACCTCCTTCTTGCCTGCACCCTGGTAAGATCATTCTCGTTGCCCCATCCTAGATACACCACTTCCTCCAAGTACTTTCTGAATATTTGCTATTGAATATTTTATTTCCATCATTTTTCTAATTTCCCAAAGTTTTGCCTCATTCTCTGATATGTTTCTTTTTCATATCGTGGATGAACTACTTTCTCTTAACTCTTTGAATATATTAATTTTACATATTTATATTTAGGTTTTTATTTTGTTTTCATTGACTGTATTTTCTCCGAATCTTCTTTTCTGTTTGATTTCTTTATAATCTTTGTTTCATGTTAGAAGCCACCCTCCAATATCTAGAACCCTTGGTTAATTTATATTTTTTAAAAAAAGCACTAAAAACCATTTGGAAAGTTTTATCCCTGTGGCTGGCTTTTCCTAAAAGTACAAAGGTACCAGTACCTCACCATGGAGGTATCCAGTGAAGAAGCCATTGATTAGTTAGGGAAGACCTTCCCCAAGTTTTATTCTTTCTTTTCAGAGGTCAGTTTCACCAGCAAAGACTTCTCTAATCTTCTGCCCATAATGGAGATAAAAAGGTGACAAATATAGACCTCACTGCCAACCTGAGAGTTAAAAAAAAAAAAAAAGAAAAGAAAAAAGGAACCAGGGACCAACCAGGGTCTTCTTATTCAGACCTTCAGGTTTGTTGACTTTCATTTCATGATCCTGTTTTCAATATGGCTTCTGATGCTCCTGCTTGATTTCTGAGTTCCAGAGACCCTGTATTTTTCAACTTCTCAAAACTTTTGTACAATTGGGGAAGGAAGGATACTTTCCTTGCTGCCAAAGTTAGGGAGGATATGAAAGGTAGTTCTAACTGGTCCTTATACAGGCTTTCCCATAATTCTGATTTTGGCCCCACATCTACTCATGCCTTCAACTACCTAGTGCCTTTAATTTTCTTTCCCCTCTGAAGAGAACATTGGGGTATTAACCTCTTCTGTTGTATTAACTATGGCTTAACAATCTGCTTTTCATCTTCTACAGTTTTGTGGATTTCTCTCTTCTTCATTCGTTTCCTCCTAGTTCTGACTGCCCTTAGGAATTTATACAATTTGTATGCCTTTACTGTTATTTCATTAGGCTTTCCAGTGGGAGCATAAGTACAGTATGTGTTCAATCTATCATATTTAACTGGAAGCTTGGATTTTTCCCCTATGACATAACTAGGATGATAACATTAAATTTTATATATTGAAGAGGCCTGTACATTTCAAGTATTTGCATGGGTTTTCTTTTGACTTTTAAAAACTTTTAACCCATAAATGTGATGGGATCATTTATACTTGATAAATGTAACTTGTATTTGAAAAGAGAATAAAATGTCTGTTTAAAAGCGTCCAAATATATTTATCTCATATTTATTTTATGCTATACTTCTTTTAAATTTACTTAAATTAAAACAAGTATATTTGTTCAACCTGTGTTAACAGTTGGATAAGTAACCATCAAATAATGAGAATGAAAAGGAAAAGAAAAAACAAAATGTATCAAGAAGAGATTAACTTTTTTTTCCCCCATACTTCACTAGTGCTGAAATGTGTTATGAGCTATCTTTCTTTGTAATGCTTTTGGCATTTCACATTCATAGCAGATCAAGACTAGCATATGTTCTTTCCCTGATTTTCCATTTCTTCACTAACTTAAACATTGTGGGGACTGGCTGTGTTACTCACCAGTTGTGGAATAAAGTAGTTGGCTTGAAATTGATTTAAATTAAATCTGATATTTCAAAGATATAAACCATGTTTTTACAGTGTTACCACAGCACCCATGGGGTATTATATAAGCAGTTGGATGCAGGTATGTGTTTATCAATTGGTCTTTTCTCATGTAGGAATACTTTTCATGATTGTATTGTTTTTCTTTCAGTTTGGTAATTTAGTTCAGGGGAAAAAAAATCTTGTTTTCCTCTTTCCACACTTCTCCCCCAGCCTTCCAACAAAAATAAAGTAAAAAATAAATAAAAGAAAACAGGTCTTCATGAGTTAGAGCAATGTCCTATATGTTCCAAGATAACATTTCAATATTTTAAGAAAAATATTTACTTTCCATGTGAAAGAACACCTATGTATCCTTTCTAGAAAAAAATATTTTTATTTGATCACTAGTAAAATATGACATAGCTCAGAATTCCAGGTCATTTAAGGAAAGTATCTACATGTTCTTACTTTTCTTCTAGAATATTTTATTTACTGTTTTACTACTATAATAGTTTAAAATAGCTAGAATATCTTCAGAAAAATATTTAACCAGCTTGTACTTCATTTTACTCTTCCAAAAGATAAAGATTGTGGAACACTAATTGTATTAACTTACATGCTACTGTTATATGTTTTTGCTTTAAGGACAACAACAACAATAACAAAAATGCTTAAAAAAATATGTAGAGGCAGTTAGGAGTAATGGACTCTTGAGCCAGACTGCCTGAGTTCAAATCTGGATTCCACCACTGTCTTATGGAAGCATGGCCCTTGGTTTCCTCATTTTTTAAATATGGCTAGTAATTTCTCACATAGAAATGTTAAGTAACTTAAAGAAAGGTAGCACACAGGGGTATCTGGGTGGCTCAGTCGGTTAAGCATCTGACTTTGGCTCAGGTCATGATCTCATGGTTTGTGGGTTTGAACCCTGTGTTGGGACCCACTTGGGATTCTCTCTTCTTCCTCCCTGACTCATGCTTTTTCTCTCTCTCAAAATAAATAAATAAACTTTAAAAAAAAAGAAATAAAGGTAACAGACATAAAGAGCATAAGATAGTGTCAGTTACTTAGGAAGAACTCCGTAAATATTATGTACTAATTGTCATTATCATAAACTATTATTTTTATTACTGAATAGAAGAAGCTTATTTCAAAATATTGCCCAAGTACATTCTATTGTTAGATTTGGGACAGACACCTTAGGTCTTGATTCCTGACCTCCTAGGCTTTCACTGACAAGCAAAATATATTTAGAAAACAGTCTAGAAAATATGTTTGATAAACAGTCTGGAAAATTTTATAAAATATGTTAGGAAATTCCTTGTACTATTTTGAAGTGATAGCAATATTAATAAATGTATAAATAGAAAAATCTGTTTGTCATAGTTAATTTGCAACCTAAGGAAAGCTCAAATCAATTATGCATTTAATTTAATGAATAACAAAAATTTCTATGTCTAAAACCATGAATGTCAGGAATTTTCCTCCAGATCTATTACAATTTAAAAATTAATAGCAAGAAAAAATTCCAGGTGGTTTTGGAAAGAAAACTATCTTTAATATTTCCATATTCAAATCCCAGTAAGTAACTTTCCAACTGATATGACTTACTGAACAATAGTAAAATCCTTTTTTATCCCCTTATGTTTCCAAACCTGTAGACTTATTATTTTCTCAAAACTTAGAGCTTTTTTTTTTTCTTTAATTTCAAGTCCATAAAACTTTGGCTTAACACTTTACACATATTCCAACAACAAAGGAGTAATAGACTAAAAGGTATTGTGGAAAAACCAAAAAAACGGTAGACTGAGGATGTTACTATGGATTTTATTGATTTATTTGTTTGTTTATTTATTTAAAGAGTTTATTTATTTATTTTGGAGAGGGAGAGGGGCAGAGAGAGGGGAAAAGAGAGAGAATCCCAAACAGGCTCCACACCGTCAGCATGGAGCTATGGAATTTATTTAAAAAATAAAAATAAAAATGGTAATAATAATAAATACTTTTTTCCAGTAACACAATTGTTATTTTAGTTTTTTTTCATTTCACTTTGACCTTAAATTTATAAAACTATTCAGAGCCATATCCTTTGTTTATCCTTTCCTATTATCATTTCTTTCAGACTTAGATTTCCTTCCGCATTCCTAGTTGATCTCATCAACAAAAATAGGAGACCAAGAAGTAACCTAAACCCTTTCTTCTTTCATATACTCTACATTTAGTCATTTGCTAAGTGCCATGAATTTTGCTTCTTAAAAATTTCTCAATTCTACTCTTTCTGAATTTTCTGCCCCTATCATAGTTGCTGCCCTAGTCCCTAATATGAGGACTTTTGGAGAAATGATCATTCTTTCCACGTAGCTGTCAATGTGCTCTCTGTAAAATGTAATCCCCTTCAGAGATCAGATGTTTCCAACAGCATAAATCTAAGCTCTTTAGTGTGAGAGACAGTCTGTCTTTCCTAGTTTCTGCTTATTTGTCCAATGTCTTGCTTTGCCTTTTGCACCAATAGTAAACTCAGTTTCTAAAAGATGCACAGCCTAAAAGCTTCCCCCAACCCATATACAACCAAACAAGATCAACTCCTTTTTCCTGTGATAAGGAAAAATGACTTTGATTAACCAAGACAAGTTTCTTATATAAAAAAGATCGCTAGTTGATATTGTTGGCTTGTCGCCCTTCAGTGATGAGGTTGACATTATAAAAAATGGAAGGTAGATGCATCTTTACCCTGTCTGTAGCTCTGGGTACTGCTCCAAAGCTTTCAGCGATTTCCTAGCCATATGCGGAGTTGAGACCACCAATTTGGTCTCATGGAACAACAGAAAAGGTTCTGTGTGAAGGCTTTGGCTTACACCAAGGCCAATTCAATACTCTTCTGGTTGCTAAGTCCTCAGCCTGAGCAATGTTACCTTAACCCATGCCTGGAAGTAAATACACATGTGTTTGTGGTAGGCAGCCTCTTAGATGACTCCCAGTGATCCTCCCCTAGTAATACTCATGCACACAGACAATTTTCTCCCTGTGAGTGGGCCGGGCTTTGTGGCTCACTTTTAATAAATGGGATACAGCAGACATAATGGTATGCCATCTTGCGATCAGGTTATAAAAAGCCTGTGGCTTCCTTCTTGGGCACTTTCTCTTAGATCACTCACTGGAAGGGATTGAGGGCAAACAAGCTGACCAGTGAGTGACCTGTGGAGAGTGGCCCACTTGAGCAAGCTTTGAAGTAGATCCTTCAGACCTGGCCAAGCCTTGAGATGACTGCATCCCTGGGTAACAGCTTGACTACGGCCTCATGACAGACCCTGAGCCAGCACGCAGCTAAGCTGGACCCAGATTCTTGACTTGCAGCAACTGTGAAATAATAAAACTTTGTTTGAAGCAGCTCAATTTGGGGGGTAATTTGGGCCATAGATAAGACCTGCAACATTCTTCACGCACCTCCATGCAATTCATTGGCTACCATTAGTTTAATTGCACTGATAAAATATTGAAATACTTAGCTATTCCCAAACACACCATGTTTCATTTCCTCCAGCCTTTTCATATGCCTTTCTTCTTCCTGGCCCACCCCTTCATCTCTGATTGTTCTTCAGTTTCTCTCTGAGATTTCCTGAGGTGCAAGCACTCCCCCTTGCATTACTTCTGTGCTTTGTACCTACCACTCACATTCTATTGTAATGACATATGCTGACTCGCGAGTATACCATCGAATTCTGCATGCCTCTCTTGTCTGTGTGTGTGTATTCTAAGAGGACACCTGCTTTCCCTCTTAAAAAAATATAAAGGAAAATCTTTGTGAGAGTGGTAGGTGCCTGGTTTATTTATTTATTTTTAACTTCTGAAAGCTTTAGAATGCCAATCAAGTCCCATGTGGAAGTAGGTACAAGGTGGTTCCACATTGCTAAAATAAATGTTACCTTGGAATACGTGGGTAAACAAAGGCAGGCACAGTAAAATCACCAGATCTTCTGCGTTTTAAAAAAGCCCTGTGGCAATTTTCCTTGAAACCTCCACTGACAATAAAAAGGAAGGCATGCATGAGGAAATGCACAATAATGGCTTGTAAAATAACTTTCAAATTACAAGGAGTTGAGCCTCTGGTTTCTGTCGAGGCCCAGGGGCCATTACCAGCCTTTAATGGGTGCAGGTGCAGCTGTTTCTTACTCTGTTTTTGTTTTCACTTGATCCCGGTTATCACTCACTGTTCCCCTACTACCTGCTCCATCTGCCTACCCTCATCACTCTTAGCACTGCCATGGCCAGCTCAATTTGCCCATGGAAAGAAAAAAAAATTCCTTGATGTCACCAAGATCAAACAGTGAGTGATCTCCTATTCTTAAGTTCATTGGCCTAGAACGATGGAAGCTTTTGGCCGAGTTTATTTTCATCAGCTACTCCTGCCTTCCTCATGATGTCGCGATTATTACCTGTTCATTTCCTAGGCATAGAATTCTAAAAAAATCCCTGACCTTTTTTTAGTTCTATCAGCCCTCAGTGTGGCCCTGATTTATTTTTATAATTTATAATTTTTAACTTATCAGCTTGTCATGTGTTTGCTATCTTAACTGTCTCATTAATTAAAGCTTCCATAAGCTTTTCTCTTTATTATAGGTGATCTGTCTTTAAAAATGCTGTGCAAAGATTTCCCTGGAGTAAAACAAACAGAATTGCGTGTTTTGAGTATAGACACTCTAAGCAGGAAAAGAACCAACCTGATTGGAAGTGTGCCAGAAAGGGTGGAATATTTGAAAGAAATTATTCAATTTCATGATTTTCCTCCACAAATCTTGTTGGCCACTTGGATAAAAGCCATAGATACTCTGGAAGTTTGCTTTAAGAATCACACACCTTGTACTATGAGTTCTGCTCACTGTTTCCCGATGCATAGAATGACCTGCTACCTGTTCCTCTGTTACACATTAACCTTGATTCCTCAGCTCTTTAATAATTAGGAAATTATCTTCATTATTGACTGAAAGTACAGAAGACAGTGAGATCATACACAAGAGTTAGCTAGAAAATGCATCTGAGTTTTTAATCTACTTATCCAATAAAGAAACAGCAACTGGACAAAAATTCTTTTGAAACATTACATAATCTTTAATTCTTACTGTTGCTTTTCAACTTTCAGAAAGTTTTAGAAACTTTTATTCTTCTCTTTTTTCCTGACAAATTCCCCTTCTATACTTCAAGAGCGAGGTCAAAATCCTTAAGAAAAGTCTTCTTTGATACTGCTTTCGGGTCCCCACACTGAGTAGTTATCACTCTGCATTCTTATTTTCTGTTCACTTTTTTGTATCCCTCTAGACTTTGAGCTCATTCCTCTCCATATTCCTTTGTGAGAAAAAAGTCTGCTATTTAATAGACTTTCAATAAATGTTTTGAGGAAAGGAAGCAAGAAGGAAGAGCTTCAATATAAATTTATCATTTTCTGCCCCGTGCAGTAATTTTAACTTTGTTTTCTAACTCTTGATAAATTAAAAGCTTCATTCAAGTGTTTGGTATGGGTTATCTTCAAAACCCCAGGAATACTAATCAGTATTGTGACTGTGGTTGCTTATCATCTGTATGTGGCTGTAACTTTGAGACAATAATATAATAAATTCTGCATATAATAATTTTGAGGTCTACATAAATCTACCAGTCTGAACTATAACTGGAAATCTATGAATGGGTATTGAATGTAAATTAAAACTTGTAAAGACATGCAAATAAACTTCTAATGAACCACTAATTTACTCTGAACTTACACCAGTCTTTACATTTTTTTTTATGTTTATTTATTTTTGAGAGAGAAACAGAGTGCAAGCTGGGGAGGGTCAGAAAGAGAGGGAGACACAGAATCCAAAGCAGGCTCCAGGCTCTGAGCTGTCAGCACAGAGTCCGACGCAGGGCTCAAACTCACAAACCACGAGATCATGACTTGAGCCGAAGTTGGACGCTTAAATGACTGAGCTACCCAGGTGCCCCTGAACTTACACCAGTCTTAATGAGCAGCTAATATTCTCACAGCTTAACACAGGACTATAACAGGGGATAAAAGAAAGTACATAGCTACTTTTATGAATTTTATGAAAATAAGGCATTTTCTTGTTTTCTTTTAATGTTAATTTATTTTTGAGAGAGAGAGAGAGAGAGAGAGAGCAAGAGAGGGTCACAGAGAAAGAGAGGGGGAGACACAGAATCCAAAGTGGGCTCCAGGCTCTGAGCTATCAGCACAGAGCCCTATGAGGGGCTTGAACTCACAAACAGTGAGATCAGACCTGAGCTGAAGTCGGCTGCTTAACCAACTGAGCCACCCAGCCACCCTGAAAATAAGGCATTTTCTAATGAAAGGCATTACATTTATTTATTAATTTCCTTTTTTTTCACTCAAGAAATAATTATTGAGTTTCTAAAGGCTGCTGCAAGAGGTAAAACAAATTCCCTGCCCTCAAGGAGGGTGAAATTCTATTTGTGAAGACAGATCATAAAAAATCTGTCATAGCCTGATGATAAACAGACACACATGAACATAGACAAACAGTTGGGTGGATAGAATAAAGTCATGGCTACTGAACATAGCACAATGTATGGAGTTGTGGAGTCACTATGTTGAACACTGAAACTAGTGTAACTGTGTGAACTCTATTTCAATAATAAAAAGAAGACAAAAAACATGCAGACACTTTACCCATTAGCCTATGAATACCTATGTTGACAGATAAATATACAAATATGGAGAAATGTGTCATCAGGAAATGTTTATTTTAGCATTATTTACATTTGTGGAAAATGGAAGACAGTTTAATCAGTTTTAGTGGATTGTTAAGTAAATTTAGAACCTACCTGTAATATGCACCACTAAAATGGTTATTGTAAAGTTTATGTAAAAACATTGAGCAACAGTTAAAAAAAATGAAATGAAAAAAGGCAAATGACAAATTAATTCAAGCTATAAACATATGTAACTAGTATGAATTTGTATTTCTCAATTTTTTATTGCCTGGCTATCAAGATATAATAGGAGTTAAAAAATTCTCTAATTTTCTGTCCTAGAACCTAATTTAGTTCATAATAAAGCAACACTCATGTGATGTGGGTAAAAAGAAAAAAAGAAAGAATAATATCAGTGTTTTATAAGTGCTAAGAAGAAAAAAGGGTCAAAGACTGAGTGGGCTATTTTAGAAGTTGGTAAGGGGAAAAATCAATCAGAATGATATCAAGATCGGAACATGTTTTCTACAAGTGAGGTAATTTTAAAGATGATAATGCTGTAGATAAGAGTGAGATATAGGAGACCAACTGTGGATGCCCAGGAAGCCAAAAAATATTTGTTTTAATTTAATTTGACATGTAGACAGCCTCGGTGTTCTGTATTTAAAAGCTCGAAGCAGGACAATTTTATGTCAGAAACAGAGGCAATATTTCATCTTACAGGAAATGTGACTCATTTATGGCAATTCAGTTGTCTTGGTTCTTCGTTTATGAAAAGGTGATTCAGATAGATGTGTAGACAGTACTGTTTTGGAAAATATTTATCGATAATGTATTTAAAAATTTCACCCAGAAAGTGTGAAGTCAGTTGACATGGTGGCATCTAACTAATTGTGTGGTTGACTCAACCTGATTGTGTAGCTTGTTGTCAAATTTAAATATTTATTGTATGTGTCATTGGAGTTATATAAGTATATGTGTGTGTATTTACATGCGTGATGCATTTAAGTTAGATAATAATGTGTTTCATTTATAGAGAGGTTCAGGCCAGTTTTCAAACATTATTTTATTAATGATCATTAAAGTATTTGGATTTCTCCGGAGTAGATTAGCAAGCAACCAGTTAATGGCAAACAGTAGTGTATTATTTTTAATTTTTAGGATGAAGTTGGATTTCAGTCATCAGGTGTCTCTCTCAAGTTCAGGAGGTGGGTAATATTTTCAAACAAGATAGAACTGTGTTCACTTCACCAGCAGAAAAGAGTTGGATTTGAGAGGATATGTTGTCCCTAAAACTAAATCAAACTCTTACACTTCTATTTAGTGAGTTTTTATTTTAAAAAAAGCACAAAGAAATAATAAATATTAGTTCTTGAAAACATGTATCTAGGTAAATAAAATAATTGCCAATTCTTCCTTATAGAGAAGATCTACATCTTTGCCCCAAACCTCATAAAAATAACTATTAAGTATGCATTTAAATTTATGAGTACACTTGACTTCAAAGAGTTAATTAATATATTGTGGACATAACTAGGTTTCACTCCACAGTAGTAATGCTCACTTTTGGTACATCATTCTTTTTTTTTTAAGTTTATTTATTTTGAGAGAGAGAGAAAGAATGAAGGAGGGGCAGAGAGAGAGAGGGAGAGAATCCCAAGCAGGTTCCATGCTGTCAGCACAGGGCGTGGAGTGCTGAGCCCCATGCAGGGCTCGAACTCATGAACCATGAGATCATGACCTGAGCCAAAATCAAGAGTCAGAAGCTTAACCAACGGAGCCACCCAGGCACCCCAGGCACGTCATTTGAATATCCCCCACTAATCCCGTAACCCAGCATGTAAACGCTAAAGGAGCCATTTCAAACCAGCATGAAAACATTCACCAAAAAGTATTTGTAGAGCTATTACTTAATAGACATATAACTTGTTGTTAGAAATGACCAAAAATTAAGAGGAAGGAAAATTTGAAATATCATAAGTCAACTTATTTTGTATATAAATTTGTATTTTCTATAAACACTGCCCCCCCTCCACACACACACAGATAGATTTATCTGATCCTGCAGTTCGTTTTTTACCTCTGATAAAATAGGAATAGCATTTGATGATGGCCACTAATATATGTAGATAAATGATTTTAAATGCAAAATAACAGTAAATTGAATTTGGAGTCCACAGTATATAATGACTTGGTTTTTACCAACTAGTTTTGGGCTTAGCCTAAGTAGGGATCTTAAAAAGAGACTATTCAGCTGTTCGGTGGTATTTGAGAATGAGTAGAATTGAAATCTATAAAATATGACTTCATTTGCCACATGTCAGAAGCCATAAAAGCAAATGTATCTAAAGGTCTTTCATGACTACATGTACAACACAAGTGGTCTTTTTCATCATTTATAGTAAATATGATTGTTGCCAGATTGTAAATATGGACCCAGGCTGTTCCTCGGGAAATTTGGTTCAGTCTGTTTGCAACTCTTAACAGATGTGAGTTTTCCATAAAGATAATATCTTTGTACTTTGCTACAAACTGTAGATTAGATTATTTCATTTATGTCTCAAAGATATGTATAACTTTACTTATGTAATTCATATGAGGACTGAATGTTCATAATTTTCTATAAAAGAAGATAATAAGAGAAAAGGGTAATAAAATAATATGGCAGTTTCTTCATAATAGAGATATCTCATTTTAAAGAAAGCAATATAGTGACCTTAACAGAGGTGGTCTTTCTATCTTTCCATTGTCTTGATGTCCCAGGAAGAATCCGAGGATAGCATGACTCATTCAGGTCCTGGTTAGAATCCTTGCTATATTCTGTATCTTGATTTGTGGCAGCCAGCTCAGAGGTATTTACTGTGGTTCAAAGAACTGGGAAAAAATAGTGAATGAATGGATAGACACTCATCTCCATTTTTGAAAAAAATGACGTACCCATTTTGCCACTGCAGGCCAGCCTAACATTTGCATATTAGGGCACTGTTTTTGGCAAATAGACCTGCTTCTCTACATATGAACACTGCCTCTCCCCTACCAGTTATGGTCTTCCTTTTCTTTTCTTTCTAATGTCTTCTCACTTTGTTAATCTTTATTAACAGACAAGATACACCCAGCACGTAAATTATTCCTTACGAGTCATTTATATAGTTGACAGAAGTACATTGATTTGTTAAGAATGCGACCAACCTTTTAAATACTAATAAGCCTCAAATTTCTCCCCATCTTGTGAAAGTGAGTTCCATGATTGAGAAGAACCCAAATCATCTCAGATGCATATCACTTTCTTTAAAAAATATTATGTAAAATGCTACTTGACTGGTTGGGGAGTTGGGTTGATCACCTCATATATGGCAGTGTGTATTCCTGAAGGATAACAAAACATTTCTGATAGAGAAATAAAAGCATTCTGAACTAAGGCTTACACCAGCGAAGAGGAGTTTCCCAGTGCGTTGTTCATTTCAACCAAGATGAAGACAAACAGCTCATTTGGCTAAAAACTATTGAAAAAGACAGATAAAAACTGACTTTAAAATAAAGATCATAAACATGCTAAGTGTTGAAGCCAACTCCACAGTGGAGTTAGGCATTAATTAAGTCACAGGGAACAACATGACCTTGAAGCAGTGAGACGGCAAGTCTTCAGAAATGGTGACTGCATGTAATTGTGCTGTAACTTTAACCTCACTACCCGTGTTTGCTAATTCATCCGGACGAGCCTCGGCCCATCTTGTAGAGACATATTAAAGAGCTATTTCTACCTTGTTCCACATACCCTCTGGAAGTTTTCAGATGGTTATAGGCAGGGAAGCAAAATTTGATGTTCTGTACCCAAAAATCATGTTTGAATAGGGTAACAATCTATTTTAAGAACTTACATATATGAAGATCTTCCTCTAGACTTGATACCATTCTCTCATTTCACCCTAACCTCGATCTATAAATCACCTATTGTTACTCCCATTTCACCCGTAAGGAAACAGACTTTTAGTCATCATGTTTCTTTCTTTAAAAACAAAATATTTATTTATTTTTGAGAGAGAGAAAGAGAGAGAGAGAGAGAGAGAGACACAGAATTTGAATTGAAGCGGGCTCCAGGCTCTGAGCTATCAGCACAGAGCCTGATGCGGGACTCGAACTCACAAACCATGAGATCAGGACCCAAGCTGAGTCAGATACTTAACTGACTGAGCTACCCAGGTGCTCCTAGTCATCATGTTTCTTAGGCTTCTGTTGGCTTCCCTGCTTTTGAATACGTGACAATTTTGAGGAGTACTGGTTAGAACATCCCTCAGTAAAGATTTGTCTGATATGTTTTCATTTGATGTATGTGTCTTAAACTAAGATATTTCCCAAGGAATCAAAATTTTATTCCAATTTTCTACAGTCTTGTGGCTATCAATTCTATCTGGGCTCAAGTAATCATGGAGTAAAGACCCTGAGATACAAGTTAGGACCTGGAGCTTTTCTGAATGCAAAGAATTGGGAATGTCACTGAAGGTAAAAAGGACCTATACCTGAGCCAGGTTGATTCATTTATTAGATTTTTGTACATAGCCAAGTAAATTCACCTCCTAGAACCAGTTTACTCATCAGTAAAGGGCCACTTTCCACATTAGAGGGTGTTGTGAGAATTAAAAGAAAGAAGCATGCTTACTTTCTGATATAGTAATTTCTGGACATAGTAAGCTATTAATAAATAGTAGCTTTAAAATAGTATTACGTACTACATAAGAAGAGTTGAGCATAGAATAGGTTTTTATAAAAATGTATTTAAAATGAGGGATTTCAGAAGTAAGCCCACTTAATTTGTGAAAATATTTAATTTGAAAATATGTATGGTCATAAGGGAAGTAACATTTTTGCATATAGTTTCACTAGGATGACACCATAGCCCTTTCTCTGAGTAAAAAATCTAGTCAGTTTTTAGAGTGCTAAAGTTTGTTCATCAATTGAGAGATTGGTATCAGTCAGGTTGACATGACTTCTTTCAGGAGCAGAGAATGGTCAGGTGATCATCTTTGAGTAACTAATGATTAAAATTACATTCATAGTCAAACAATAGTTAATTCTATAGTGAAAATAATCTAGTATTGGGACAGACAGCTGTTTGCACAGACTTCTATTCAAATGGATAGTAAAAATAGCAAGAGATAATATGTAGTCTTATTTGTAATGCATTTTTCAGTTAGCCTGTGAAAAGTAACCTAATCAAGCCCATTCAAATCCTGCGTGCAAAATAAGGCCATTAGGAAAAACAAAAAACAAAAAACAAAAAAAACTAAAAACTAAAAACTAGGAAATGGTCTATGGAATATGACAAGCTAAATAAGATTGAGTGATCATGATAATAAGGACTGGCCTTTGTGTCCATGGTTTTAAAGAAACCAGAATGGGCTCAATGGAAATTGGGCTCTGAGCCCAAGAAGAATTAGGCAGGGGGCCTAAAGGAAATTTAATGTTCTCTGCTTCTTCTTCCTGTTTTCCATTTAATTTGGTTTTGGAAGAAATCCCTATTTCTAAGACAATTTTAAGTTTATCTGAAGCAGGTGAATGATGGTTTAAGTCCTCTGAGATGGAAATGTAAATAAAGATATAGAAAAAAAGGTGAGGACAGCACTGGTACATGTTAGAAAGACTGTGGAAATCTTTGCAGTTATAATTTGATCCTCCTGTAATGGTAAAGGGGATTTATATCTTTTGCTTGGATGAACTGAATATTTGATTGCTTTGTTTCATAGTTTAGCTAACCTGTTCTCCACGATTGTAATAGAGTCATAATAATCTCAAAAAAAGAACTGGAATAGTTTGATTTTCTAGACATTTTCACTGAAGCAGTTTCCATATATTCATAAAGTATATCTAAATATAAAGAGGACTTATTTCATTTTGGTTGAAGCTCAACCTTATTTTCTAAGGCTATGAATATAAAGAAATGGGTAGTGATCTGAAAATTCAAATGGGAATAAATATTTATTGTGAGAGGAAAAGAAATAACTAATACATACAATAAGAATAAAAATTTATTTGCTCCAAACAATATGTAACAGTTCTTTGTATGTGTATATTATAGCCTTCTTTAAGATTTTACTAAAGTTTCAGAAAATATCAGGTATGGAAAGAATGTTAAAATTTAATATACACAGAGTATATGACTAGGAAATTTAAAAATGAAATTCCCTTAAATCTCTTTAATTTTCAATAATGTAATACTAGGGGCACCTGGGTGGCTCAGTTGGTTAAGTGTCCGACTTTTGATTTCGGCTTAGGTCATGATCTCATGGTTTGTGAATTCGAGCCCTGTGGGGCTCCACGCTTTCAGCATGGATCCTGCTTGGGATTCTCTCTCTCAAAATAAATAAATAACTTAAAAAAATAAATGCAATACTAGTTTGATAGTGATTTTATTTTTACTAAACTTATTCAAATTTTATTTCAAGTGTAAGGGCATATTAATGATCACATCAATTCTTGACACTGAACTCTAAGATGAACTCAGAAATAAATTAATTTAAACAATTGCCAGAAATCAGTAATTAATGAAATTATAAAATACACATAATACTTCCTTTTCAGCTCTAGGAATTAAGGTTGCCATGTTTTAGTAGAAGAGATCCCACAATTAGAATAAGAGGAACCAAAAATAACAAAGAAGATGTGCAATTAATGAACCAAATAATCAAGTGATGCAAAATAGTACTTATTAAATCCTATATATCCTATTATGCCCTTTTATAATTAAGGCCTAAAGAATGTAGGTTGGCACATTAAAATGTAACTATTAATATAAAATAAAAATTAAAAATTGAGCAAAAGTTATTTTGACCAGAATCCTGAGTTCTAGCTAGATTGTTGCTTAAAATCTGTATTATTTTGAGCAAACATTTCATGTTGGGACCATCTATAAGCTAGAATTGTTTCATCCATAAAGAATGTTGTGTGGAGTCATTGAATCTAGTATAGACTCGAAATCAAATACTTAGAAAATTATGAAGTGGCATGACAATCAAGTATTATTTACTGATGTCTCCGTTAAAGGAATGTGCTCTTCCCAAGTTAGAAAATTTCAACTGAGACTTAAACTTGAACATATTCTAGATAACAATTGTAATTATAATCATAGAAAATATGGACTCGTTTGGTAGTCTCATTGTTTACTGCTTCATAGGAACAAAATAGGGTCAACATTAATAAGCCTTGAGGCTTTCAATATAGCCAATATTCCTAAACAAATTTTGAAAAGGTGGGGAAAAATGGCTACATGCACAAGAAAGACAAGTATTCTTGGATCGAAGCCTCCTTTATTTAATTTTACTTATTTATTTATTTATTTACTTATTTTAGGAGGGGCATAGTGAAACTAGAAAGCCTCAGTGAAATTATTCAATGAGCAGGCAACCAAATGGCAGCCTTATGTTTGAAGTCCAACTGGCTTACAGATGAGCACATGTTCTGTTTCCAATCCAGGTGCCATGACGTCAGCATATCTATAGACAATATCCCAAGCATGCAGCTTTGTTTCCCGAAAACAGCCTTCATACATACATTGCCAAGGCAATAGTTCTAAACAGTCAAGAGTCTGTGATTTTACTACTAATCAAATTACTTTGACAAGGAACAGTCGCTTAAAAAAAAAAAAGAATGAAAAGAAAAGGAAAGAAAAAAAACAAGAGTGCAAAGAGTTGGCACTTAACCGCACAGTGGTATGCCTTTATTGCTATGCATCTGTTAGCTGAGGGCTTACTCATCTGCCCACTGGGATTATCAGTGGTTTGAGGGCACTATCCTTTAGTACCCAGTAGCTATTAGGTACACGTTTATCACAGTGATAAAACAATAGAGACTTCTCTCACTGAATAGAGTCGCTGCCCTATAGATGGCACTCATCTGGAGCCCTAAAAAAAACACACAAAAAAGTCAAAATTCCAAGCAAAGTTTGATGCCAATTTTCTTTCTCTTTGTCCTTCATCCACATCTTTTTGATTCATTCTCATAATGACACTTTCCAGATTTCCACAGGTATGAGCCCTGTAGTTGGTCTTGGGGTAGCAAAGAGTAAGCTATGAACCAACCAGTGACGATTTTGTTTCCATGTGTGTGTTACTTAACATATGCCTGTTCCACTCTGACATAAACTTCACCTACTTAAAATTATTTCTGATTTGGATAGGGAGGAATGCCTTAATTTCAGTGATTTAATGTGATGTATATAAGAGATGACATAATTCTTACGAAATATGATTTAAAATTGGGCAGGATTTTGTAAGAGAAATATTAGGATCAGGAAGAGATAGGGAAACTCCAGGCATTTGAGTTGTTTCCAGTTTTCGCCATTATGAATAATGCTGCCATGAACATTTCTTTTATGGTGGACCATACATTACTACAGGAAATATAACCAGCAGAAGAATTTCTAGGCCATGGGTGGTTTCACATTCAGTAGAAAATATTAACAGTTCTCTGTAATAGTTGTAACAGTTTAAATGCCCACTGCAAGTGCGTGAGACTTCAAGTTGCTTTATAATCTCACCCAAACTGGCAATTGTTGATCTCTTTCTTAGTTGTTCTGGCGAGTTTGTAGAGGTACCGCATTATGGTATTAATGTGCATTTTTCTGATTTCTAATGGGGTTGACAATGTTTTCATATGTTTACTGGCCACTTGGATATATCTTTTGTGAGGTTGTGGAGGTGATTGCCAGTTTTTTTGTTGTTGTTGTTGTTGTTATTTTGTTTATTCAATTCTCTTTTGCTTGTTGATTTTTAAGTGGTCTTTACATACTTTGTATTTTAGCTTTTTGTTAGTTATATGGATTGTAAATGTCATTTCTCACTCTATCGCTTGTGCTTACATTTCTTTAATGATGTCTCAATGAACAGAAGCTCTCAAAATGAATGTATCCAATTTGTTAATCTTTTCTCTTATTGGAGATAGATAAAGAAATAGATATATAGATGATAGATAGATAGACTGATGATAGAGAGATATCTGTATCTGATAGTTATATAATAGAGTTCTGAATTAAATTTTATCTTTATCCTCCCTGAAGATCTGTGGGCAGTGAGCAGCCATAGACAATGATAAGAATAATCTTGGCTATGGTTTCTTTTTTGCATTATTTACATTCTCAACTTCTATAATGTCTTGGTAGAATTCTGCATAGTTGACTATATACTAATTACTCAATTATTATTTCCCTTATCTTCCATGACATAGCTAGCTCTTGACTGATTTTATTTGTCGGTTGCGTTTTTGTCTTTTCTTTTTTTTTTTTTTTATATGAAGTTTATTGACAAATTGGTTTCCATACAACACCCAGTGCTCATCCCAAAAGGTGCCCTCCTCAATACCCATCACCCACCCGCCCCTCCCTCCCACCCCCCATCAACCCTCAGTTTGTTCTCAGTTTTTAACAGTCTCTTATGCTTTGGCTCTCTCCCACTCTAACGTCCTTTTTTTTTTTTTTTTTTTTTTTTTTCCTTCCCCTCCCCCATGGGTTCCTGTTAAGTTTCTCAGGATCCACATAAGAGTGAAACCATACGGTATCTGTCTTTCTCTGTATGGCTTATTTCACTTAGCATCACACTCTCCAGTTCCATCCACGTTGCTACAAAAGGCCAGATTTCATTTTTTCTCATTGCCACGTAGTACTCCATTGTGTATATAAACCACAATTTCTTTATCCATTCATCAGTTGATGGACATTTAGGCTCTTTCCATAATTTGGCTATTGTTGAGAGTGCTGCTATGAACATTGGGGTACAAGTGCCCCTATGCATCAGTACTCCTGTATCCCTTGGGTAAATTCCTAGCAGTGCTATTGCTGGGTCATAGGGTAGGTCTATTTTTAATTTTCTGAGGAACCTCCACACTGCTTTCCAGAGCGGCTGCACCAATTTGCATTCCCACCAACAGTGCAAGAGGGTTCCCGTTTCTCCACATCCTCTCCAGCATCTATAGTCTCCTGATTTGTTCATTTTGGCCACTCTGACTGGCGTGAGGTGATACCTGAGTGTGGTTTTGATTTGTATTTCTCTGATAAGGAGCGACGCTGAACATCTTTTCATGTGCCTGTTGGCCATCTGGATGTCTTCTTTAGAGAAGTGTCTATTCATGTTTTCTGCCCATTTCTTCACTGGGTTATTTGTTTTTCGGGTGTGGAGTTTGGTGAGCTCTTTATAGATTTTAGATACTAGCCATTTGTCCGATATGTCATTTGCAAATATCTTTTCCCATTCCGTTGGTTGCCTTTTAGTTTTGTTGGTTGTTTCCTTTGCTGTGCAGAAGCTTTTTATCTTCATAAGGTCCCAGTAATTCACTTTTGCTTTTCATTCCCTTGCCTTTGGGGATGTGTCGAGTAAGAGATTGCTACGGCTGAGGTCAGAGAGGTCTTTTCCTGCTTTCTCCTCTAAGGTTCTGATGGTTTCCTGTCTCACATTTAGGTCCTTTATCCATTTTGAGTTTATTTTTGTAAATGGTGTGAGAAAGTGGTCTAGTTTCAACCTTCTGCATGTTGCTGTCCAGTTCTCCCAGCACCATTTGTTAAAGAGGCTGTCTTTTTTCCATTGGATGTGCTTTCCTGCTTTGTCAAAGATGAGTTGGCCATATGTTTGTGGGTCTAGTTCTGGGGTTTCTATTCTATTCCATTGGTCTGTGTGTCTGTTTTTGTGCCAATACCATGCTGTCTTGATGATGACAGCTTTGTAGTAGAGGCTGAAGTCTGGGATTGTGATGCCTCCTGCTTTGGTCTTCTTCTTCAAAATTCCTTTGGCTATTCGGGGCCTTTTGTGGTTCCATATGAATTTTAGGATTGCTTGTTCTAGTTTCGAGAAGAATGCTGGTGCAATTTTGATTGGGATTGCATTGAATGTGTAGATAGCTTTGGGTAGTATTGACATTTTGACAATATTTATTTTTCCAATCCATGAGCAGGGAATGTCTTTCCATTTCTTTAAATCTTCTTCAATTACCTTCATAAGCTTTCTATAGTTTTCAGCATACAGATCCTTTACATCTTTGGTTAGATTTATTCCTAGGTATTTTATGCTTCTTGGTGCAATTGTGAATGGGATCAGTTTCTTTGTCTTTCTGTTGCTTCATTGTTAGTGTATAAGAATGCAACTGATTTCTGTACATTGATTTTGTATCCTGCAACTTTGCTGAATTCATGTATCAGTTCTAGCAGACTTTTGGTGGAGTCTATCGGATTTTCCATGTATAATATCATGTCATCTGCAAAAAGCGAAAGCTTGACTTCATCTTTGCCAATTTGGATGCCTTTGATTTCCTTTTGTTGTCTGATTGCTGATGCTAGCACTTCCAGCACTATGTTAAACAGCAACGGTGAGAGTGGGCATCCCTGTCGTGTTCCTGATCTCAGGGGAAAAGCTCTCAGTTTTTCCCCGTTGAGGATGATGTTAGCTGTGGGCTTTTCATAAATGGCTTTTATGATCGTAAAGTATGTTCCTTCTATCCCGACTTTCTCAAGGGTTTTTATTAAGAAAGGGTGCTGGATTTTGTCAAAGGCCTTTTCTGCATCGATTGACAGGATCATATGGTTCTTCTCTTTTTTTTTGTTAATGTGATGTATCACGTTGATTGATTTGCGAATGTTGAACCAGCCCTGCATCCCAGGAATGAATCCCACTTGATCATGGTGAATAATTCTTTTTATATGCTGTTGAATTCGATTTGCTAGTATCTTATTGAGAATTTTGGCATCCATATTCATCAGGGATATTGGCCTGTAGTTCTCTTTTTTTACTGGGTCTCTGTCTGGTTTAGGAATCAAAGTAATACTGGCTTCATAGAATGAGTCTGGAAGTTTTCCTTCCCTTTCTATTTCTTGGAATAGCTTGAGAAGGATAGGTATTATCTCTGCTTTAAACGTCTGGTAGAACTCCCCTGGGAAGCCATCTGGTCCTGGACTCTTATTTGTTGGGAGATTTTTGATAACCGATTCAATTTCTTCGCTGGTTATGGGTCTGTTCAAGCTTTCTATTTCCTCCTGATTGAGTTTTGGAAGAGTGTGGGTGTTCAGGAATTTGTCCATTTCTTCCAGGTTGTCCAATTTGTTGGCATATAATTTTTCATAGTATTCCCTGATAATTGTTTGTATCTCTGAGGGATTGGTTGTCATAATTCCATTTTCATTCATGATTTTATCTATTTGGGTCATCTCCCTTTTCTTTTTGAGAAGCCTGGCTAGAGGTTTGTCAATTTTGTTTATTTTTTCAAAAAACCAACTCTTGGTTTCGTTGATCTGCTCTACAGTTTTTTTAGATTCTATATTGTTTATTTCTGCTCTGATCTTTATTATTTCTCTTCTTCTGCTGGGTTTAGGCTGCCTTTGCTGTTCTGCTTCTATTTCCTTTAGGTGTGCTGTTAGATTTTGTATTTGGGATTTTTCTTGTTTCTTGAGATAGGCCTGGATTGCAATGTATTTTCCTCTCAGGACTGCCTTCGCTGCGTCCCAAAGCGTTTGGATTGTTGTATTTTCATTTTCGTTTGTTTCCATATATTTTTTGATTTCTTCTCTAATTGCCTGGTTGACCCACTCATTCGTTAGTAGGGTGTTCTTTAACCTCCATGCTTTTGGAGGTTTTCCAGACTTTTTCCTGTGGTTGATTTCAAGCTTCATAGCATTGTGGTCTGAAAGTATGCATGGTATAATTTCAATTCTTGTAAACTTATGAAGGGCTGTTTTCTGGCCCAGTATGTTATCTATCTTGGAGAATGTTCCATGTGCACTCGAGAAGAAAGTATATTCTGTTGCTTTGGGATGCAGAGTTCTAAATATATCTGTCAAGTCCATCTGATCCAGTGTCTCATTCAGGGCCCTTGTTTCTTTATTGACCGTGTGTCTAGATGATCTATCCATTTCTGTAAGTGGGGTGTTAAAGTCCCCAGCAATTACCACATTCTTATCAATAAGGTTGCTTCTGTTTATGAGTAATTGTTTTATATATTTGGGGGCTCCGGTATTCGGCGCATAGACATTTATAATTGTTAGCTCTTCCTGATGGATAGACCCTGCAACTATTATATAATGTCCTTCTTCATCTCTTGTTACAGCCTTTAATTTAAAGTCTAGTTTGTCTGATATAAGTATGGCTACTCCAGCTTTCTTCTGGCTTCCAGTAGCATGATAAATAGTTCTCCATCCCCTCACTCTGAATCTACAGGTGTCCTCAGGTCTAAAATGAGTCTCTTGTAGACAGCAAATAGATGGGTCTTGTTTTTTTATCCATTCTGATACCCTATGTCTTTTGGTTGGCGCATTTAATCCATTTACATTCAGTGTTATTATAGAAAGATACGGGTTTAGAGTCATTGTGATGTCTGCATGTTTTATGCTTGTAGTGATGTCTCTGGTACTTTGTCTCACAGGGTCCCCCTTAGGATCTCTTGTAGGGCTGGTTTAGTGGTGACAAATTCCTTCAGTTTTTGTTTGTTTGGGAAGACCTTTATCTCTCCTTCTATTCTAAATGACAGACTTGCTGGATAAAGGATTCTCGGCTGCATATTTTTGCTGTCTAGCACCCTGAAAATCTCGTGCCAATTCTTTCTGGCCTGCCAAGTTTCAAAAGAGAGATCAGTCACGAGTCTTATAGGTCTCCCTTTATATGTGAGGGCACGTTTACCCCTTGCTGCTTTCAGAATTTTCTCTTTATCCTTGTATTTTGCCAGTTTCACTATGATATGTCGTGCAGAAGATCGATTCAAGTTACGTCTGAAGGGAGTTCTCTGTGCCTCTTGGATTTCAATGCCTTTTTCCTTCCCCAGTTCAGGGAAGTTCTCAGCTATTATTTCTTCAAGTACCCCTTCAGCACCTTTCCCTCTCTCTTCCTCCTCTGGGATACCAATTATGCGTATATTATTTCTTTTTAGTGTATCACTTAGTTCTCTAATTTTCCCCTCATACTCCTGGATTTTTTTATCTCTCTTTTTCTCAGCTTCCTCTTTTTCCATAACTTTATCTTCTAGTTCACCTATTCTCTCCTCTGCCTCTTCCATCCGAGCCGTGGTGGTTTGCATTTTGTTTTCCATTTCCTTTAAAGCGTTTTTCAGCTCCTCGTGACTGTTCCTTAGTCCCCTGATGTCTGTAGCAAGAGATTCTCTGCTGTCCTGTATGCTGTTTTCCAGCCCAGCGATTAATTTTATGACTATTATTCTAAATTCACTTTCTGTTATATTATTTAAATCCTTTTTGATCAGCTCATTAGCTGTTGTTATTTCCTGGAGATTCTTCTGAGGGGAATTCTTCCGCTTGGTCATTTTGGATAGTCCCTGGTGTGGTGAGGGCCTGCAGGGCACTTCCCCTGTGCTGTGGTGTATAACTGGAGTTGGTGGGCGGGGCCGCAGTCCGACCTGATGTCTGCCCCCAGCCCACCGCTGGGGCCACAGTCAGACTGGTGTGTGCCTTCTCTTCCCCTCTCCTAGGGGCGGGATTCACTGTGGGGTGGCGTGGCCCGTCTGGGCTACTTGCACACTGCCAGGCTTGTGATGCTGGGGATCTGGCGTATTAGCTGGGGTGGGAAGGCAAGGTGCACGGCGGCAGGGGGGGCAGGCTTAGCTCGCTTCTCCTTAGGTGATCCACTTCAGGAGGGGCCCTGTGGCAGCCGGAGGGAGTCAGATCGCTGCCGGAGGTTTGGCTCCGCAGAAGCACAGAGTTGGGTGTTCTCACGGAGCGAGCAATTTCCCTGGCCGGAGCCGGTTCCCTTTGGGATTTTGGCTGGGGGATGGGCGAGGGAGATGGCGCTGGCTAGCGCCTTTGTTCCCCGCCAAACTGAGCTCTGTCGTCCGGGGGCTCCGCAGCTCACCCTCCTTTTGTCCTCCAGCCTTCCCGCTTTCCGAGCAGAGCTGTTAACTTATGACCTCCCAGACGCTAAGTCGCGCTTGCTGTCGGAACACAGTCCGTCAGGCCCCTCCGCTTTTGCAAGCCGGACTCGGGGGCTCTGCTTGGCCGGCGAGCCGCCCCTCCGCCCCGGCTCCCTCCCGCCAGTCCGTGGAGCGCGCACCGCCTCGCCGCCCTTCCTACCCTCTTCCGTGGGCCTCTCGTCTGCACTTGGGTCCGGTGACTCTGTTCTGCTAATCCTCTGGCGGTTTTCTGGGTTATTTAGGCAGGTGTAGGTGGAATCTAAGTGATCAGCAGGACGCGCGGTGAGCCCAGCGTCCCCCTAGCCGCCATCTTCCCAGAATCCCCGTTTTTGTCTTTTCTAAACTCTATGATATCTGACTTGAAATGATTAAATTCATAAAGTTCCCTCTCCTAGATTTTCCTCTTTTCTCACAATGTATTCCTTCTCAGGTATTCTTCCCATATTAGATGACTTACACATTTATATCCTTGGATCAAACATCCTTTCCAAATTTCTGATTTATAGACCCAAATAATAATTCTACCTGGATGTCTTACAGTCACTTGAAATCAGATATGTCCAAAAATGAACTCATAATCTTTCTACCACTCTCTAGTGTTCTCTAACTAGGTAAATCATACCACCATACATCCTCAAGTACAAGTCAGAGGGAATCATCCTTTGTACCCATCTTTTCTTTATCATCCCTTATTTACCAGGGTATGTAATCCTGCCTCTTTTTTTTGTTATTAAATATTTTCCTTTTTCAAGCCACTATCAAGCCATTGACAGATACCAACAAGTCTTTAATTAGCCCCCTTGCATTTACTCTATAACTCCATCCCTTCCTTCACATTGAAGAGTTACCTATTTAGAATGCAAATATTAACTTGTCATTCCCTTGTGTAACCCCCTTCAATGATTTCCCATGCATTTTGGGTAATAAAAATTCCTTAATGCTTTAAAATAGCTTAAACCATCAGGCATAATTTAGTCTTGCTGACTTCTTCAGCTTCATCTCTTTTCACTCTGCTAAGTAAATGTCTGTCTTCTCTATCAGATTTAAACTCCATGAAAAACACTTGTTTTGGCACTTAGTAGCCGTTCAATATATTTTTATTGAATGGATAAAATGTATCATGATATTCTTTTCATATTTATATGGAACTGTCACTATTTTGGTATTAGATGTTTAATATTATTTATGAATCTGTTCAACTTCATTTTAAGTACAACATTTTACTTTATCATATCCCCAAAGAGATCTCCTCTCATCAATACGCTGTGCAGAATTTCTGCCACTATTTGCTTATAGACCTTGGGACTAGCTTTGCCCTCTTAGAAGGGTTATATGTTCTGATCATTTGCCCATGTGGTTAGCCTATACATTCTGAGCCATACGGCAACAATTGCAGGTTTCTTTCCTTCTCTTTCTTTTTTTTAGCAAAAATTTGGGGTGCAATATTACAAATAAACTTCTGTCCACATACATGATGCGGCACTATGATTACCATAATACTTACTATTTAACTATTTTAGCTTCCTCTTTCTCTATAGAATATGATTTTTTTTTCTCTTTAACCATTTCACCTTCACTACTTAATAGGCAACATTTCTACAGACATATATGCTTGAGATCTATTTATATGTCATTAAATAGGTAGAGAACATTCATCCATTTATTTTAAGATATTTATTGAATAGTTAGAGAATCGTGAATAATAATGCTACATGCTGTTCAATGCCTGTGAGACAGTGCTGACTATTCGGTAGAAGGCTTTGGAATCTACAGTCTGGTTTTGAATCTTCATTGCACCACATGAAAGCTATTCAAGCTCCTTGTTTTCTGTTTCCTTGTGTATAACATAGAAATAAAAAAATACTTTACTTTATAGAACTATTGTGAGGACAAAGAAAGAAAGCACTCATAGTACCTTGCACGTAGTAAGCAATTAATAAATCTTAGCAATTACTAAAGTAAAACTTAGGAAGATAAATCATTTGAAATTTTTGCTTGTACTATAAAATATTTAAATCTGATATATCAAGACTTATTTTTTCAAATTTAATATTTCTGACATTGTATAAGTAGGGTATATAAATATTAAATCATTCAAACTGCAAAATGGTATTATAATAAAAAGTATCTCCACCACCCTTGTAGAATTACATTTGAAACTAGTAATATTTTTTAAATAATAACACTTTACAGTATTTATAACATGTTTGACACATTTAGATCATAAAAATTGCTGAGTACCTTACATACTTAAGTGGGAAGAGTATTCTACTCTTAATACTCAAGTCATAGTTAGGTTTTGTAACATTCTGATGTACAAGAAAGTATAATTGTTGAGTTCATGTGTGAAATAATGCCATTATCAAGCTCACTACATGCATGGTAACAATGAAATCTGTGAATGAGAATCATAAATCTTGTATAAGAGGGATCCACCTGTGGCTTTATGATCTTGGAACTCAGCCATAATTTTTCAACACCAATGAAAGTGCACCTGTCTCTCAGATAAGAACACACAGTGGTCATTAATTATATTCTTTCTTTCATTATCTCATGGGCTTGGAACCATTAGTGTTATTTATAGGACAGACTTTGTGTTTGATTTAAGTCATGCTGAAAGCTGCAGCCCATGTGTGAGTTGCTTTGGCAATATCACGGTTTGATCATGTAGTGAAGACATCAGAAACAAAACGTGTTTTGGATTATGCTAGGCTATGCTTAAACTATTCTTTAAGAAAGACAAAATCATAAAGAATGTTGCAAGTTAATACTATGTTCAGACTTCCAGGAGTTTGGTGCACCTTTAACTTGACAACTTATCATAGAGCCCTGAGAAAGTAGAAGGGAGGAAAAAAGAAAGCCAGGATTCCAGGTAGCATAATAAATTTCCAGCAAAAAGTCTATCAAGTAGACTTGAGTAGAGTAAGAGAAAGTAGAGAAAGTTGAAGTATGTGGGGAGCTTTGTTCAAAAGAGAGATCATTCCCTTTCTAATTTTCTTATCCTTTAAAATGTGTTCATTGGCAAATATTAGGTTATATTATTACTTTTATTTTCCCCGTCGTATCTCCACTATTTTCTCTCCTTTGCCTTCTCTAAATATTAGAGTTGCTGTTGACATATTTTTGTTCATTAAAAACTTTATTGACAAATACACAGGGACTGTGAGAGACACCATGAGGAAGGAGTAGAAGAAGAGAAAAAAATGGTCAAAAAAGAAAGGGCAAAAGAAAAAGACAGGAAGAGGTATTACAGAAGGAAAAGGATGAGATCCCTACTTTCCAGTGTCTAAAATATTCCCATGTGTAATGGTCTCTGGCTAGAGACAGTGTATTGTGTACTCTGTTAGGGTTGCCGTAACAAAGTGCCAAAGACTGGATGGCTTCAAACAACAAAAATTTCTTTTTTCACAACTCTGGAGGCTAGGAGTCCAAGATCAAGGTGTCAGCAGGGTTGATTTCTTCTTGGGCCTCTCTCAAGCTTGGCTTGTAGATGGCCTTCTTCCTCTGGTGTCTTCACATCATCTTCCTTCTGTGTATTTGTGTCCTAATTTCCTCTTCTTATGAGGACACTAGTCATATTGACTTAGGGCTCACCCACATGACCTCACTTTTACTTAATCACCTCTTTAAAGTCCCTATCTCTAAATACCATTGAATTTGAGGTACTGGAGTTAGGATTTCAACATAAGAATTGGGGGGCGGGGGGCACATTCAAATTTCTATAATGGATTTTTGAGCAAATGAGAATACAAAGAGTAGAACATTTAATTCCAGCCAGAGAAATTTAGGATAGGTTCTGATAGAGGGAGTATATATTCTTAAATTCATATACATGTCATTACAGAATGGTAGGTTTGAGTTTTAGAGCTCTGGGGATTTTCAATCAATTTTTAATATATTGAATATGTAATGTCATATGTATAAGTAGGATTAATTTTGGAGGAGGGAAGCTATATATGATGTCTTTAGCTACTATTTATGTGAGAGGAATATTGAAACATGACAAACTCTTTGCATTAACATTCAATTCAAAGAAATATTTTGTACTAAAGAATGTTTTAGTTATAAGCATATACATAGGTTGTTTCCCAAAATTATTTCCAAATGTATGTACCCTAATACATTTCCCTGTAGTTTTATTTCTTTGCTACCACTCTGGGATAAGAACCTGAAATACACAAGAGTTAGATAGGTTTAGTTTAAAATGAAAACAAAAGTCCATTATTTATATGCTCAAGTTTTTAAAACATTAACACGTTATAAACCCAGAAATGAAAAACTAGAAAGGTATGCAAGCATTCTAAATTGAGTTGTCTCCTATTTGTTACATGTTAAATCTTTTTTTAAAGAAGGAATGCTGTTACAGTTTTGTAATCAGACGGGTTTAAGTTCAGACTACATTTCTATTGTCTACAACTCTTTCTATACTGAGAAGATAAAGCATTCTATTTACAATGTAATTACTGTTTCTTTTTCCTGCATACTAATGTAACACGTCTACCGTAGACTGAATATCTGTATACCCCCCAAATTCATGTTGAAACCTAATCCCCAAATTGATGGTAGTTGGAGGTGAAGCCTTTGGGAGAGGATTAGATCCTGAGGGCAGAGACCTCATGAATGGGATAAGTGCCTTTATAAAAGAGAGCCCAGAGCGTTCCCTTCTCCCTTCTGCCACCCAAGAAGACACAGTGAGAAGACAGCGTATGTGAACCAGGAAGCAGGGACTGACCAGACACTGAATCTGCCAGTGACTTGATCTTGGACTTCAGATCCAGAACTGTGAAAAATAAATTCATGTTGTTCATGAGCCACCCAGTCTCTTGTATTACAGACGACGTCTCTGTAAATTTGGATATCAAGAACAACTTGAAGAATTCCATCTGTCATTAGAGGGAAAGAGCCACCTTAGACACCTTAAATAAGTAAATCGCAAAAGATAAAATCTAATAGTTTTTTATAAGTCACACACACTGTGATTTAATCTAGAGGCTTTACTTAAGAATTTGCAGTACTTAACTGGTTTATACTGATGATGACAAAGTTGAAGATTGCAACAAGAATGCTAATACTGGTGATGGTGAAGCTGTAGTTTCATTAATCAAGATGATTAAGTAGCTGGAAATTGTCTTTGCTTCCTCTTTATCACTTCTGGTCCAGAGGGGCCAGGCAACTCTAAACACTTTTGGAAGCTCGTTATCTCTAAAACTTGGCTTTCCAACAGCTATAATATCTCCTGTATCTAAGTGTATTATCCATCTCTCAATTCTGTTATACTACCAAGGTAATAATTCTTAGTGCAGTGGAAGTTGACATTCAGAATTTTCTAAAAATGTCATTAGGGTTAATTTTAGGCAAAATGGCAGGCTACCAAAGTAAGTGCATCTAAGTTACACTATTGCCTAAAGTTGATCTTTTATCTCAGAGTTTATATGTGCATCTAGCTTATGGTTTTGTTGTGAATAATTAGTTATGATTGAGGTATGACCTAATTACTTGATCATATATTAAATATATATTTATACAGTCTTAAAATTTAAATTTATATTTTCTGTAACATAAATAAGAAAACAGAGGATCCATGGACAGATTTATAGCTTTGGCTATGCTATGGCTATTATGCAATTATGTGGCTGTTAATTTTTTAAACCTTTATATATATACTATTAAATCTAGAAAATGCACAAGTCCCCAGTCTGTGTCTCAGGGTACCACAAAGTGAACATACCACCATAAATAATACCAAGATCAAGAAATAAAACACTGTCCGTATCCCAGAAACACTCCTTTTACCCATTTCATCATTGATGCAGTATTCTTCTTTTTAAACCTCTTCCACAAAGCAAACCAATAACCTGACTTCTAACTGTATAGGGTAATTTTGCTGGTATTGAACTTTACACAAATAAACCATTCTGTATGTATTCTTTTCTTGTTTTGCTCAATATTATTATTTTCAGCTCCGTGTGTGTCGTTGTGTACCAGTAGTGTGTTAATTTTCATGTTTGAAAATGTCTTAAACTATGCTCCCGGAAGCAAAACCCGAGACCACAGTTTGTGTTAAAGAGATTTTATCATTCCTGATAAAATTTCAGGAAACAAATGGTAGGGGACAGTGGACGTGGGTTTGGGAAGGTTGGAGGGCATGAGTACAATAGAAAGCAAAATTCTCAGGAGGGGTGCTTGTCCATCTCACAGGGGAGCTCTGGGCAGAGTGTAACTTCAAGTCAGAGGTGTCTGGATCAGGGGTAAAGGAGCTGGGAAACGTACTCTTGAATCTGTCACTCATTAGTTTAGGGTCGCCTATAGGGTACATGAAGATTTATGTGCACTCTCTGTGCACAGCCTTCTGATCTAGAGATGCAAGTGTTGGCTGTTGAAAATGAAAGCACATGCACGAAAATGGCAAAGTGATACAAGGAGATATGGGTGGAGCATTATAAGACCTGTTACAAATAGAATACCTTTGTATTAAATACACCATGATTTACTTATTCATGATACTATTGAAAGACATTTGAGTTGATTTCCAGCCTTGGGCTCTTATGAATAATGATGCTGTGAACATTCTTTCGCTTGTCTTTTGGTGGACTTGTGTATGTATTGCTCTTAGCTTCTCATTTAGTGGAAGATACCAGCAGTTCTCCATAGCAGTTAAATAGTTCCTACTTCCATCTGGAGAGTGTGAGACTTGCAGTTCTCTAGTCTCAGCAAAATTTGAGGTCTGTCAGCTTCCTTTTTAGCCATTCTATTTTGAGTTTCCATTTACGATTTCTAATAGAGTTGGCCATTTTTTCATCTGTTCACCATTTGGATATTCTCCTTTATGAAGTTGTATCTTTTATGTTTCTTGGATTGCCTTTATCTTGTTAATTTATTAGAGTTCTTTATATAATTTAGATTTGAGTCCATAGTTGGTTACATTGTGCAGTACGCTGAATCATGGCCACCTAACTGTATCTGGTCTTAATCCCTGGAATCTGTAAATGTTACCTAATATGATAAATATTTTTGGATGTGATAAAATTAAGGATTTTGAGAAGGAGAGATTACATTGGTTTATCTTGGTAGACCAAATATACAATCACATGCATCATTTTAAGAGGGAGGCAGAGGGAGATTTGGCACGGGCACAGGACTTAGAGCCACAATTGATGCAGTCATCAGGAACTGGAAGAGGCAAAGAGCAGTTTCTCAGTTAGGGCCTGCTGACACTTTGATTTTAGTCCAATGATACTGATTTTAGACTCTAGTCATCCAGAACTCTGAAAGAATATCTTTCTGTTGTCTTAATTCAATAGGTTTGTGGTAATCAGTTAGAGCTTTAAGAAAATTCTCATCTTGGGGCACCTGGGTGGCTCAGTGGCTAAGCATCCCACTCTTGATTTCAGCTTAGATCATGATCTCACGATTGGTGAGATCAAGCCCTGGATCAGGCTCTGCACTGACAGCATGGAGCCTGCTTCGGATTCTTTCTCTCCATCTCTCTCTGCCCCACTCCTTCTCTCTCTCTTTCTCAAAATAAATAAATAAACATAAAAAAAGAAAATTCTCATCTCTACTGTATAGCTTATGTTTTCATTCTCCTAATGGTGTCTTTGATCTAAAAAAGCCCCCAATATGATTGTAGTACAATTTATGATCTCTTTCTTATGGTTAGTGCCTTTTTCCCACCATGTTTAAGCAATGTTTCCCTCTCCTAATGACATGAAGATATTCTCCCATGTTATCTTGTGTTACCTTTCATCTTTATGTTTATCAACCACCTAGAATGGATTTTTATATATAATATGAGGTATGGAAGTTAGGTTTTATTTTTTCCCCTTAACAGATTTCCTTTGAATTGGGGACCATTTATTAAGATAACTGCACTTTTTCCTTGATACTGGAGGCACCTTTCTTGTAAATGAGATTATTGTATGTTATAGATCTATTTCTCTGCTTCCCTCTCTATTCCATTGATCTATTTGTCCTTGCACAAACACACATGTCTGAATTAATTTTGTCTTATAATAAGTCCTGATATTAAGAAGAGTAAATTCTCCAGTCTTGTTCTTCAAAGTTGTCTTGGCTATTTAACCTATGCATATCAATAACCATCTTGTAATCATTTGGTCAATTTTCACACCAAAAAAAAATCTGATGGGATTTTGAATTTTATTGACTATACACAACAATTTGGAGAAAATTGGGGGCATTTAAAAGTGAGCCTTTCAATTCATAAATACGATATTTCCTTCCATTTATTTAAGATTTATTTAGTGTCTCAAGATAATGCTTTAAAATGTTTATTAAATGTATTTCTAAATGTTTGATGTGTTATTATTTATTACAAATGGTGACTTGAAAATTTTCTTAACTCTGTGTATCTGATAAATAGGAATATGAATTTATTTTTTTGAAAATACTGATTATCGGGCCAGATGGGTAAACTCACTTATTTACTATAAAAAAGTTTTCATTTGCATTTTCTATATACACAGTCATGTACAAATAAATTATATATTTTGTTCATTCTAAGATTCATAGTTGTTGCTTTCTTTCTTCTGTTTTTTTTTTCTTTTTAAAAAAAAATTTTATTCATGAGGCTCTCCACTACAGTTTGAATATAGTGCTAATAGTGGACATCCATTTCTTGTTCCTAATATCAGAGGGAAAGATTTGCCATTAAGTATGAGATTTACTTAGATTAAAAAAAATTTGTTAATGTTTACTTATTTTTGAGAGATAGAGACAGAGTGTGAGTAGGGGAAGGGCAGAGAGAGGGAGACACAGAATCTGAAGCAGGCTCCAGGCTCTGAGGGGTTAGCACAGAAACTGGCATGGGACATGAACCCACAAACCGTGAGATCTTAACCTGAGCCAAAGTTAGATGCTCAACCAACTGAGCTACCCAGGCACCCCAGGATTTACTTAGATTTTTTTGTTGATCTTCTTTATCAGATTAAGAATATTCCCTTCTAAGCACAGATGTTTCTAGTGGACTCAAATCAATAAAATTGACCTGATCCAAAAAGAGGTATATATATATATATATATATATATTCCCTTCTAATCTCTATTTTACTTTTTAAATATTTACTTATTTATTTATTTATTTATTTAACCAAAAATGTATGTATGTTTTGTTCTAGATGTTGAGACAAGAATTTGATTCCCTTTCCCTTTATTCTGTTAATGTCCTGAATTACATCAATTGATTTTCTATTGTTAATAAATATAACCTGGTAATGACATTTTATTCCTTTTATATATGACTAGATTTGGTTTGTCAATACTTTGAATATGAATATTTTCAGCTATATTTATCAATGAAATCAGCCTGTAATGTTCTCTTCCTATAATATTCTCTTCAGATTTTGGCATCAAGATTATTTTAGCTCCATAAAACAAGTTTGGATGTATTTTCTTCTTCTCCATATTAGGAACGAGTTCTTACAAGACTGACCTTATTTCTTCCTTAAATTAATTGATAAAGTTTATTGATGAAACTATCTGAGGCAGAGTTTTGTTGTATAAAAGTTTTGGGATTTTTTTTCTTTACCCATCCCCCCACCTCTCTCCCCTCTGGCAACCACAAGCTTATTCTCTGTATTTATGAGTCTGTTTCTGGTTTCTGTTAGTTTGTTCATTTGTTTTGTTTTCTTGGGTTCCACATATAAGTGAAATCATATGGTATTTGTCTTTCTCTGACTTATTTCACTTGGCATAATAATCTCTAGTTCCATCCATGTTGTTTCAAATGGCAAGATTTCATTTTCTTATGACCAAGTAATTTTTCCATTGTGTGTGTGTGTGTGTGTGTGTGTGTGCGCGCGTGTGTGTGTGTGTATACCACATCTTTTTTTTTTTTTTTTTCAACGTTTATTTATTTTTGGGACCGAGAGAGACAGAGCATGAACGGGGGAGGGGCAGAGAGAGAGGGAGACACAGAATCGGAAACAGGCTCCAGGCTCTGAGCCATCAGCCCAGAGCCCGACGCGGGGCTCGAACTCACGGACCGCGAGATCGTGACCTGGCTGAAGTCGGACGCTTAACCGACTGCGCCACCCAGGCGCCCCAATATACCACATCTTTTTAATCCATTCATCTATCAGTGGACAATAGGTATCTCCCATATTTTGGTTATTATAAATAATGCTGCAACAATCATAGAAGTTCATATATCTTTTCAAATTAGTGTTTTTATTTTCTTTAGGCGTGAAATTACTGGATTACATAGTATTTCAATTTTTAATTTTTTGAGGAAAATTCATACTGTTTTCCGGAGTGGTTGTACCAATTTACATTCCCACCAACAATGCATAAGGGTTCCCTTTTCTCTACATCCTTGCTTATTATTTCTTGTATTTTTTATACTAGTGATCATAACTGGTATGAGATAATTATCTATTTTGATTTGCATTTCCCCCATAATTAGTGATGTTGAGAATCTCTTTATGTATCTGTTGGCCATCTGTATGTCTTTGGAAAAATGTCTGTTCAGGTCTTCTGCCTAGATTTTAATTGGATTGTTTGTTGATTGATTTTGTGTTGAGTTGTATGAGTTCTTTATATATTTTGGGTATTAATTGGATAATATATCCTTATTGGATTTATCACTTGCATTTATCTCCTCCCATTCAGTAAGTTGCCTTCTTGTTTTGTATGGTTTGCTTGCTGTGCAAATATTTTTAGTTTAATGTAGTTTCATTTGTTTATTTTTGCATTTGTTTCCCTTGCCTGAGGAGACAGATACAGAAAAATATTAGTAAAACTGATGTCCAAGAGTTTACTGTCTCTGTTTTCTTTTAGGACTTTTATACTTTAAAGTCTTACATTTAGGTCTTTAATACATTTTGAAGGTGTGTGTGTGCGTGTGTGTCTGTGTGTGCATGTGCACGTGTGGTATAATAAAGTGGTCCAGTTTCATTCTTTTGCATGTAGTTGACCAGTTTTCCTAATACCATTTGTTGAAGAGACTGTTTTTCTCCAGTGCATATCCTTACCCCCTTTGTCATAGAGTAATTGACCATATAAATGTGGGTTTATTTCTGGGCTCTCTATCCTGTTCCATTGATCTGTCTGTCTTTGTACCAGTACCATACTGCTTTGATTAATATAGCTTTGTAGTATGTTTTGAAGTCTGGGATTGTGATACCTTCAGCTTTGTTCTTGTTTCTCAAGATTGTTTTGGCTATTTGGGGTCTTCTGTGGTTTAATACAAGTTTTAGGATTATCTATTGTTGTTCTATGGAAAATGCTATTGGCATTTTGATAAGGATTATATTAAATCTGCACATTGCTTTGGGTGGTATGGACATTTTAACAAAATCCTGCCAATCATGAGCATGGTATATCGTTCAATTTATTTGTGTCTCCCTCAGCTTTTTTCATCAAAGTACAGGCCTTCGCCTCCCTGGTTAAAGTTACTCCTTGGTATTTAATCTTTTTTGATGCAATTGTAAATAGGATTGTTTTCCTAATGTCTCCTTCTGCTAATTGATTATGAGTGTATAGAAACACAAGAGATCTGTACATTAATTTTGAATCCTGCAACTTTACTGAATTCACTTATTTGTTCTAATAGCTTCACAAGATTTGTATCTACTGATTTGAATAAAAATATTATGGATTCAAGGAAATTATTTTCTTCTTATGTCAATTTAGCAGACTGTGCTTTTCTGAGAATTTTATATCTTCACATATTTTCTAATTTAGTGGCATAAACTTATTTGTAAAATGATTTTGATCTTTTTATTATACGATCTTTTTAAAGTCTATGTGATCTGAGGTACAGTTCCTTTTCAACCTTGTTATTAGATTTTTTATGCTTTAATTCTTTTTTTATCAGTATCACCAGGGGATAATTTTTGTTATAATCAAAGATTCACATTTGTTTCCATGTTACTCTCTATTGTTTTATCTTTTATATTCCTTTCATTATATTTTTATTCATATATATTACTGTTGTTTTCTGTCTCTCTTAGATGAATGCTTAGGACTGTTGATTTCCATTTTTTTTTTTCTGCTCTAATGTATGTATTTTAGGATGCTCCACCCTTAGCTTTAGGTCTTCTCTTTGCATGGTGCCTTAGAGTGTCTTCCTACAAGCTTCTGTCCCTTTCTCAAAAGTAGAAAGACTGCTGATTCTCACCCACCCACAGGAGGGGGACAGGGGCATTCTTTGTTGAACTGATTAAGACCTAGTCTTAGGCAAACACTTCTTCAATGGGTATTGAAGTAGGACCATCTGGTGGACTTATCCCAAACCCAGATTTAGGTCTGTGCCATGCATGTACTCTCCTTCTCCTCCAAGGAGTGTGTGTGTGTGTGTGTGTGTGTGTCTGTGTGTGTCTGTGTCTGTGTGTGTGTGCATTTGCGGGTGTGTGTGTGTGTGCATGTGCGTGTGTGTGTGTGTGTGTGTGCGTGTTTATTTCCCTTCACCTGTTGCAATGAGTTTTCTTAAGGTCCCTCTGAGTGATACTGTTTGTTGCCATTCCACCACCATTTTAAGACTTTTTTTTCTCCCCATGAATAAATGAGGGGAACGATCTGGGCAGTCTGTGCCATTTCTAAAAGTGGTTATTCGTAGATACTAATAGGCTTGTACCTTATAGGAGGCTTTCTCATGACTCTCATTGGTCTTATTTGAGAAAAGAGCTTGAGAGATGGTATGAATTTTCCTTGTGTCTATGGTTCCCAACCATTCTATTTTCTATTGCTGTCCCACATTTAGCCTGCAGCAATTTGTTAAAACTTTCAACTGAGTTCTTCTATATGTTCATTGGTACCTGTTGTTGTTATAGGGGTAGCAACAATGCTCTTTCCTTCTTTCTATTTTCTGTGTGGAACCAGATATTTATTTTTAAGTCTTTTATTATCAAGAGACAACAAGAATCTTAGTCCTAGGGATCAGGGCATTCTGAGATTTTTCTAGGTCAATGATCATCAAATGAGATAGAGTAGAGTCTATAATAGTTCAAAGATGGAATAGGTAGATAAGTGGGCAGTGATGTTATTTCCCTATAATTTTTGTGTGATTACTTTATGGAAAGAATCAAAATGGGATGTTATTTAATCTGCTCTTTGAGAGAGATAAATGCAACCATAAGCATTAGGTTAAATGCAAAAATGGCTACTTTGGGGTGAGCTGAAACAAAGAAAAGAAACAACCAAACAAAAATCATGGGTGAGCAGTGTTAAGCTCTTGGTAAGACATTAAAATTTAGTACTTCTTTCCACTTCATTTAATGGATTTTGAAGCCATTCTTCAGTATTTTCTCAATTATATATTATGACAAAGTATCCTGGGAATTAAATTAAAGGGCCATAAATAATGTAGAACAAATACTTAGAAGACTGTTTAGAAGACTTTACCACTGAATTATGAAATTCACCCTTTCCTCTGTAGGATGATAAGTGGATAATAAAAGAAATCAAACTGAGTGGGAAGTGTAAATCCAACGTAATACAATTAATGGTAAATCCTAGATAGATCTCTGCCATTGCTCAAGAAAGTTAAAGTCTCCCTTCCTAAGATGTAATTGTTGTGTAATAAGCAGTGTGAGCTTTATTAGGATTTTGTGGCTAGCAGAAACATCCACTCCATTCACTTTACTGGTAAGTATTTTTGTACTTTAACATGAATAAATTAAAAACACTGGCTCAGAGGGGTCTTTCTCTTTCCTTTGGTACTTTTGGTAACAGATGACTAGTCTAGTTGTAGGGCAGTTTTACCATCCTGCCCATGGTCTCTCTCATTAGGCATTTCTAAGAGCTGAATTGTGTGAACTCGGCTCTCTCCACCTTCAAGAAAATATCAGTTACCCAAGCTTGTGGAATGAAGGGAAAACACATGTTCTCTATTATACCCCTTGTTGTCCACCACAATTTTATGTTTTTAAAGGGAACTGATATGCCTCTGCTTTGTTGTTTGGATAGTTTTAATATAGAAAATATTATGTATGCTAATCTTGGATAAATTGTAATAGTTCTCCAACAGAAAATCAAATAGCATGATAGATTCATCTGTGTGACTTTGTTAATTTTATTTTTTATTTTCTGTGCCCCAGGTTTTTTTCCATTTTTTTCTTTTTTCTGTGAAGGAGGTACAGTTCAGATATTTGTCTGGTTGCCTTCACATAATGTCACTCCTTCTACTTGTCTTTATATAAACTTACCATGGTTTATTCTTTAAGTATAAAAATGTATTTAAGCTAATTTTTTATGTCTGACCACCATCAGTAAGCTCAAGATTGTTATCAATCAAGATTGTTATGGAATCAGTTGACAGGCACCTTATACCCTATATCAGGAGTTGGCAAACTATGGCCCATATGCCAAATCCAGCCCACCACTTGTTTTATGTATACGCAGGAGCTAGGAATGATTTTTTACATGTATTGAATGTTTTTTTAAAAAACATCCAAAGAAGAATAATATTCATGACACATGAAAATGATATGGCATTTACAATTCAGTGCCCATAAATAAAGTTTTATTGGAACACAGCCACACTCATTTGTTTTTTGAATTATTTATGACTGCCTTCTGCTACAATGGCAGAGTCAAGTAGTTGCCAGAGAACTATATGGCCCACAAACCCTAAAATATTTATAACCTGCCAATTTAAAGAAAAGGTTTGCTGACTTCTGCTGTATATAAAGTGTCTAGATTGATCAAGATCTATAATATTTCAAAGGGAAAGAAGTGGGCTTAACAGTAGATGATGCAAAGGGCTGGATATTGTCAACTTTATCCTAGAATTCATGGCTTCCTAAGATATACCGGATATTTACAAAATAATGTATTTGACATTATTTTGACATTATTTGACATTATTTGACATTAATACTGATACCTCCCCAAGATGCACACATGGGTGGACTTTTAATCATTTAATCATTTCATGTGAAGAGCAGTTTTAAAATAATGAGAATGATTACTCAAATCACACATAGAAATTAATACCATATTTCTATTCTCACAACCTATCCATGTTTGGTGGTTCCTGTGTTCTAGTAAGTCATTTCTAATAAGCTCTCTCTTCATTATCTCACTTAAGAGGCATTGGAAGGAACTTTTTTAAAAAGCAAAATTATAACTAGAAACAAAATATCAGATATTTACTAAAAGTTCAGTTTTTAAAATATCTTATTACCCAAAAGGTTGTTTAATGTTCAAAAGTTCGTTTAAAAATAATTTTAAAATTATTTTTCCCATGACTACAAACAATTGAGTTTATCACCAATGAGAATAGCAATGTTTCACAGATAATTTCAGTAGAAAATTTATGTTATTTTAATTTATATTGATTTTTTCAAAGCATATACTGACAGCTCACCTACTTATACCAAATATTCTTTTACAGCCTTTCTAATATCAAGACAATACTTCTATCCCAAAAGCTTCTATATTTTCTTACCAGAGCTGATTCCTTTTATTTTGGTTTGCTAATCTAGTATCAGATATTAGCAGATTAATGTCAGCATTATTTCACTGTTAAACAGTAGTTCTAACTTTTTCATGGCATCAGTTTCATATTTTCCCAAACTCAGTTGTAGTAAACTGAGGACTCATGGACCTATGATTTATAACATATTCATACTATAAACCAACAGAGATAATAAAGGATATCCAAATGACAGAAGTTTGTAGACCTGCATGATTGATACAGGTATAACACCATTGCCCTTCCCAAAGTATTTTATTTTTGAAAAAATTTTTTTCAACGTTTTTATTTATTTTTGGGACAGAGAGAGACAGAGCATGAACGGGGGAGGGGCAGAGAGAGAGGGAGACACAGAATCGGAAACAGGCTCCAGGCTCTGAGCCATCAGCCCAGAGCCTGACACGGGGCTCGAACTCGGACCGCGAGATCGTGACCTGGCTGAAGTCGGACGCTTAACCGACTGCGCCACCCAGGCGCCCCTCCCAAAGTATTTTAATTTGATTGCCAAAAAACAATGCATGTCAGTCATGTGAACATAATGTGTTTTCTAAGGGTAGAAAAATAGAGAAAATTATATGTCAAAGATAACCAGAAAACAGAGGTAAACTTTCTCAAGTATGGATAAAATCAGGGCAAATTATATTAGCCAAAAAGAATTCTTATAATCTTCTAAATATTAAAACAGCAGAAAAACATTATTATATTTTTTTGTCCTGTCCTCAGTTCTTATTCTTAAAATTAACTATGGAAAAAAAATAGTGAAGCTAACTCAAATTATTTTGAGAAATATATTTATATTAAAAAAAAATAAGAGTCATGACTACAAAAAGACACAAATTGATTTGTGTCATATCCATGCCTAAAGCTTCCTAGGCTTTTTTTTTTTTCCAGCATGGTTCAAATCGCTTTAATTCAGTAAATCTTTTCAAATGCCCTTTATGTTCCAGGACCCATGTTAGGCTCAGAAGAGCATACAGAGTTGGTGAATGTGTAGGCCTGGTTCTCAAGATACTTATTGTCCCAACAGTTGATGTAGAATGTAGACAGTACCTACGATTATGAGAACAAAATTTTAAAGTAATAGTTTGCAATCTTGATTAAAGAGAAAACTGTGGATGCCATCATTATAGTTAGAACATTATTCCATACTCATTGAAAACTTCTGAACTGAGGGCAATTATGATTATGGTTATGTTTAAAATGCTATAGAGGGGAAGAATGAGCAAAGTTGTCTTTTGTTTTATTTGTTTGGTTTTGTTTTATTTTTCTCCTTTCAACCACTTTTCTCATAGATATTTAGAAATAGGGAGAAAAAATATCAAATTAATAATATTGACTATTGTATATCCGTGGCAATTTTACACCACCATTATTTCATGTCTTTATGGAATTGTTTTATTGTTCTTATTGTTAGAGAAAGATTTTCCAGTAAACATGACACACTGGAATTATTTGAAGTCAGTTTTACAGGGATTTAACAAAAATAGAAATAACAATGATTTACATAACATTTATTTAGTAACTTAATTAATTCCATGACTTCATTCCATATTTTATTCCTGATTTTCCCATAACTTGCCTCACCTCGATGTGGACCTAGTCTTCTTCAGCTTTACATATAATATATTAATATATTATACATATATATATCTGGATTCACATTTATATTTCTATGTTTTATATTTATATTTTATTATTTGGGATTATGTTATGGGTAGGTTTGCACACAGCTGCAGAGAGCCTCTTCACAAGCCTAAGAAATGTGTCCAAGGCCAGAGAAAAATCTTTGTTTATTTAGCTTACCCTGATTTAGTCTATTTTATGGATTTTATAAACTCTTCATAAGGATAGGCTGTTGTGAGTTTTTTTTTTTTAATTTCCAAATTGGTTCAATTTTTTTTTCTGCAATGAAAATCTCATAGGAAATCCATAACCTTAATTTTTTTATCTTCAACATTTTTAACAAAGCATGACAAAATCTGAAAGAGAGAAATTGTGGTTATTACTCTGTGTCTCACAGTTTTATCAGAAAAGCAGGACTAGTGTGAGAATTATGGAATAAAGGACTCCTTATAAGACCTCATGTAACTCTGGAAGAAGCTGAGGAGTAACTAGGGGTCTGGAAGGAAGGAGACCTGGAGCAGAGTGAGGGAGGGCAAGGACAAAGTGAGACCTATCACCCACTTTGCAGCTACTTCCGCCATATTGAACCACAATGACATTCAAAATGCAATGACTGCTGTTTAATTTCCAGTTTCTAAATGTGCTCATTTCTCTCTTCCCTAACTTTAACCAGGAATTATATAGGAAAGGTGATTCTGAGAAACAGTTTTCAGCTTAGCCAAGTTGACATAATGCAAAACTACCACACTGCTATTTTGAAGAATCATTTACATATTCATTCATTTAGTCTACAGCTATTTAATAAGCATTGACTACTTGTCCAGCTCCTTGTTAATTATTGAAGATAAAGTTACAAGAGAGAATGCCCCCTTTCCTCAAAATTCAATTTTTTTTCAGGTGCAAAAGATAAGAAGTATTAGAATAAAAATGTAGGAAGAAGTACAGGTAAAAAGTGGGAGACAATAGTTGAGGTCCTTTGAGAAGAGTTCACCAGTGAAACCTTCCTAGGCAATAAGACATGGAAACGGATGGATAGGCAGATGTGATGAATGGGGAAGGAAGAAGGGGAAGGAGACTGGCATGAAATGCCCCAGAATCAAGAGAGAGTATGGGGTCTTGGGAGAACTGAGACAAGTTCAGAGGAACTCGGATACTGAGTTCTCAAAAGAAACAGGTAACTTGTAATGGACAAATTGATGTTTCTTTGGTAAACTGTTATAAATATATATATTTTTTTCCTGGTTCCATACTTATTTCGAGAGTAACTCATTTATCTGAGGATTGTCATTTTAAAAGTACCTCTGATGTGTTTAATTGCTATTATTATCTCGCAGCAGATGTTTTAGAAATATGTAAGTCAGATAGACATTGCATTTTATTTTAAAATCTCAATTTAAATTTGTCTAAGTAAAATATAAACAAGAACATGTGTTTAAGCAAAGTTTTTTCTCTCTCTCCGTATCCTTCTAGCAGCAAGTCCTTTACTTCTGGGTGGTCACTATTGTGGTCTTTGTTTTTATACAAAGGAAAATATAGGAGGATTCTCCTGTAAACTAACTACAGTGGAATTTTGCTGAGAATTAGACTGCTAACCACAATCATGCATTACTTCCTGTGGTTGTTATCAGCCTGGTTAATCTCTAGTTACAATGATATGCTGTACTATTCAAAATTCAAAAAATGACATATTTGTACGGGGGGAGGAAAGAGAGAATGTTTCATCTTAGATTCAATTACCCAAGCTGTAAAATCCAAAGGTATATTCAATGAAGTAGGTAGCTGCACAATGTATAAAGAAAGAAAGCAAATGTTTTCCTCCCTATCTACAATAATCAACAGGGAAAAAATTCAATAATAAATATAAAATGTCTAGACAAATTAGAAAAATAACAAAAATATTCAGGTCTAATTATGTAGTGAAGTTTCAAATTTCTGGCGGGAGTTTTGTGCAGTTTTAAAGGCAATGTCAACATTTGTTTTAAGTAATAGTTACAGCCTATGTTAGCAGAGCATAGAAGGACCGTGTATAGAAAAATGAATCACGAATCCACAAATATCAAATCTATGTGACACAGGTTAATTATTGAAGATAAAATTATAAAAAAGAATGCATGGATAAGAAGATTAATGGAGGTGACGGAAAAATATGAGAATAGATTTCAGTGTTTGAATATCTGGGTGCATGTTTATATGTGTCAGGGACTCAAGTATAATAAAAGTATCATTTTAAATCAATGGGTAAATAATTATTTCATAAATGGTGCTGGATATTAATTTGCTGTAAAATATAATGAAATAGGCATCTATTACCTTTGATACAATTCTGATAAATTCAGGTTAAGTTGTAAAAATTGACCACATCCATTTCCTTTCCTGCAAATTGATGGGCTAAAATAAAATGGAAAACTTCCCACATATATATGAAGAAATTCCAGGGGTAGGGAGAATATAAAAAGCAAAAAAATGACCCCCTGTATAAAAGCACAAGAAAGAAAGATACTTGAAATAAATAATATACTTCCCATTTTGCCTGGGACAGTCTTGTCTCCAGTGTAATTGGACTTCCAAAAATGTCTTGGTTTAGATGACTCCAGTAATTATAAACAGGAACTAGAAGCTCATGAACTATTAATGCACCTGGTCCTGGTGTAGGAGATGGAGTGTGGTAGGAATGGAGTTTTTAATTTTGATGTCAGTGAGTTAGAGCGTAAGTTTCATGTTCACATGGGAACAGGAGGTAACGTTTGGAGTTCACCTAAGGAGGAGTTGGGACCCTTGAAGTCCTCTGTGGTTAATAAAATGTTGCTGGATCCCCTTTCAGGAATAAAGGATTTATGACCCCAGTTGTGAGGAATGCCTGGCAAACAGCCTTTTGTTGCCATCCCACTCTAGAAATTATTTCAGCTAGCTAAAGAGAACTGTCTCAGTAAAGCCATACCCCTTTCTCAGGGCGGTCAGCGTCCAATGACTGACAGGGGTACAGAGGCCTGGCTCGGTTTCCTTGGTGGGAAACAACTACAGAAGTCCACACCAGCTCGAAAGCCACACAAAGAGTAAGCAGATGCATTTAATGGAACTGCATTTCAGCTCCACTTCTTCCACCATCTAACTGTATTTCCTTCCCTTTCCTGGCATGGGTGTTCATCTAAAGGACACTTCCCAACGAATAGCTTGAACTCTCAACTTTTCTTCAGTCTCCCTTCCAGAGAACTCAGTCTGACTTGTATGCTTGGTGAAAGAGTGATCTAGAGATAACCCACCTCATGGCACAGAACGGCTGCCTATTTTTCCCAAGATTCTGAGTAGGGAGGGGACAAAAGACTCTTGGACAAGCTAAGTGATAGATGTGGACTTGCCCATGTTGAGGTCCAAATGTGCTCTGTGTAAGCCTCATGCTGAAAAATTATAAAATCCATCTTTAGTCAGAGATAGCACTTGACTTCACTGTCATAAAAGAGAAGTGCGAAACACCTCCTGGGCTGGAAATGATTCCTCTACCAAAAAAGAAATAGCTCACAACAAAAATTTACAAAACAAATCAAGAAAATTCAATATGGATTAATTGGTAGACATAAATATACTAAGGCATTCGTATTATACCATATTCTTATGGTATATTCTTAGTATATTGAGTTCTTAGTTTCAAGAATTTTCAAGATAACTAGATTAAAATTTTTAATTGGTAATTTAATGAATAGATTTAAAAAGAAAATAATTAGGCTTTTAGAAACAAGACACTATGAAATGGTAATTTTAAAATTTTAACAGAACTAATGTGAACTTCTAAAATGAAATGCAAACATTGCAGGGCACCTGGGTGGCTCAGTCAGTTGGGCACCAGACTTTTGATTTGGGCTCAGGTCATGATCTCACGGTTTGTGGGATCAAGCCCAATGTCAGGCTCTGTGCTGTCAACACGGAACCTGCTTGGGATTCTCTCTCTCTGTCTCTCTCTTTGCCCCTCCCTCGCTCACATGTGCATGTGTACATCTCTTAAAATAAATAATTTTTTAAACAAACAAAAATAAAATAAATAAAATGAAATAGACATTGTGATGAAAGGAGAAAAAAAAATCTCAGTGGATAGATTAAAGAAACCAGGGGCGCCTGGGTGGCGCAGTCAGTTAAGCGTCCGACTTCAGCCAGGTCACGATCTCGTGGTCCGTGAGTTCAAGCCCCGCATCAGGCTCTGGGCTGATGGCTCAGAGCCTGGAGCCTGTTTCCGATTCTGTGTCTCCCTCTCTCTCTGCCCCTCCCCCGTTCATGCTCTGTCTCTCTCTGTCCCAAAAATAAATAAACGTTGAAAAAAAATAATTAAAAAAGAAACCAAAGAAAAAATTAGTAATTTGGGATATAGAATTGAAAAAATTTCCCCAAGTGCAGTACAGAGATATAAAACTTGAAAATTATGAACGCGGTTTTGACACACAGACAATATAATGAGATAGTGCAACACATCACCTGTAAGTTTCTGAAAGACAAAATAGAATGGCAGTGAGGCAATATTTGAAAAACAGTAGCTGAAGAAAATTTGGAATAGATGAAAGGCAGGAATCCTAAGACTTGAGAAGCACAAGTTAATAGCAGGATAAATAAAAATTAACCATCACCTGGACACAACTTAGTGAAAATGTATAACACTGAAGACAAAGAGAAAATCTTCAAAGCAACTGTAGAAAAAACTCAGATAGCCTGCTTGCCAAGTGAAAACAATTTGGCTAAGAAGTTAAAATGTTTGCAATAGTCTAAAATGCCAACAAAATAGAGATCAAAAGACAAGGAGAAAATAGGGTCAACTTCCATAAGGATAATAATGTTCCACTAGAATTCTGGACTCCGCTAAATTGTTGTTTAAGATTCTACTCATGCAGATATAGAATAGATACAGGAAATAACTTACTCATTTTTAAGTGCTTAAGACAATTGAATTTTATCCTCTCTGTGTAGTTATAATAAGAAATCATTGGCAATGGCCAAAGACTAGTTTTGTAACATTTTTGGGGTCTTTGTAGCTAATATGCCACTTTAACATTTCTATGTAAGTTTCAGACATACACCACACACACACAGAGTTACCCTGGACAGGAATATTATTTCATGCTAGAAATGACGTTTTGTGTTTGAAGTCTGCGCAACTGAAATTTTACAAGATCTCATCAAATTTTGCTTTGCAAATTGCTGTGACGCCATTGCTTTGTTCTTTTCTTTTACTCTGATGCCATTGCTTCATTCTTATTTAACTCTCTGATTTAAGGCTCTTAAGTGGAGAGTCAATTTGTTAAAATTATGTGTGTGCATGTGTGTGTTTTAAAAGAATAAATTTCAGTTTTAAGGAGATATAAGTCATGGTGTATTTCCATAAGCCCTGAATAACATAATAATGACAATAATTATTTAGTTTAGTTTTATTTAGTATTATTTTCAGTATTCAATTGTATCCTTCTTTCTTTTCGTCACTTGATTTATTGCTCTCTTATCAGATAACTTTCATTATTTTGAAAACTTGATTTTTCCTTTACTATTTATCAAACATAATTCTCCTTTATCAAAATAGACTCTAGGGTTTTTTATTTGTTTCACTAGTTAATCATCATTTTCTTTTAGTTGCATCTATATGCATCTTTGCCAAAGAAATTAATATTTGCATTGATTTTTTTAAAAAACAACGCTGTAATTTTTAATAAAATGGGGTATTTATGGTTGTGCACAATTTGTTTGCCTTGGATATAAAAATATACTTAATGCTTTCAGTTTTGCAAGTCAGAGCCTTTTAGTAAGCAAGGTCTAGAGTGCCATCAACATTACTGGCACCCATTTTCTTTGCTTCAGGAAGGATGAATCATCATTAACCAAACTTTAATAATGACACCATTCTAAAACGCAACTTTTGGAAAGCACAGAAGCTTCCACAGATGTTCTCAAGAAGTTGCATGATATACCTGAAAAGTAAGAAGGCTTCCCCTAATACTAACTTAAATCCGTTTACTATTTTGAGTATAAATGTCTTACCCTAAAGCCTAAAGTCAAAGAGACTGTTCAGCAGTAGCAAGAAAAACATCAGTGGAAATATGAAAAACCTGGTCTATCAAGCAGATATTATACTCATATATACTGAGCAAAACATGATTTTTAATTGAGATTTATAAATATGAGTGTTGCATACTACATAAGTACTAGTATGTAATTGGTTCAGTGTTAAAGATAGAGTCATATTTGAAGCATGAAAATAGATTTATAATTTACCACGCCTTCTCTATGTTGACTTGCCTAAGTTAGTCCAATTTTTAGCCATTACAAAATACACAGGAAAACATTTGTTTTTTTGTTTTGTTTTTGTTTTTGTTTTTTTGGTCATAGGAAATTGAAAGTGTGGCATTACCTGAGTATAGTATGTAGAATTCCCCTCTGGTGTTTCATTGCAATTTGGTGCATATTGATTAGGTTTCTACTCTGTATCAGGCACTTTGTTAGATTCTGGAGTCAAAGGTCCAAGGCATAGATACCAAGAAGAATAAAACTGGCTTAAAACATCCTGCCATTCGAAGAGAATGCAGCCATGCAAACCACCAGATATAGGGTAGAATAAAGTATGCCTTAAATAAAACTACATAGCAGATACTGTGGTCACTCCGAAAACAGATTGATTAAGGCTTTCAGAGAGATTCAAGTAAAGCTTTAGGCAGGAAGAGACATTTGAAGGTGAAGTGCAGGAGTGTATTTCAAAGATGGAGAGCAGGTGGGTGACAGATTAGAGCACATTAGATTACTTTAGGTTAAACCTTTGATAAATGTCAAGATAGTTGAAGGAAGGGTATTTATGGTTTTTATACTTTTCTTAGAAATAATGGTATATACGTGTTGTTAAGCACTTACTAAGCCTGACATTTTACTTCCGCTTGGTAAGAATGATTTTATTTAGCACACTATGGTATGACATAGGTGTTACTAACTATGCTATTTAACTGGTGCAGAGACTGAGGTTTAGTGAGTGTGTTACACAATTTTTCTGAGAGTGACATAGCTTATTAGTAGCTATACTTGATTAATTTCTTTTTTTAATGTTTTTATTTATTTTTTAGAAAGAGAGAAAGAGAGAGAGACAGAGTAAGCGGGGGAGGGGCAGAGAGAGAGGGAGACACAGAATCCGAAGCAGGCTCCAGGCTCTGAGCTGTCAGCACAGAGCCCAACGTGGGGCTCGAACTCACAAGCCATGAGATCATGACCTGAGCTGAAGTCGGAGGCTCAACCGACTGAGCCACCCTGGTGCCCCCGATTAATATTCTTGTACAGCAAATTACCATGATCTTAGTGGTTTATAACAGTTCCTATTTATTATCTCACAGGCCTGTGGGTCAGAAATACAAGTACAGGTTAGCTGAGTCCACTGCTCAGGGTCTTGCTAAACTGAAATCAACATGTTAACCAGGGCTGTGATTCTTACCTGAGGCTTGGGGACCTCTTCTAAGCTCATTTGTTGTTGACATGATATATTTCCTTATGGCTGCAACTAAGGTCCCTGCAACTAAGGTCTTCTGGCTCTTGGTGGGGGACCACTCTTAGCTTCTAGAGTTTGCCCACAGTCCCCTTCTAGCAGACTCCCATGGGAAGTTCACAGTGTGAATGTTGGTTTTCTTCCAAGCCAACAGGAGCTGATCCCTCTGACTTCTAAATAATTCTACTGACTGCTGTGCTGGAGTCTCATATGATGGCAGGTAATCACTGAATGACAATCCCATCACCACTTGGCATAAAACTTAACCTAAAAATGAATAACTATCCTATCATATTCATATGCACAGTAACCACCCATATTTGAAGGGAGGTGACTATCTAGGGTGTGTACACCAGGGGGCAGAAGTCATGGTGGCCCTCATACAGTTCTGTTTGTCATGCTATGCCCTTCCTAATGCAAAATATATTCACTCCCAAGATCCCGAAAAGACTCATCCCATTACATCGTCAGCTGTAGTCCAAAATCTCGTCACCTAATTATAAATTTCATAATTTCATCAGGTGAAGTCCAAAATTGTATCTAAATTTCCTTAGCTTCAAGTAAAAAAAGTCTCATCATCTAAATCGTCCTCATGAGGGGCAGATGAGGCCCTACTATAATCCATTAATACAGCTCCTGGGGCACAATTCCTCTCCATCTGTGGACCTATAAAAAGTAAAGAGAAGTTAGTTGTGTACAACATTCCCAACATGCAGTGGTAAGACAGGCATTTGGGATGATAGCTATAAACATTCTGATTTTAAAAAGTGGAAATGGAAGGTAAAAAGGAGTCACCGGTCCAAAGCACTTCTGTAATCCATACAGTAAATGGGAGTTTCTTGATTAGTTTTTAAAGATTGTGAATAGTTCTCTGTGGCTCCTGGTTCTACTCCCTGGGTTCTTGGTTTTACCTTCTGATTCATCCTTCCTTTTTTTGTGAAAAGTAGCCCACATTTGCAGTTGACTAATTTATCAGCCTGCTTCTTGCCAGTACAATGGGAGAGGGTGATGTCTGACAAAGTCTTTCATTTGTACTTCCTCTGTCCTTTTTAGGCCAAGATTGAGAGGTTTTTGCTGATACAATATTTTTATGGACTGTGTAGGCCTTCCATGGATTTTCATGGCATTAACTCCATTTTACCAAAGGCATACCAGATCCTTTCAAGATAACCCCTTCTTTCATTTTTGCCCCTTTTCTTAGAGGTCCTCTGGTTTGCTTGAGATGTGTGAGGCAAATCCTAATCTCTTGAAATAACCTTTGTATGACTGAATTAATTATTTGACATTTTACTATAAGCAGCGAGAAGCACCCAGGCAACACCTCCAGTGTTTTGCTTGGAAATCTCAACTTTATGCCCAAGTTTATTGATTAAAAGCTCAGTTTTCCACCTAATTGGAAAGAGTTTTGCTAAGCATTCTGCCATTACAAGAATCTCTCTTCCTCCTGTTAAGACAAGATGGGGAACATATAAAAACTAATATTTCTTTACTTCCAAACATCTCCTCTAAAGGTGTGTGCCCTTTCACACTTTTTACCTGCTAATATAAATGTATACAAATACATACAGACATATTTAATATTTGTTTTTTCTTTTCTTTCAAAAATGTGTTTCTTTGAAATCAAAGTGTTAGCCAGCCACCTTTTCATTTGAAGGCTCAACTAAGGACATTTTTGCTTCTGACTGCCCTCGGTTGTTTGCCAAATTCAGTTCCTTTGTTTGTGGGAGTAGGATTAGAGGAGTTGTCTTACTACATGTCAATTGGGGACCACTGTCAGCTCCTAGAGTCTGCTTTTTGGTCCTTGCCACATGACCCTTCACCATATGAACTCTCACACTTCCATTCCTTCTGACTTTAGAAATGGTCTGTCATTTTTTGCTTTTTTTTTTTAAGGGCTTGGCTAATTAGGTCAGGTTCACCTTGATTTTCTCCCTTTTGATTAACTCAGAGTCAACTGATAAATAGCTATTTATAGAAATGGTATCTTATTATAGTCTCAGGTTCTATCTACATTCAAAGAAAGGAGACGACAATAGGTAGGCAAATCAGGAGGTGGGAATCCTGTGGATCATTCGGAATTCTGCCTGCCACAGTGGCATAGCTATCACCCAAATCCAGATCTCTTTTTGCTCTAAAGTTTCTTCCCTTTGTATTATGCTCTACCACCATCTCTTAGGCTTATTTTGAAGCATATTTCTTAATATAATAAGCATATTAAAGCCTGCATAGAGGTACATACTTTTTCAAAGTATTAGGCACAGGCCAAATTTATTTACCTCTCACCAATGAAGAGATAAATCCATATTTACTCAGAAAGATAGGTATTTGATAGAGAAACATTTTACATATATAAACATTCACTGCAGTAGTTAATGGTGCAGTTAATATAACTATTTTTCTTTCTCCTATCCAGTCAATTCAATTTAATAAAATCGATTATGTGTTCTCAACCAAAGAAAATTTGTGTGGCACATCACTGCATCTTCTTAGCTTATATTACTTGTTAGAAGTCTATTCAACTGGTAATAAATGGTAGAGTACAGGATATACTTTTTTTCCCCTCCCTTACATAACAGGCTCACTATAAGGATCTAGTTTTGACATGGTGGCCCTGTGGCACTGGGGACCCATGCTCTTTCCATGTTGTTGCTCAGCCATATTAAATTCATGTCTTCCATTATGTACTCTGAGATGACTCCTCTGGCCCCTGCCAAAATTCTAGCCAACATGGACAAGGAGAAGAACAGAGAGGCATGGGCATTTCTGTTTAAGAAGATAACTAGCTCCCTCTCACATCTCATTTTTATTAGAACCTAGTCAAATGGCAATTCCTACCTGCAAAGGACTCTAACAAGTTTAGTCTTTGGTGAACAATGACAGATCCAGCCAAAATTTTTCTTAATATGGGAAAAAGGAGCAGTGGAGATTTGAGGACCATTAGCAATGACTGCCACATGTTTTATAATTGCTACCAATGATTGGCCAGTCCTTGAAATTGTCATGACCAGTTTTGACCTATCATTTCTGGCTAATCAAAGGTAGGAAAATTATAGTGCAGAAGAATGACACAAGTTATGAAAATCTAAAGTTTTACTGGCTTGGAACAGAGAGAAGCACCTAAGGTACCAACCAAACACACAGATGGTACAGATAAGTGGCCAATAAGAAATTAGTAGAAGTTCTTTGCTTTATGGAGGAAATATGAACATCAGTGGTACCTGAAGAAAAGTTTCAAAAAAAAAAATGTCAAGAGTTGCCAGAAAAAAAGTGTATTTCAGGCACAAGATTGCTTCAGGGCATATAAAGAAAGGAGGGTATGATTGACCACATATAGACATAGGAACACAGTTGTGAGGGGAACAGGTACTGTTGATTTTATTTAGCTCTGAATTAAATGTTGCTTCCATTTTAGGGAACTCATCCCTTATGCTAAGTAGAATAGTGACTCTAAGCAAATAATTAAACTAAAATCCCATGTATAATTAGGTTAATATTTGTTACTGCATGAAAAAGTACATTTTCCTAATATGCACTATTTTCTTAATAATTGTCATTAGGATGACTTAAATGATATAATTGCTGAATCAGCATAGCTCTGAGAGATTAAGGAATATAATCATTTATCACTGAAATATCCTAAGAATTGTGTCTTGGCTATACTGTAAGAACATGAAACAAATTCAGAATAGTATGAAGGAGGGAATAGATTCATTCAATCCTAGCAAGTGGTAAAGTGACCAGGATATAAGGCTGACCAAATCTATCTGGAAGATATGGATTTGAAGTCATGGATGTTACAGTGACTTGAAAAAATAGCCCAATGTGTCCCTCAGTGACAAGGGAAAAAAAATACATCTGGATATTTGCAATCCATTTTTTCCTTCATTTCACAGAAATGGTCATCCCAAAATGGGTAAGGGACATTAAGGAATCTACTCCTGAAATCATTGTTGCCCTATATGCTAACTAACCTGAATGTAAATTAAGAAAATAAAAAAAAATTAAATTAAAAAAATGGTGACCCAATTTTCTTTTTTTTCTTTGGTGGATAATTTTCTTTCAATCTCTGGAAATATTAGAATTGAAAATATAGATGATAAAGTGTAAATTATCATCATAGCCTTACTATGTTTCTGTTAAATCTAGAAATGGAGATTTTTTTGGTAGTAATTTGGTCAACTAGTTTTATTTGATATTTTAACTATTTTAATAAGGCATTTGGGGATAGTAGAGCATTTGGCAGGATAGCCTTAGATTCCAATTAAATGTGTATCTGAGCAGTTTTTTAGGACTTACAATTTCTAAGTCAAAACTTATAAAATAATTTTTCAAGTCTTAGGTGTCACTGTATTTGAGAGTTTTAATATATTAGGATTACTAAAGTTATTTAAGTACTTTAGCAAATTACTAACTGGGAGTAACTGAATTAGCGTTGACCCTTGAACAACATGGGTTTGAACTGTGTGGGTCCAATTACACTGGATTTTTTTCAATAAATACAGTACAGCACCATAAATAAATATATTCTCTCTTCCTTATGATTTCTTAGTAACATTTTCTTTCTTCTAGCTTACCTTATTATGAAAATTCAGTACATAATAAACATAACATGCAAAATATGTGTTTATCAACTGTTATCACTTCCAGTCAACTGTAAACTATTAGTAGTTAAGTTTGGAAGTAGTCAGAAGTTATATGCAGATTTTCAGCTGCGTGTGTTGTGAGGGTCAGTGCCCTATTTAACCATCACATTGCTTAAGGGTCAACTCAAAAGAGACAATATATTAAATTTATACTTGAGTCATAGTCAATAGTGTCAAAGAATTAACCAAGTTTGTAAATGGTAAAGATTAAAAATTTTCCAGTTTACATTAATCAGAAAATTTCTTGAAAGATTTTGTAAATTTTACTCGATTTATAAAAAGAATAATGAAAAATACAACATAACCTAAAATTTGAACTTAAAACCTTGAGTAAATCTGTATTTGTGATTTTATCAAATTTAATATTAATTTCAGAAATCCAAATGGTTATAATTTCTCCAGGCACAAAAGTTACCCTCAGGATCACCAAAATTTTACACAGATAAATACACAGGTAAGTATATATAATACTTTATATTTTTAAAAACAAAAGTAATAACTTATTTAGACAAAACAAAGGTACTTATAAAACTAAAAAATTTTCTGCACTTGCAAGCACCCCCTTTCAGTGGCATGTATCCTTTCAAACTTTTTTCTCTGCTAATATAAATATATACATATATATCTATAAACATAGTAAAAATTTACATTCTTTCTTTAAAAAAAAATACATTTCTTTGGGGCGCTTGGGTGGTTCATTTGATTAAGTGTCTGACTTCAGCTCAAGTCATGATCTCACGGTTCGTGAGTTCGAGCCCCGCGTCCGGCTCTATGCTGATAGCTCGGAGCCTGGAGCCTTCATCAAATTCTGTGTCTCCCTCTCTCTCTCTCTCTACCTCTCCCCTTCTTGCTCTCTCTCTCTCTCTCTCTCTCTCTCTCTTAAAAATAAATACATATTTAAAAAATACATTTCTTTGGACAAAAATCTTAAAAAACCAATTCTCAAAAATATTACAGATGGCCAAAAAAATATGTGAAAAATGCTCCAATTCACCTGCAATTAAATATATATTAAGATAACTCCATGATTTTCATATTTCATTTTGGCAATTATTTAACAAGCACGGTTGGAAAATTAGTGATGTGAAGTGAGCACTTGCATACATGGAAAATGCTTCTGGAAAAGAGTCAGAGACATTAGTGATACGTGTCAAATAGCTTAGCATATCCATGGTTTTTGACCTAGTGATTCTAGATATTTATGGACAAGGGTATTTCCCATAGTTATGCTTATAAAATATTTGAATAAATATCCAAAGTGAGGATTTATTGAAAAATAGTGTTTATATTTGGTGAACTATGATGTAGACATTTCAAAACTTTGTTCTAAAGAGTAATGTCATAGAGACATGCTTATTACAAACTAAGATAGAAACATATATATTTATATAAACATATATACATGACCTATAAAAAACTTACATAAACATGCTTCAAATAAAGTACTATAGAGATATATTTGCAGGGTATAAGTGAAGACAGGAAAGTATTATAATTTTGATATTTTAGGGTAGTAGAATTATAGACTCTTAAATAGGTTTTCCTTATGCTTCTCTGTATATTCAGGTTTTTCTCAGTGAGTAGGCATTATCTTAATAATCATAAACAAAAAGTGATTTAAAATTTAATAATAAAAATAATGGATATTGAGTGTTGTGTATTCATTCATCGTATTTACTAATTTCTGATGAGGCCTTTTCTGTGTGTAACATACCGTATTTTTTTTCTTGATATTTGGCTCTGTTTAGTTGCTGTGTTTTTAGATAGTCTAGTTGATCAGTTTGGGGAATAAAATTAGAATATATTCCTTCAGATTCCAACCAAATATCCTTCACCCTAGACTTCACTTCAAAATAAGAAATAATTTGAAAATGAACTAAAAGAAGCAACGGAACACTAAAAGTGAAAAAAATCAGTACAAATATGTTTGTACAAAAGTTTAAAATCTTGGGCCTGTGAGACTTTTGGAGAATATTTTTGAAAGACTGGCCATCCAAATAAAGCAAGTTTGTCTGGGATGCAAATTCATAAACAAAATGGTTATATGAAGTGAGAAAGGCATGAGTCTTTGTTTGCCTCGATATTATTTTTAACACATCGAAATATTCCAGTAAGTGATTTGAATTGCAATTTAGGAACCAACTGAGTCAACAAAATAAATATGACAATTCGATGCCATTTGAGGATATTGGCATTTTATAAAAGAAATTGTCTCGTAGAGTAGATGGTGGTTGGTTCTGGCTCAGATTGCATCTCTTTTCTCCTTTTTTCCCCCTGGATGGAGATCCTTGCCACCAGGTTCAAAGCACTCTCTTGCCAACTCTAACACCATGGAAATAATTTAAAAGTTGCACTGGATGAAATGCTTCAAGGCGATGGAGGCTTTTACGACTGTGTAAGATACAAGGGTATACTTGTACAGGTGATCAAGAGAGGGAACATACAAATATATCATGCTAATTTGGCAATTTTCACAGTTATTTTAGGATCATCACCAGAAGTTCATCAATCCATGCTTCCATTTTCTCTACAATTGCAGGCTATACTGGTTGTCCAGCCTCTACTTGAATGTTTATAGAACCAGAAAACTCTCAGTCTCTCCCAAGTTCTTAACTTGAGGTAATAGATGCCATAAGGGTACCTAAATGAGGTTCAGGGATCAGATAACACCCGAAATTATAGTTGAATTTTTGAATATATGGGTTAGTGTCTATACTGAATCAAATTCCCAAAAGTGTCAGTGACCTCAAAAAAATTAAGAACCACTGTAGAAATAGGTGATTGCATTTTCAGACAGCTCAAATAATCAAAAAACCAAAAATGGTATTAAAATGACAATCTCTACCAAGTCATATAGATGTAAAACACTTAAAATTCAGATTTTACTTCTATCACTTATTAGTTGTGATACAGTTTAGTTAACAGCTAAATAAACAGTTGTGATACAGTTGTGTAACAGTTGTGATACAGTTTAGTTAACAGCTCAGAGCATCAAGTTCTTCATCTATAAAAGGGAAATACTATCTAATTTACAGTGTTGTAAGAATTGGAAAAGATAATCTATACATAATCTTCTAGGATAGCTTTAATCCTTACTTCTCCCCCACATTCAATTTTTAGCAGTGTTTATATTTGTATGGTATCATATACACAGAAAACTGAGGAATGCTTAGTAAATTCTTAGGTCTGACACCATATGCATAGGTCTATACTTGAACTTATTTTTCTACTGGCCCCTTTACTCTTCTGCTTTAGCCATCCTGCCTTTCTTGCTGTTCCTTAAAACATCTTACACAAACTCCCATTTCAAAGCTTGATATTTGCTGTTTACTTTACCTGGATTGTTGCCTGCTTCCTTCTACCCTTACTCAATTAAAAATAAATAAATAAATAAGCATTTCCTCTCCTTCATGTCTTTATTTTTCAAGTAAAGCCAGTCTAAGTCCATCAAGATGCAACACCTGTTTCCCTCTGAACACAGGAGATAAACATAGAATATCCTGACATGTTTAGAAATCAAGGAAGCTATCAAAGAATCTTGAGGTTATGTTGAAGACAGGTTCCATAATCACAAGGAGGAATGACATGTAGATGAAACTTTTATTTCTGGCTAATATGGAATAATCTATATCAGACCATCTATTCTACTGAGTTAAATTATAAGGGCAGAATATTTTAAAAGGCAAATAAATAAATAAGTAAGTAAGTAAGTAAGTAAATACATTGTTTGAAAGGTAATCAACCAGCAACCAAAGCAGCCAGCTTCCGAGGGCCTCACACTCGAGAAAAAAATTTAGATGAGCCACCTTTCTCGGACATTTCCCCCCCATGAAGTACTAACCAGATTTCAGGCATAGCACAGAAAGTGATGGCCTAATGCAGGAATCAGTTGCCGAATCTGACTTGCTGTGCACAACATGCTCATTGGTTTACATAACCAATGGCAGAGTGGACCAGTTTTATCAGAGACTGTCTAGCATGTGAAGCCGAACTGATGCCCCTCTCATGGAGCTGGAAGGATAAATATTGGATTTTAGAGCTACCAGTGAGAAAGGGCCCCAGAAAACTCTGTTTCAGTTGACACCTCTGAAAAGCTGTGCTATGTGCTCCAAGGGAAAACTCAAAAGAGACATGCCTCTATAAAAGTAACACGCAGCCCAATTCATCTCAGTCTTTGATGAGATAAAAGTCATTGATTTATATCAGTTTTTACTGACACCTTGACAAAAGTAAATCCTCTCTGGAAGAAAATAACTTTTATCCAGAACTTTTACATCTTTTTATACTCAACACCTAACATTTAACCAATAACTACCAGAAATGTTGAGAGATGGGAACAAATGACAGAAAAGCAAGAAAAGAAACCAAATAATAGAAAGGGACCCTAAAGTGGTTAAGATATTAAAGTTACCAAGCATATACTTTAAATTTTTCTAATGTTTATTTACTTTTGAGACAGAGACAGAGCACAAGTTGGGAAGAGTCCAAGAGAGAGGGAGACACAGAATCCGAAGCAGGCTTCAGGCTCTGAGCTGTCAGCACAGAGCCCAATGCAGGGCTCGAACCCACAAACTGTGAGATCATGACCTGAGCCGAAGTTGGACACTTAACCCACTGAGCCACCTAGGCTCCCCACCAGGTATATACCTTTAAATAACTGATTAATATATGTAAGAAAAGAGATGACAGTATTGATAACTCACCACGGAAGTATAATGGATGAAAAAATTGAAAATTCTAAAGTTGATAAATACAATTGTAATGACATTAAGAATGCAATAGAGGTGTGCCTCGGTGGCTCAATAGGTTAAGCATCCGACTTTGGCTCAGGTCATTATCTCATGGCTTGTGGGTTCAAGCCCTGCATCCAGCTCTGTGCTGACAGTTCAGAACCTGGAGCCTGCTTCAGATTCTGTGTCTCCCTCTCTCTCTCTGCCCCTCTCCCATTCTCTCTCTCTCTCTCTCTCAAAAATAAATAAACATTAAAAACTTTTAGAAAAAAACTTTAATTTTTAGAGACATAAACTGAATGATACACACATTAATAATATGACATTTATGGGGCGCCTGGGTGGCGCAGTCGGTTAAGCGTCCGACTTCAGCCAGGTCACGATCTCGCGGTCCGTGAGTTCGAGCCCCGCGTCAGGCTCTGGGCTGATGGCTCAGAGCCTGGAGCCTGTTTCCGATTCTGTGTCTCCCTCTCTCTCTGCCCCTTCCCCGTTCATGCTCTGTCTCTCTCTGTCCCAAAAATAAATAAACGTTGAAAAAAAATTAAAAAAAAATAATATGACATTTATGATTTCTTTTTACAGAATTCAGTGGAGGTGTGGTTGTATGGATAAATAAGATTTGCCATTTGATAATTTTTGAAGCTGGTCAATGGATATAGGAAATCCATTATACAACTATATTTATACTTGTGTTTTAGAACATTTCTATATTAAAGAAGCCAAAATTCCAGGGCGCCTGGGTGGCTCAGTCAGTTAAGCCTCCGACTTCGGCTCAGGTCATGATCTCGTGGTCTGTGAGTTCGAGCCCGCGTTGGGCTCTGTGCTGACAGCTCGGAGCCTGGAACCTGCTTCAGATTCTGTGTCTCCCTCTCTCTGCCCTTCCCCCACTTATGCTCTGCCTCTGTCTCTCTCTGTCAAAAAGAAAAATAAACATTAAAATAAATAAATAAATAAATAAATAAATACATACATACATACATACATACATACAAAATAATAATAATAAAAAAAGCCAAAATTTTAAAAAGACAAAAAAATGCTTTTAGCTTCTTGAGTTGAACAAAATGAGCTTACAATTCATACCAAAAAAGGCATTTCTGGCATTCTTTTATTAGCCCTAAGTCCATGTATTTCCTCAGAAACATGGAAAGTCAAAACAATATTTCTAGATTCTAGAGTTTCAGTCCCTTTGTAAAGGATCAAGATTTTTCTCTCTCTTTTGTTTTTTTTCTTAATTTCCTCTTTATCTGTGCTGTAGAAACTGTCCAAGGCTTCCTAGCTGAGGTCCAACAGAGACGGTGCTTTGTACCCCAGTTTGGACAGGAGGAGTCTTACTCTGTCCCTGTACTAGCTCTAACTGCTACTTTGTATCAATAGGCAAAAAGGCCCTTTCCTCTAGTGGAGGCCACATGTTTGGGGTCCGAGTTCCAGCCTTTGCTGATCCCTCATTTGGGTGCAATTGTGCACTGAACAGATTATACCAGCTTTTGGGACTATGGAATCTTTTCTCCATTTTCCAGTCTCCACTAGCAGTTAACCTGATTTTTTTTGTCATAGAAAATGACTTATTTACTCCCCCCTCTTTCTCCCAATACTTTACTTCTCCCTCCTTTCTTCACACATTGATGGTACAAATTGCTTTTAAGGCCATAATAGATCACTCTTCTCTTCACATCACGTGAAATCCTTCCATTCACATAAACCAGTGCATTGCAACACACATTTCTTCCACAGATTTATAAAGGGATAGAGATTCACATGCAGTTATAAGAAATATTACCCTTTACACTCTTCTCTAATGCTAACATCTTACAAACTATATTGCAATATCACAACCAGTATATTGACATTGATGTAACTCATCAGTCTTCCTCAGATTTCCTCAATTTTACTTGCATTCATCGTCGTACGTGTATTTAGGTCAATGCAGTTTTGCCACATGTATAGGTTAACCCATGCATTTATGCTTTTGTACAGATGCTATGTCTTAAATGAACTGTTTATAAAAATAATAGCTAACACGTAGTAGTTAATATATACCCAGTGTCATAAGCATCTCACATATATTAACTCGCTTAGTACTCAGAACATGATTAGAAAGTAGACACTGTTTATTATCTCCATTTTAAAGATGAAAATACTGAGGCACAGAGAGGTTAAGTATCTCACCCCGTGTCACATAGCAAACCAGGGGCAAAGGTGAAACTTGAGCTAGGCATTCTGACCCAGTGTCTATGCTCTTAAAATATGCGCTGCATATCCTGACAAATATCTTCCTTTTTTCAGCTTTTCCATATTTTCTAAGTGGGCACTCAATGGGAATTTTTGAGTCAACATCTCTGTTTAATTTGTTATCTAGTTCTGTCACAGAATATCTATTTTTTTGGCGACTCTAAATTCAGGTCACAACTTGGCCAGTTCCTAGCCAGCTTTATATCCTACTTTACTGGACTTGTATGACAATTAAAGGAACCCAGGCACATCAGCTGTCTAGCACCATGTTGGAGGGATAATAAGAGTTACTTGCCTTCTCTTCCCCTTGAATCTATCATTGCTTCTCTGTGTCACCATAGGTAGGTCCAGACCCTGTCACCGCACACCTGAATCCCTTCAAGATAATAAATGTCTATATTCAGATACTGTTTCTATATGTGCTATAACAGAGTACACATATCTTTTTATCTTCTAGCTTTTCCCAGACCCGCCTCCCCTCCCAAACCCCCAATGACGCATACCCTCCTTTCTGGTCCCCTGGCACACCATTTCCCACTTCTTGTCACTCCTTACTCAGCATTATAGCATCTTCTCAATCTTTGGCTTTTATTTATTTGTTTGCTTGTTTGTTTACTTACTCATTTACTTATTTGTGTATAAAACAGTAATTCTCTTTATTGAAGAGAGCATATGCAAAAGCCCAGTGTATAAGAGGTATTAAAAAAAAATAGTCTGAGGACACCTGAGTGGCTCAGTTGGTTGAGTGTCCCACTTTGACTCTGGTTATGATCTTGCAGTTCCTGGGTTCCAGCTCACATCGGGCTGGCTCACTGCTGTCACTATGGAGCCCACTTTGGATTCCCTGTCTCCTGCTCTTTGCCCCTCCCCCACATGTGTTCTCTCTCTCTTTCTCAAAAATAAAAATAAATATTGAAAAAAAATAAATATTGAAAAAAAAGCCCAGAATCCCAAGACTCAGTTCCAGGCTCTGTGGAACAGAGCTTGAAAACACTTCTTCCATTTACTCCACTTTTACATTATTTCTTCCTTGTTCCACCCCTCTGGGCCCTCCTTTCCTCCTCCCCCTATTTCCATTTTTGTTGTCATGATTTTTTGTTTTGTGCTTTGCTTCTGACATTTTGTTCTTACCTGGAATTTTCATCTACCGCTCCTCCACATTTGCATTTCCTATTCACTTTTTTTAAAATTTAAATTTTAGTTAGTTAATATACTATTCACTTTTAAAACAAAGTCTAGGGGCTCCTGGGTGGCCCAGTCAGTTGAGTGGCTGGCTTCGGCTGGGGTCACGATCTCACGGTTTGTGAGTTCGAGCCCCGCGTTGGGCTCTGTGCTGACAGCTCGGAGCCTGGAGCCTGCTTTGGATTCTGTGTCTCCCTCTCTCTTTCTTTGCCTCTCCCCTGCTCTCACTCTCTCTCTGTCTCTCTCTCAAGAGTGAATAAACATTAAAAAACAAACAAACAAAAAGACTCTAAAAGGTTTTTTTTTTTTTTTTTTAATTTTTTTTTTTTCAAAGTTTATTTATTTTTGGGACAGAGAGAGACAGAGCATGAACGGGGGAGGGGCAGAGAGAGAGGGAGACACAGAATCGGAAACAGGCTCCAGGCTCTGAGCCATCAGCCCAGAGCCTGACGCGGGGCTCGAACTCACGGACGGCGAGATCGTGACCTGGCTGAAGTCGGACGCTTAACCGACTGCGCCACCCAGGCGCCCCACTAAAAGGTTTTTTTAAGAAACCACCTTCTTCCCTAACTTCACCCAAACCCCTTGTTTTTCTCACCAACATCTCTGGCAGCTGTCGCCTACATCAGTACATCATTTGGGCATATAATAATATGTTCCCTTGTATTGAGATTTATCACTGCTGATGGTCTCTTTGTGCCATCACAGCTCTTGAACGGCAATGCCAATTGCTCAGTCTCATCTTTGCCTCTACATAATATTAGGCAAAATTCTTTTTGTATCCCACCCACAGCAAGTGGCACAGCATACTACATATATGGCCCACCCCATCGTTTTTGTTGAATGAATAACTTAAATGTTTACAGCATTGCAGCATGAGGCCTAAAAATTATGTGATATGTTCCGTGTTCAAGGGAAACATCATTTGAATTCTGGGTAGCTTTAGAAACAAGCAAATGATTCTTACAGACTTCATAGTTTTCTTGAAATCAGTAATCCCCCTCATACGTGTTAAAACAAACTTTCAGGGGGTGCCTGGGTGGCTCAGTTGGTTAAGCGTCCGACTTCAGCTCAGGTCATGATCCTGCGGTTCGTGAGTTCAAGCCCCGTGTCAGGCTCTGTGCTGACAGCTCAGAGCCTGGAGCCTGTTTCAGATTCTGTGTCTCCCTCTCTCTCTCTGACCCTCCCTCGTTCATGTTCTGTCTCTCTCTGTCTCAAAAATAAATAAACATTAAAAAAAAATTTAAAAAAAAAACAGACTTTCAGTTAGAAAAATGTGTCTCTTTGATCATATGCATAGTTATTGCTAATGACTTCTGCTAATGGAAATTCAATAGTCGACCCTATATATGCCTATAGAACTGAATCTGGAAAAGAAACAAATATAAAAGTAATTATCTAAGCCTATCAGTGATTACACAGGCAGTGATGAGGTGGATGCAGTCTATATTTATGGTAGAAATAAATATGTAGTTGGTCTAAATAAAAATCTAAAGAAAAAAACGAGTTGATATGTTGTTATTTTTGCTAAGTATGTTATGCCTATGAATTGTCCGCCAAAGTCATGTTATTTTATGCTCATGCTGGTTCTTTGTGACAGCCTTCTTCCATAAGAGATTTATATAAAATGTGCATTACATAATTGTCACATACATAATTATATGTTTTTTTATGTTTAGATAATATTATCACACCACATTTTTTTCTTTCAAGAAGATTTATATTTAATTAAGTTCAAGAAGCCCTAGTATGAGATACTAGGAAGAGAAGAGTGAAATTCAGATGCCCCTGAATATCTTCTATTGTTGATGAACCAAGAATGCTGTTTTGAGGGAAAAGTAATACCATTCTCTTTGTTTCAGGGAAAGTGACATAGAGGGAAATTATTTCATTATCATCAGAACCATTTTAGTATTTTTGATTTTGAATAACTTAAAAAAGTGGGGGTTTTTTTGGGGGGGGAAGCCTTAGTAAAAGTCTTTATTTTTTTTTCCATTTTTCAAAATTTTCTTTTTTTTAATGAAATTTATTGTCAAGTTGGTTTCCATACAACACCCAGTGCTCCTCCCAACAGGTGCCCTCCTCAATGCCCATCATCCACTTTCCCCTCCCTCCCACCCCATCAACCCTCAGTTTATTCTCAGTTTTTAAGAGTCTCTTATGGTTTGGCTCTCTCTCTCTCTAACTTATTTTTTCCCTTCCCTTCCCACCATGGTCTTCTGTTAAGTTTCTCAGGATCCACGTAAGAGTGAAAACATATGGTATATGTCTTTCTCTGTATGACTTATTTCACTTAGCAAAACACTCTCCAGTTCCATCCACATTGCTAAAAAGGCCATATTTCATTCTTTCTCATTGCCAAGTAGTATTCCATTGTATATATAAACCACAACTTCTTTATCCATTCATCAGTTGATGGACATTTAGGCTCTTTCCATAATATAGCTATTGTTGAAAGTGCTGCTATAAACATTGGGGTATAAGTGCCCCTATGCATCAGGACTCCTGTATCCCTTGGGTAAATTCCTAGCAGTGCTATTGCTGGGTCATAGGGTAGATCTATTTTTAATTTTTTGAGGAACCTCCACACTGTTTTCCAGAGCGGCTGCTCCAGTTTGCATTCCCACCAACAGTGCAAGAGGGTTCCCGTTTCTCCACATCCTCTCCAGCATCTATAGTCTCCTGATTTGTTCACGTTAGCCACTCTGACCAGTGTGAGGTGGTATCTCAGTGTGATTTTGATTTGTATTTCCCTGATGAGGAGTGACATTGAGCATCTTTTCATGTGCCTGTTGGCCATCTGGATGTCTTCTTTAGAAAAGTGTCAATTCATGTCTTCAGCCCATTTCTTCACTTGATTATTTGTTTTTTGGGTGTGGAGTTTGGTGAGTTCTTTATAGATTTTGGATACTAGCCCTTTGTCCGATATGTCATTTGCAAATATCTTTTCCCGTTCTTTGGTTGCCTTTTAGTTTTGTTGATTGTTTCCTTTGCAGTGCAGAAGATTTTTATCTTCATGAAGTCCCAAAAGTTCATTTTTGCTTGTAATTCCCTCACCTTTGGAGATGTGTCAAGTAACAAAATTGCTGTGGCTGAGGTCAGAGAGTTTTTTTTCCTGCTTTCTCCTCTAGGGTTTTGATGGTTTCCTGTCTCACATTCAGGTCCTTCATCCATTTTCAGTTTATTTTTGTGAATGGTGTAAGAAAGTGGTCTAGTTTCATTCTTCTGCATGTAGCTTTCCCGTTCTCCCAGCACCATTTGTTAAAGAGGTGGTCTTTTTTCCATTATATATTCTTTCCTGCTTTGTCAAAGATTAGTTAGCCATACATTTGTGGGTCCAATTCTGGAGTCTCTATTCTATTCCATTGGTCTATGTGTCTGTTTTTGTGCCAATACCGTGCTGTCTTGATGATTACAGCTTTGCAGTACAAGCTAAAGTCTGGGGTTGTGGTGCCTCCCGCTTTGGTTTTCTTCTTTAATATTAGTTTGGCTATTCAGGGTCTTTGGTGGTTCCATACAAATTTTAGGATTGCTTTTAACAAAGTGGTTTTAATGATTGCTAACAATTTTTAAGTAGTACTTCAAAAGAGCCTGGGAGAGTAAATTTCAAAAGAGAGATATGTGATATTGATATATTAAATGAAGAGTAGGTAATCACTGATATATTTGTGTAATAGTTTAGGACTATAGATCATTTTGTTTTGGAGATCTAATCTTCAAGGAATAGATTTCATAAAAGCAGAAGGGATAGCCAACAAAAACTTGCCTGTCACAGCCCTCAATCTAGTCTGCTAGGAGCTAGAACAGGACTATCTTAAAGGACTGAAGGGAATTTATTAAGACTCACTATTCATCCAATAACTGTAGTGAAAGGCTTAGATAACAAGATTCCACATTGATTTTCGACAGCCTAGCCAGTTTGAGGTGTTTTATCTGATTCACACATTTAGGTTCCATAGTTGAGGAGATAGGATAATTGAAGAAATTGATCAGATTATACAGAACAGGAGTATAATTTAGGATAGAGAGAGTGGAACAGATGAAATGTGTAAAAACTCAAATTTCCAAGTCACAATAAAACAATGACTCACAGGATTGCTTAGAGAGGTAATACCGTAATGTGGTGTAGCACAAGGTCTCTGGAATCTTCCACATGTAGCTGTGCAATTGCAGGCAAGCCACTCAAGCTCTGTGCTTTATTGTCCTCTATGGAATATGATCATTTTATCATATACTGCATATAATTGATATGAGGCATGGCAGATATCTATTATTTTTGCCCAGCACCCATTTTGCCCTTCTAACCAGAAGATCCCAAGACCCTGGTTTTCTCTGGTAGCCACCTCCTCCTTCCCTTTTAGCTTATGCATTCATAAGAGGAAGTGTGTGATTTAACCTGGCCAACTATTTTCTCCTTACCCTGGCTCTGCGATTGGGTCAGAGACATTTGGTGTCCAATCAGAGCAAAATTGATACAGTGAGAATTTTCTGGGATTATTGGGAAGAAAAGTCACTTCTTTCCCACTGGACTAGAAACTAGAAAAGGTAAGCCTGAAGCTGCTGAAAGTCATCTGTCTGTGAGGAGCATGAGAACTAAAATAACATAAGAGGAGAGCAAAATCTGAAGACCAGGGGAATATTGCTTAAGCCCCTGAACCTAGCACTTTGCGAGACAAGCTCTCCCCCTGTACTTCCGGTTACTTGAACCAACGAATTCCTTATTTTGGGGGTGCTAGAAGGGGGTTCAGCTTAAACCAGTTTGAGTTAGGTTTTCTGACACCTGAAACATAAAGAATGTTAACTATATGAGGTTTAAGTTATATAAATTATAATACAGATGTTATATAAATTATAATAAAATTATGTGCTTTATGTATATTTAAATTTTACATCAATTATGACAAAATTAAATTATTTAGATTATATATTATATATCTATGTATAATATATATATTATATAATCTATTATATATAGAGATAGATATTATATCCCTCAGGAATATAACTGATACTTCTTGTGTATTCATTATAGTCTAGATATTGTTCTATGAGCCTCACACAATTATTCTATTTAATCCTTACAACCTCATCAGTCAGGGGATATTAATTATCTATTGCTGCATAACAAATTATATGAATGCTTAGATTTATTATTTCCTAGTTTCTCTAAGTCAGGTATTTGGGAGCGGCTTGATTGATTCTGGCTCATCATCTCCCATGAAGTTTCAGTTAAAATGTCATTTAGAATTGCAGATATATGAACACTTGACTGGGGCTGGAGAATCTACTGTCAAGATGGAGGAGTGAATGATTCAATACAGACAAAAGTTTCAATGTATTTTATGTGATACTATGTCACTTACATAACACCCTACTGGTCACATAAATTAGCTGGATTCAGTGTAGGAGGTAATTACTCAAGGATGGGAATATCAGGAGGCAGGGACCATTGGACCATATTGGACACTAACCACACAGAGTATATTACTATATCCATTTTATAGATGGAGAAATTAAGGCTTAGAATATTTAAGTACTTTATTTAAGGTTACATTACTAAATGATGAAACAAGATTTGGGACCTAGCCAGTCTTCTTCCAGAACATGTTCTCTTAACCACAGTGCAGTGCTTTTTTGTTAACTCAGTAAAAGTTACACATTATTACTTAATTATAACATATTCAGCAACTCATTTTTCTTTATAAATGGATATAAAACCATAAAACATAAAACTCATTTAGTGTTTCCCTCTACCACTTTACACTGAAATATGTCTTTGTTTTCAACAAATATTAGTAAGGCTTAAAGCAGCATCTCTTTGCAAAGACTTTTTCATAGCGATTCTGTGTATATTATGACATATGGAACAACATCCCTGGCATCTTCATTGGCCAAAACCAATCAGGGCCAGCCTTCAGGGAGCACAGCCAGGCAGAGAAGGGCAAAGAAGTTTCATAGAGGCAAATACAAACTCAGTATCCCTACACTTGTAGTTAGTAACCAACTTATTTGGACAGAAGCAAATTATAAGCAAAGTGAAAAATAATCTTATGCAGAGCACATTTTTAATGGGATTAAAAAAAATAGCTCACCAAAATACCCTGAATACTTAATATTTCATCCTTTGTCTTCCTTTTTCTTGCTTTGATCAGCCTATATTTCTTTTTTCATTTTTTTAATGTTTATTTATTTTTGAGAGAGAGAGAGAGCACAAACAGGAGAGGGGCAGAGAGAGAGGGAGACAAAGAATCTGAAGTAGGCTCCAGGCTCTGAGGTCTCAGCACAGAGCCTGATGTGGGGCTTGAACTCATGAACTGCGAGAGATCATGACCTGAGCCAAAGTCGGACACGCAACCAACTGAGCCACCCAAGTACCCCAATCAGCCTGTATTTTTTCATCCTCTCATATTGATTTTTGGTGGGGAGACCAACATAATATTTAGAAGGCTTTGCTTAGTTCATAAAGTCAAGAGTTTAATAGCTGTTTAAGTGTGTTTAGGCCTTGCTGTTCACATGGCAGATTCCATATTACAGAATAGGTAAATGCTTTGTGATTAAGAAGACAAGTTGTATCAAATCACTTTATTTAAAAGATTATTTTAGCAGAATCAGATTGGCTGATACAGTCTACCAATTTCAGTGTTAACTTTCAGTGAGAAACTATGTGGGACCACCCAAAAGAAAAGTCTTAAATATTTTCCTTATTATTGAGGTTTAGCATTTTATGTTTGCTTCTTATCTGTGAATTATTTTTCTTTTTGCCTTAATCTAAGATTCTTATTTTATATGTGTTAAAATTTCCCTGCTGAAAATGTAAGGTTATTCTTTCATGGATATCTGTATATGACCTTGTACTTTCCCATTTTCCACTGTCCTTGAGCTAAGATGTTCTCTTACCCATCAAGTCTAGAATTCTTGCAGAGCATCTCTGGGATCCACTATTTCCTCTCCATTTCCATGGCCAAAATTTCAATTCACATTATAATCACCTTGGCAACTCCCTGCTAGGCCCATGTATTCAGTACCACAAATATTTGTTTACTAAAAATAGTGAAAATATGGAATTGTGGATGCTTATGTAGACAACCATGTTTTGGATAACAAGGAGATGGCAATGTCTGATAGATCTTAAGAATCATTTGGCTGTATGGAGGGCAAAGGGTCAGGATAGAAGTTCTGATCTATGAGGCATATAGAGCTGCCTATTAAAGCCATATGAACAGATATTTTCCCTGGCGATTACTGGAGTTAATATTTTCCACAGTGTAACTTTTTTTTTTTTAATTGGAAGAGTCTATAATTGGATTCATCAATATAGGAAAGTGCCTTGCTTGAAAACACAGTTAAAGTAATTCAGAGAAGTAAAATAATATTTTTTGAGGTACCCGTCTTGAGCCTGGCAACAAAATTTAATGTTCAGGGCCAAGCAGAACAGAATAATGAAAAAAAAAAAAAAAACCTCATAAGTTTTTGCTTTTTTTTTTTTTTTCTTTTCTAATGTCAGAAAGGACCTCCACATATTTTCTAGAAATCTTGCCGTTTGGAATTGCTATTGTTTTTGGCTCTGTTTTAACCAGTAAACTAGTTATCCTGAATTCTAAGACACTCATGATAGACGTGTGGGTAGTGAAATAGACCCTCTGTTTAGTGGACTATGGTTTCTGCAGAAAGAACTATAGTGCCCCAGGCTATTTTAGTGTCATGGCTTTAAAAGGATAACCCTAGTGCAATTAAGTCATAGTTTGGAGTGGAAAGGAGGTGGGGAAGGAGCTATTAAAACCAATGAAAACACTGCTGACCAAATTACTTTGGCTATTTGATGGAGCAGATACAACAGATTAAAAAGTGGTGATTTGCAATACTATGCGCAAACTCCAGTCCACAAGGGTTTGACTTTCAGATTAATGAAGCTGTAAAGAAAAATGGCCACCTATGCGCTTGCTTGTTTTTCAAATATGAAATACTTTAAAAACTGAAGTCTAATTATGGACTGTATTTCTCCTGTGAACATTAATAAAAGTTTGACCAAACCGAAATTATGCTTTCCACAACCTTTTTAAAGTCAAATGAAAAAAAAACAAACCTCAACCAATTATAGTAACAGTGCTGTGTAGGAGGTTTGCAAATATATGATACATTTTGACAGCTGTTTTTTACTGGAATCCTATCAAGACAATCACTAAAATATTTTGGAATGCTTAAAATGAGGGAATGCTAAATTTGTAGCTGTACCTCAGCCACTGGAGGCCCCAGAGTTCGAAAGTGTTTTTTGGTTGCTACAGTGCTACCGATTCTCAAAGGCGGCCACATTCTGTAACCCAGATTCCCCAGTGATTAATACAAAATATTTACTTCAAGTGCAGTCCTTCGCTCTTCAAAATGTTTATTCTATTTGTGCAAAGAAGGTTGTCCTTCTGACACAGTTGATCAATAAAATAGACAAGTAGGCTGTTCAGAGATTGTCCCTATAAAATGGGTTTGATGATTATAAAATAACTCTCCCAACCTCGTAAATAACAGATTGCTGTGAGGATACACGAAGAGCTAGAACAGTGTGCAGAGCTGATCCCTGACCCTGTCATTGTCACAAGTATCTTAGATCATGATGAAGAAAAGAGAATGTCCTACCTCCCGGTCTGTGAATTGAGTATAATAACTATATGATAGCCATATGTATCCATGTGGTTAATCTTAATTTTCTCTTTTGTTGTTGTTGTGTGTGTCGTTCATTTACAATAGAGTTAACCAGAATTTTAGTTAAAATCACCTTTTCCATCTTTCCACCTCTCTTCCTTCCCTTTACTCCAACTCCGTCACCTTTGGTCAAATTTGTCGAAGTCCAGCTAGGTCCCAGACATTTCAGCCCTACCCAAAAGCACTCAAGTCTGGGGCTTCCTTCTGATTCCCTCCTTCTCTCCTGGCACTCCCTGATTGGACAATGATCTGTTAATTAGATTGCTCCAGGGAGCCATGGTCAGTAAGAGTTAGCCCATGGGACCATCAGGAGCCTAATTCCAGCTCCTTTTCACATTGGGTTGCTGAAGTTATTTGCTACGGCCCTTATTTCAAGCGCTGTTATGAGACAAGGCCTAAAATATTCAAGGTGTACACATAGACTCTGGACTCAGTCTACTCTTTGTTTCTCTGTTGCCATCCCTGCCTCTTTCTTTTTTTTTTTTTTTTTTTTTTTTAAATTTTTTTTTCAACGTTTATTTATTTCTGGGACAGAGAGAGACAGAGCATGAACGGGGGAGGGGCAGAGAGAGAGGGAGACACAGAATCGGAAACAGGCTCCAGGCTCTGAGCCATCAGCCCAGAGCCCGACGCGGGGCTCGAACTCACGGACCGCGAGATCGTGACCTGGCTGAAGTCGGACGCTTAACCGACTGCGCCACCCAGGCGCCCCATGACTTTCAATTTCTAGGGATGTCAAACACATGGCGTTCTTCCCTTTCTGCTTTTGTTAATTTTGTCCCTTCTGCCTGGAAATAAGATGTATAAATCCTCCCTGGCACAGGGAGAGAGATTAGAAACACTTCACCCAAGTGTCAGTTCCTGTGGAAGCCTTCTCCCACATCTCCAAGTTAGGCAATATGTGTATCTCCAACCTGTCTATTTAGACCACTGGTCCCAAACTTTACTATGCACCAAAATAACTTGGAGGGCTTGTTAAAACACAGATTCCTAAATTTATAATTCAGTGGACCTGAGAGTTTGCATTTCTAATAGTCCCTAGGAGAAGCTGGTACTGATAATCGAGGCATGACACTGTGAGAATCACTGTTTCAGGTTTTAATTAAACATAGGAAATGTAAGACAGGGTAGAATTTCCCCAACTCGACTGTGTACTCCTTGAAGGGAAACGACTTGGTCTCAGGTCTTTATATGTACTTTCAGTACTTGAGCACAGCGCCTGATACTCAGTAAGCAATTGGTGCTAAAAAAATCAAAGCTAACAGACCTGGGAGATGCACAGGAACTGTGCACAAAGGACATGAACTAGCCATTGGGTAACTAATTCTAACTGTCACGGTCTTTCAGTTTCCTCATCTCCCTTTAAGGATTAAAAACTAGAACCCACCAGGGGCTAGGTGGGTGGCTCAGTCAGTTAAGCGTCCGACTTTGGCTCAGGTCATGATCTCACAGTTTGTGGGTTCGAGCCCTGCATTGGGCTCTGGGCTGACAGCTTGGAGCCTGGAGCCTGCTTTGGATTCTGTGTCTTCCTCTCTCTGTGTCCCTCCCCTGCTTTCACCCTACCTCTCAAAGATAAGTAAACGTTAAAAAAAATTTAAAAAAAAATTAAAAAAAACTAGTACCCACCATATCTGCTTATTTTGAAAAGATTAAATTAAATGTAATGACATATATATTACATATATACATATGTGTTTGATATAATCCTCTCTGGGTTTTGGTGTGTGTGTAGGTGTAATGATGAGCTTATTGGCTAGTACATCTTAAGTACTTAGTAAGTGGTGTCTTATTAGAATTATGAAGAAATTTGTTTGAAAAGTCTCTCCTGTTTATGTTATAACCATATTGACCACACAGTTTATACTGGCCAGTTTCTGTAGGGGGTGGGGAGCAGGAGAAGCAGGAGGAAGAGAAAAGCCGCTATGTAGAAGACAAGAGGACACATAATAGGCCTCTGAAACATGATTTGCCATAACTGGAAAGTCCTTGTTTATTAAAAGTGGTTTAGGGTTAGACAATATGTTCTTGAATTTTCAAAGCTTTGGTTTTCATTGGAATGGGTAAGCCTTTAAATTAAATGTGGTTGACTTAACATAAACGTCTAATACTTTCTTCATCTCCTGTATCTGCTCTCCTCGGCACGTTGCCGAGTCACTTGAGGGCGGCTGAAGTACAGTTCTTGAATAATGATTAACATATAGTATGAGGTTAGTTTTCCATCTGGAGGTTTTACATATGTGCACACTAAAATACTGAGGGATTTTACTACAAAAAAAGTCTTCAATTCTAGGAAATACAGGTGAACACCTATCTTCCAATAGAAATATACAATTGGCTCTGTTCTGACCAGTGTTGGATGGTAAGGAAGGTGATTCAGGCTGTCAGGTGGTTAGGATGTCATTGAGGTAATGCTTGCCACTGAAATCTTGGAAACTGGGCATACCTTTGGAAGTATCTTACTCCTATGTTGGAGTGACTTAGGTACCAAGAATAAACAGATATTTTAAGTGTATTTAGGTGGGGAGTTAGGGAGGAAAGCATAATAAACATTCAGAAATGGCAAATGAGGGGCACCTGGGTGGCTCAGTCGGTTAAGCGTCTGACTTCAGCTCAGGTCATGATCTCATGGTCCGTGAGCTCAAGCCCCACGTCGGGCTCTGTGCTGACAGCTCAGAGCCTGGAGCCTGCTTCGGTTTCTGTGTCTCCCTCTTTCTCTGCCCCTCCCCTGCTCGTGCTCTGTCTCTCTCTGTCTCAAAAATAAATAAAAACATTAAAAAAAAAAAGAAATGGCAATTGATTTAAATTAGAACCTATTCAACTTACTTTAGATAACCTCGTAAGTGAATACTGACAGGAAGTTATCTGATATAGGATTATTAGGGGATGAGTTTATTAATACTCTGATAAAGTAATATGTCCTAAACACACCCATAGACCAATGTTCAGTTACTTTTTACCATCTATGAATGAAAAAATCAAACATTATTAAGCATGTGCTATGTTTCAGGCTCTCGAACATACATTTTTTATCATGACCTTAAAGATAAGCAAACAGAAACTCTAAATAAGAGAGATTTGCCCAAGAAAATAACTCTGAGTAAGCAGATTTAGGGACAATTCTTACTTAAAATGTAGAACTTACTACATTTCAGCAAAGTCTTTTTCATGAGGCATGGTAATCTATTCATCTGTTCCCATATGTTAAAGCTACCTTAACTCTTTCTGTATGTTATTCATCCAATTATTTTGCTGGTGTAGACCACTTGCCCAAGGGTTGATATGCCTTTTAAGAATAAAAATGTACCTTCCACCTTTACATATTCAACTTGTAATGAGCAGATAAAAGTAAGTATTAATATATCTACTAGCATTTTATCTCCTTTGTAGGAATTAGTAGGAGACTTGCTCAAGATTATCCAACAAAAAAGTCAGACTCTATATTACTATATTCTCTCCCCCCAAATCCAAATTTCCTTGCCTCTGCATGTGGATTCTTGTTACAGTTCTTTATGTCCATAAAGTAAGAGCAAGTATTATTTCTATTGAAGCATTACTATAATTTATTTACTATTTCAGAGTTTAAAAATCACTAGGTTCCATTTTAATTGCATAGATTTCCTTGAGATATGTTTACCAATTGCAAAGTCACATGAAACTTCTGTACCGTCTTCTAGTTCACACCCTATCTTGAAGTTTCATGGCCACAGCATAACACAGATTTCACAAACTCTAAAGGATTTGAAACTCTCTGTCTTAATGGTCACAGCATGAATTCCTTTTTCTTAAACACTGAGACCCATCTTGAACCACAATCAGAACACCCGTGATGTACTGACATTTTTTGCTAAAAGTATAACAACCATTACATATGAGGAAGGAACATTTATTTAATGATGAGATTAGAAATATTTCACCCAAATCTTAAATAGCAGAAATTGTCCTTATGATAAAGTTCTAATGGGACACTTGTTTTTGAATATATCCTAAGCCACACACTATGTAACTGAGGCTTTGCAGTTTTCTAATTTATAATGTTGAACATATACTCATCCTACCTGGGGCGGGGGGGGCGGGTTGCAGGAGGGAAACTCTCTTAAGTTTTCAGTGATTGGCTTAAAGGAAACATGAACAAAGTTTTAAGTTGAATTTTTTGACTGACTCAAAGTTTTATTATAACTCTAGAGAAAGGAAATGTGTTACTGAGACAGTCTTTTATTTCATGAATATAGAGATAAAATTTTCTTATTAATGATGAGAGTTTCATGGATAAAAATATTTAAATCTGTGGGCTTTCAAGTCAGAGAGACTGGATTTGAATCCTAGCTCTGTTATTTCCTAGCTGTGTGAACTTGGGCAAATATTTAACCTCCTTGACTCCTAGTCAAGGGATACCCATGGTGATAATGACACTTTCAAAAGCAGTAATGAGAATTAGGTGAGATAACCAATGTAAAGTATTTATTACCATTCTTGTACATAGAAGATCTTCAATATGTATTAGCAATTGTAGCAATTACTGAGGCATATTATGTATTTTGATAAGGTATAAATAAGCCCTCCATGCATATTAGAACTTAAAATTGAAATCAGGGAATGAAAATGTTATTGGTGATAAATTGAAAGGAACACATGATTTACTACTTTTACAAAACCTTCAATATATGTAAGCTGACTTTAGAAAGAAAACAAGTCTTGGGGGTACTGGGTGGCTTAGTCGGTTAAGTGTCCGACTTCAGCTCAGATCATGATCTCGTGGTTCATGGGTTTGAGCCCCATGTTGGGCTCTATGCTCACAGCTTGGAGCCTGGAGCCTGCAGCCTGCAGCCTGCTTTGGATTCTGTGTTTCCCTCCCCTGCGCTCTCTCTCTCTCTCTCTCTCTCTCAAAAATAAAAAATAAACATTAATTTTTTTAAAGAAAGAAATAAAATAAGTCCGGAATAAAAACCAATTATTGAAGATCCAAGGAGCTTAGCTGTATTACTACCTACATAAATAATTCATAAAAACTGTAGAATCTCCCTGAAAAAGGAAATTGAGACCATATTCCCTCAGAGAATATATGTTTGAAATGCATAAAATCTTAGTTATTCCCGTGTGTTCCTGGAAGCGTAAGCATGGCAGACAACACTGAAGAGCAGAGTTATCAAAAACATAAACAACTTCAGCAAAGGGCTACTAAATGAAAAACACACCAAATCAGTTTAAATTAATAACCTGATGTCACAATAAATTGTATCTGGAATTTATTATTTAGTGTTATCATGTTAGCATATATAATTTTGTATGTGGGGCTTGAAATTTTTATTAGACAATATGACAGTACTAACTACATGTGAATATTACGATTAAAATTTAATTAGTTAAATTTAATTAAAAATCTAGCTCCTTGGTAGCACTGAGTTGGATCTGTAATAACATTTTTAAAAAGACCATGATCTCTGTTCCACCCTATTGACAGTAAAGCCTTTGTAGGCATCAGATAGAACTTTAAAACACAATTATATCTAGGTTAATTTGGTCTCATAAGTAATTTGAGTTATCTGACTGAGTTGCAGTAGGATTTATTATACTTTTGGATTTAATTTCTAAACCATGAGTTATAGACAACCCAAGTAAATATAAAAGAAAAACTCCCAGAGATAGTGAAAGAATTGAGCAACCTTTAGAGAAGTTAGAAATGAGTAGGAAGTGAAAAAATTCTGAGTGAAACCATAGTGTCAATATTTGATGCTGTCATTACAGTGATTATGAGTTTTAAGCTTCATTTAAATGTTATTTTTACAGTGCTTGACAGTATGCTTTTGTTTCGAAGTTTATTTCTTTTGAGAGACAGAGACAGTACAAGTGGGGGAGGGGCAGAGAGAGAGGGAGACAGAGAATCCCAAGCAGGTTCTGTGCTGCCAGTGCAGAGCCCCATGGAGGGCTTGAACTCACAAACTGTGAGATCATGACCTGAGCTGAAACCAAGAATCAGACACTCAACAGACTCAGCCATCCAGCCCCCCACCCCCCGAGACAGTATTGATAAGCAAAGAGTCAAGGGTTGTTAAGTAAATCATACCTGAAATTACTTTTCTTTACATCCCTACAGAAACAAAGCCTGCATTGAGAAATATTTATTCAAATAGGTTTTCTGCATGTATTCCTTCCACAACCCAGTGTGTAGGCTATTTGAATTTTGTAAGATCAACATATATCCATGTACAACTCTTGGGTCTTGAAAACTTGCTCATCTGATGTTTTGCATACGTTTAGCTGTGCATCAGAAGGAGATTCTGAACTTGGTCCTTCCATAATGTTTATGTAATAGTAGGGATCTAATGATAAACAATTTGTTTATTTTTTTTACTGTTTAATTGAATGATACTTGTTTCTTGTTCAACAACAAAACAATGAATTTTGACCTTCAAAAATGATTTTCATTTTTCTAAATGAGTAACTAGTTTTGGAAACTATGGTTTTGAGAATTTTCTACTTGCAATGATTATCTCCCTGTACCCACCAAAAAGACATTATGAAATCGAATCTGTGAATAATAACAAATGTTATTACTGGGTTGATTTTATCAATAAAATATGTATCTTTATCACTTTATTCTGAAAATAAATCTTCTATGAAGTAAAATTCAAATAAAAATGCATTGTCAGCCAAAACTAAATAAGTGGTTGACAAGATATTGATAGGCTGTTTATTAAATTCACATATGTAAGAGAGAATAAAGGCTATATTTTAAAATATTCATTCCAAGTCAGTTTTATGAATTATTAAACCAGAATCTCTTGCTTCTTCTGAAGCATGGTGAGCAGAAGAGACCATGAAGGGGGAGGGAGTCAGTCATGCTCTAGTTATCACCTGTAAGTTGCTTGCGGATTCTTCTCAACTTCTGTATAGTTAGAACATCAACTGGGAAGAAGGACAAAGGAGAGCAAAAGAAATTGTTGATCAAATTGAAGTAAGCAAACCTTTGTGCAGAAAGAGGTGCCTCTAACTTTCACAAGAATGGGTTAAGTAAAATCTCAAATCCCATTCTGCCCAAAGCACTCTGGTTTCTCACATTCAAGCTTCTGTGAAGTTCAATAGAAATGCAATCCTTATGTTTCTGATTCATTTTCAACTAATTCAGCACAGTGTTTTGCAAGCACTTTTTGATGTCAGAGAAACATGTTGTGTTGTCTCTCTAAAGCCATTTTTTGTTGTTGAAACAGGAAGTTACAAATTAGCATAAAGAGCAAAACACTATATTTTTAAAAACATGATTTAAACTTTCAAAATGAATTAGCTTAAAACTTATCAAACTATGATTGTTTCACTCATCATTTTAATTAAAGAATTTGAAAACATTCCTATGTCAAACACGTGGCTTATTTTACCACAGAAAGACAAGACGCAGAGATTATAGGAATGGAAGAAGGAGTAAATAATTTTAAATATATTTTGAATGCAATGGAACAGAGGTTTTACAACACTTATGCTTTATCCATTTTGAGGCCTGGCTTTACTCAAAATATATGTTTTTAGAAGTGGGTGAGTGCTTTGAGTTGTGGTATATATAATTATGGTATTGTTTATTTTTCATTTCTTATTCTTATTCTATCATATTTCATTTTAAAATAATAATAGAATTATGGGTCCTTTAATTCTTGCCTTTAATATGGTTTCATTATTAGCTGCTATGATGTCGGTTCATTAGTGGTCATCTATGAGCATTTGTCTTTCCCTCCACCATCTTAGAAATTCCCAGATGCACTCCACTCTTTCTGCCATCAAAAACAGTCTTTGATATTTGAAACCACCAGTATTTAGAAGAAATTCTGGGAATATGATCAATATTTGAAATGAGCCCCACCATGCCTTCTTTTCATTTCTTTCCATCTCCCTCCCTAAGTATAATTTGCAAAGATTATACTGCCTTTCACTTAGCCTTTCTTTAGTATAAGCATTCCATGACCATTTAACTATAATGAATTTCATACATTTAGAAAAATTGCATAATTTAAAATAATATGCAAGAAGTTGCCATTTTAAATTATGGCACCTGATTATTAATTTGTATAATTTCAGTAACTTTTCTTTAAAAAATTTTAAGTTTATTTATTTATTTTGAGAGAGAGAAAGAGAGCGAGCGAGCAGGGAAGGACAGAGAGAGAGGGAGAGAGAATCTCAAGCAGGCTCTGCACTGCCAGCGTAGAGCCCAACATGGGGCTCAAACTCATGAACCGTGAGATTATGACCTGCACCGAAATTGAGAGTCAGCCGCTTAACCGACTAAACCCTCCTTCATGTAACTTTTACTGAAATTTCTCATTAACCTTAAGCCAAAACCTGGAGACATCTTTATTTGTAAATCCTGGAAACATCTCTAATTGACAAAAGGTTAAATAAATGGCAAGGAAGCTAATATAAAGGATATATTTTTAAAAAGGAGTATCAAATGGCATGTAATAGAATAAACACAGATTCAGCCCAGTATCTTATATCATTTGCATATTAGAGTCTGAATACATTTTTCAAATTTACATGTTTAATCAGTGATGGAGACATAATTGAAAGCAAATCTGTTTGACTTCAAATTCCATTTATGTTATTTTGTTGTATAAACACTTATTAAGTGTGTTTGCAGTTTGTAGGAAAACTCAAGTCTGTTGTAGGAGTAAGTGTGCACCAGTGATTACGGTAAAGTGCAGTAAGGGAAGTCGTTAACCTGCATCTAGATGTGGGAACATCATCAGTGGAGTGTCCGATGCTGTCTGGATAGGTCAGAGCAGATCTCATGGAGTAAAATATTGAAATAAGTTTTGCAACATTACTAGGATTTCACCAAGGAAATCAGAGGTTAAAAGGATCTCTGTCCTTTTAGAGATTAGAGATTAGAGTACTTAGAAATCTGAACGTATGTTAAGAGTATCACGGGCCGGGTCATGAAGTATATACCAAGCTGGATCACAGACCAGAACATAGGCTGATTCACTGATCAGGTACAGGTTGAAAAGAAAGGTAGAAACCAGAGAAGAGGAAGCTTACACTTATCCTATGGATCAATTCTGTCCAATAAAAACAGAACATCAGTTACACATGTAATTTAAAATTTTCTAGTAGGCATATTAAAAAAAAAGTTTGTAAAATTAATGTTAATAATATTTAATATGCAGAGTATAATACACTGCATTTAACTCAATACATCTAATATATTGTTTCAATATTTAACAAAACAAAAATTCTTACTAAGCCATATTGCATTTTTTATACTAAATTCTCATGTGTATTTTCCACTCATGGCACTTCTTAATTAGAACTAACCACATTTCAGGTGCTTAATAGGCACACTGGTCTAGTGGCTACTATCCAGAATGATTTGGCTACAGAAAATCGCAAATATTTTAAGCAGGGGAATAATACAGCCAGTCCATGCCATTGAGCTGACAGTTTGGAAGGTGAATCAAAAGTGGACAGATTGGAGGCAGAGAGACCGGCTGAGAGGTTTTTGCAGCCATCCACGTAACGATAAGGACTTGAACTAAAGTAGTGATCATGCAGGTGGCATTGAAAGGTGGATTGACAGTAGAGCTGAGTGGACACTACGGATCACTTTCAAGTCGGTCTGAGGGAGTAGGAGGTCCCGAGGATGATGCGTAGTTTCCGATGGGAACAGGTTTAAGTTGGTTGTCTCATTAACCCAGGTATTTTATGCTTGACTTTGACTCTGACTCTGTGAAACACAGTGTAGAGGGTAAGAGCGGTGATTTTGGTGTCAGTCTTCTTGGGTTTGAATCTTGTCTCTACTTACTAGCAGTGAGTCCTTGAGCAACTTACTTAACCTCTCTGTGCTTTAGTTTTCCTTTCTGTAAAATTGAGATAATAATAGCTTACCTTTCTCACATGGTTGTTGTGAGGATACAGTTAATAAATATAAAGCAGTGGAGCAGTGCTTGGCATACTATTAAATGATATGAGTGCTAGCTATAACTTTAATCACATGACAATTGATCATTAATGCATAAATTATGAAATAACAACGCTCCAGTAACTAAAATATTCAGTTACCTAGAGCACCCACAACCCACCTACATGAATGAGAATTCGCTGACCTCTTTTTTACCTTTACATCTAATAGTGGAATCATTTGAAACATTAGGAAAAATACCTTTAAAATGATATTGTAGGGGCACTTGGGTGACTCAGTCCGTTGAGCCTCGATCTCTGCTTAGGTCATGATCTCGCGGTTGGTGAGTTCAAGCCCGGCATCGGGCTTTGTGCTGACAGCTCAGAGCCTGGAGCCTGCTTTGGATTCTGTCTGTCTGTCTGTCTGTCTGTCTGTCTGTCTCTCTCTCTCTCTCTCAAAAATAAAGATTAAAATTTTTTTAAGGGTTTGTAAATCATTTTGTGCGTATAATGGAAGCATACGTTTTGTCAGTGTATTAGCAAACATGATTGAACTTGGGAAAATTTACATTACTCTTGAGGTGCCTGGGTGGCTCAGTCAGTTAAGCATCCAACTCTTGATTTTGGCTCAGGTCACGATCTCACAGTTTGTGGCTTCAAGCCTTGCATCGTTGGGCTCCACACTCACAGCACAGAGACTGCTTGGGATACTCTCTCTCCCTCTCTGCCTCTACCCAGCTCTCTCTAGCATGAGTGTGCATGCATATTCCCTCTGTCTCTCTTTCTCTCTCTCTCAAAATAGATAAATAAAATTTCCAAAAGAAAACTTACATTACTCTTATCCATATATAGTTGGCCCTTGAACAATATGAGTTTGAAGTACACTGGATCCACTTATAAATGATTTTTTTACAATTTTTTTTTGTATTTTTTGTATTTGCATTTTTTGTATTTCCCTAGTGAGTTTTATAACATTTTCTCTAGCTTACTTTATTGTAATAATACAGTATGAAATACAAGTAACATGCAAAATATGTATTAATAGACTTTCTATGTTATTAGTAAGGCTTCTGGTCAACGGTAGGCAATTAGTAGTTAAGTTTGGGGGAGTCTGGGTTTATCCATGGATTTTCAAATGTGCAGGGACTCAGTACCCCTGACCTCTGCCTTGTTCAAGGGTCAACAGCAGTTACACAGCCCTCTGTTGTGGTTTGTGAAATTTTCATGCAGATGATGCATAAATTTAACTGACCATTTCATCATTGCCTCTCCCATTCATTTCTACTCTCTAGATATTATTTCTACTGAGTTGTTTTTATTATGCGTGTTCCTTATCTATTTTTATTCACATAACTTATCTGTAGATCAGTTCAAGGAACAATGATGTCTTAGAGTACTATGAAATTCCAAAGGACCTTGACAAATTGAACATTTTCCAAACTTATAGAAAATATGATTAAAAAAAAAAGAAGATTGCTACTATGTTTGAGAGTTTACTGTAGTATCACTTAATCTTTGTACTAATCCCACTACCATCATTCCCATTTTACAGATAAGGGATCTAAAGCACACAGAAGCTAAACTATTCATTATCATTAATGGAATTTTCATTTTAAGAATACAAACATAAGCTTCAGGTTGTAATATTTAGGTGTAATATTTAGGTTGTAATATTTAGGTCTCAAAAAAAAAAAGAAATTTTGAGACTGGGTGGTTTTGGATAATATTGAGAAATACAAAATCACAAACGTTTGCTGTACTCTTTGTAACTCTTTTGTCAGAGTACAGTTTTTTGTCACGACACATTTAAAAAAAGAAAAGAACCACAAATTCTCAGAGGAAGGTGATATGAATAGGACCTTTGCATTGAATTATAATGCTTCATGAAAGTAGATTCCACATCTCTTTAATTAATAACATAAACTAAGTTAAAGCAAACACGCTTTTAGCGAATGAAGTGGCAATTAGTTTTTGAATACCTATCCAGAGCACGGTAGTATGCTAAAAGCTCTGAGAGCATAAGCAGATATAATAATCTGAGCACAGGATCCTATGACATATTTGGGGGAATTATAGTAGTGAATAACATGTGAAATAATAATAAATTAGATAGAAGGAGGGCAGCTTAAGCACCAGAACGATAAAATACTAAATACCAACTAAGGGAGGTTATGGACTCACTTTTCTCTGTGCATTCTTAAAGAAGAAGGTAATCAACTATTCGTGCTGCCTGATTTAATGTTTGAATTTGGTGACTTATTGAATACATTCTATGTGCTGTAGGATGACCATACTGCATATGTTATCATTAGGCCAAAGTCGATGCTTAACTGACTGAGCTACCCAGGTGCCCCTACAATTTTTTTTAAGCTTATTTATTTATTTTGAGAGAGAGGGAGAAGAGAGAGCGAGCGAGCAAGCATGAATAGAGGAAAGGCAGAGAAAGAGGGGGAGAGAGAATCCCAAGCAGCCTCTGCACTGTCAGCATAGAGCCCTATGAGGGGCGCAAACTCACAAATCATGAAATCATGGCCTGAGCTGAAACTGAAAGTCAGACACTTAACTGACTGAGCCGCCCCGGGGGGGGGGGGGGCAAAGCAATATTTTAAATAAAGAATTATCTTTGCAATGAAACGTTATGTATGTTGCAAATGTGCAACCATTTCAAGAATCACAACACAGGAATACATTATGACTTTGGTGTTAGTTTAGATTCAGAATTAATACACACATTTGCCAGCTGTGATGTGATTAATAGATAGTGCACTATGCCTTACCATACACAGTTTAGGTTGTACTCATTTATCACAAAGAAATACCAGAGGAAAATCAGAAATTATTTAGGGACATTTATTTAATGCTTTCAAAAATTCAATGACTTGAATACAAAAATTGAGTCAATTTTTAGTAAAGAGGCTTTAGGAAGAAAATACACACTTAAAATCTGATCTTTAATAAAGGTGCCCTGGTATTAACAGTAGGTCATGGCAATGTACTGAAAAGTTGTTGTTTTGCTCTATCTGTTTAAAGAAAGACTTTCACCCTGAATAAACATGACAGAAAGCATTCATTAAAAAAAAATCATTCTGGTAGTAATTTTCTGCATTCCCCTGATGGATGACATTTTTCAAACATTTCAAAGCTTATATGCTAGGGAGCCTCAGTTCAGTATCGATGTATCGTGCAGTTAAAATGAAAACATACTCCATTTCACTGTGGGTCATAATTAAAAGTCAGGGGTGTTGCAGGGGAGGTGAGGGGAACTCCTTGGTTGAGTCACTATTTCTAAAATTTGCATGCAGATGTCGCAAACAAGGAAGACCAAGAAGCGAACCTGCCCATGGACCCTGTGCAATTTAAACAGCTAGTGAGGAACAAAGAAAACAAAGCTGGGCAGTGGGGGTGGGGGGGAAAGCAGTACATTTTATAATATGGAACTTTAAAAACTGCTAGACATAAATTAAAGGATTTTATATGGAAATATTTAAAGTTCATAAAATTATATTTTAATTTTTTTCCATTTTGATACTGAAATGCTGAAATATTGAGTTAAGCTAATTAATTTGGCTGTTAACATTTTCTAAGTGCATATGTTTACCATTATGACAAAACCATATTCGTTCAGAGTCCTTTTGGTTACTAATCAAAATTACATTCGAAGAAGGAATTTGGCATTCAGCGATCATAATCTGCTGCTACCCTGGATGACCTTTGTGAAAGCGTTTGTGCACAAAAGGGTTGGAAGTACCAAACATAGTTATGTGTTGTCGATGTGTATTTTAAGTTATTTTCCGCCAGAATAGCCCCATAATTTCATGAACAGAAATATCGAACTTAATTCTGAATTCAAATGCATGCTTTGTAATGCTCTAAAATACACCCTTAATTCTGATGTGCAGGGAATTCACAGAGTTGCGTGAAGTAAACATCTTGATTTCAGTATACGTTAGCCGGCCCTAATGCCTTTGCACCGAGCATAGAGTGATCCTTTCTGTCTTTCCGTAAAATAAGCATTTAGATGCTGCTAACCTGACAGTCCATGTGCTGCACATGTTAAACATTAACTAATGTGATTTTTCAAGCATCTCTTACATGCGACACATTGAGGACTAAATGCTTGTGAGCGTCTTGATTCTAAGAGCCACAATTATAGGTTAGAGCCCATTCTCCCTTTTTATTTGTGGTTAAGTTTAATGTGGTCATGGTACATAGTCGCATGATTTACAATCAGATGGATTAGCCACTGACTTATGCCTCACATAAGCGTTATAAATTCATATGCATACCTTCCAGATGCAGGGAAAATGCAGAGACCTTTTTATAATGGATTATTCAGACCATTTTGAGTGGGGAGAAACCAATCCAAAGCAAAAACAGCTTTTACATATGGCATCTATAGCTGTAACACTATTTTGCAGAAAACGCTCGGATGAAGCAAAAGTATCCTTGACAAAGACCAACACACACACACACACACACACACACACACACACAAAAGAAAACAAAAAACATAAAACCAACCAACTATTTATAGCTATAGCTCAAGCTGTCAAATTTAGAGTAAACCTTTTGCCTGTAACCACATTTGCTGCAGAATTCTTCTGGCTAATTGCAGGCTATTCCTGCTTTGCATGGAGACATCTGTACAGTGGCACACCCTGTAATTACATGGGAAGGGATCACTCATGATTTTGTTGATAGTGTATTATAGCTAAATCCTTTGGGTGGGAACGGGAGGATTGCATTGTTTCGATCGAGGTGACAAGAAGTGAAACTTTTAGGGAAATAAAATTGTCCACAGAATGAACCATACAGGTGGTCTAGGATAATGTTTCATATTTTGTCTTAAAGGCTGCATAGAGAGACTCTTTAAATTCTATGAAAGAAAGAAAAGGGGAAAGAGGTATCTCTAGACTACCAGGATTATTCCCTCCAGCATATGTTTGCAATGAGTCATAATTGCCGCTGCCCTAGTTCAGGCTTTTATCACCTCTGGACTATTTATTGCAGAAGCTTCTTAGTGAAAATGTCTCCTAACAGACTGCATCAAGGTCCCCATTCTTCAGTCTCTCCTGGACACAAACCATTAGCACAATCCTCCCACCTTCCTGTTTTTATCATGTCACACATCCTTTCAAATACTTCAGTGACTCCCGCTCCTTGCAGATTCCCTTACCTGGCTTTCACAAACCTCAGAAAGTGTCTCCAAACTCCTCTTCTAGCTGTGTCCCTTCCTATTGTACCATATCAGTATCCTGTTGGGAATTGCCCATGGGTCCTTAAATTCAGATTGTCCAGGTTTGAGGTCCAGTCACCTCACTCACCAGTTATGTGACTGGCAACCAGTGGTTTAACAACCCTGGGGCTCAATACCTTCATCTATAAAGTGACTTTAATAATTGCACCCACATTTCAGGGTTTTGGTGAAAATTTAACATATTAATATTATATGTAAAACAGTGCCTGGCACAAATAAGTAATCACACATTGATAGCTATTTTATTGCTGTTGTTTATTGGAGTACACATACTGTGCATCCTCTCGTTGAACCTTTCCTCCGGAAGTATGCTATCTGGCAAGCAGGTTTAATTACTTCTTTGAATTTTCATACTCTTTAGACTGATCTTACTTTCTGATAACATACTTGTTGTGTACCTGGTTCTTGAAGGAACTTAATCAGAGTCCTCTGCTTCTGTGAGCACTAGTCTGCCCATCTACAGTGGGTTAAACAGTGCCACCTATGAAAAAATTCACATTCATCCTGAACCTCAAAATGTGATGTTATTTGGAAATAGCAGCCTTGAGGATGTAATTAATTAAGAATCTTGAGATGAAATCATGCCGGATTTATGGTGGGTCGTAAGTCTGTTGACAGATGTCCTTCTAAAAAGAAGACAGGACACGGAAAGGCACAGAGAAGACCGTGTGAAGACAGAAGAGAGATTAGAGGGTTGCCTCTACAAGCCACGGGACACCAAGGATCATTGCAACATAAGAATCCTAGCAAGAGGCTTGGAGAGCAGCATGGGACAGTTTCTCACTTAAAGCCTCCAGAAAGATCCAACCTGCCCACATCTGGATTTCAGACTTTAGGCCTCCAGAACTACGAGGGGGAAAATTCCTGTTGTTATAAGCCACCAGTTTGTGACAATTTGTTATGACAGCCTCTGGAAACTAATATGTGAACATCATTGTACCCATCGTTCAAGTCTCTGCTCCATTCCCACCTATGTGGTGAAACCTTCACTGCTTAAATCACTCCAGCCTGACAACGAACACACCCTGTGCTGAACCTTTGTTGAAATGAGCCATCTGCCCCATGCATTTGGTACTTACCTCGTTGCTTTTACACGTGTGTATGCCTTGGTTCCACAGCCGGACTCTCAACTTCATAAGGATGAAAACTGATCCCCGACACATTTTTATGCCCCTGATGGTAATTTTAATACCCTAAGCTATGATAAATGTTAATTGATTGATCCAAATCGCCTGTGAACTGTATGAAAAATATGGTTCTCTACATCTGTTGAAAAATCTGCCAAAAAACTATTCAAGTTGCAACCATCTTTTACCAAGCTATTGTTAGCATGCAAATTCTAGGTTTAACATATACAAAATGTATACTTAAATACCTTTTCAGTGATATCATGTCACACTGATAGCCAGAAGCATGTATATCCAACACCAATTGCAAAAACATAACATATTCCCCAATTAAACATTATATGTAATATGTGGCCATCGCAGTACAGCTCTTCTTTAAAACACGACTTAGTTGTATAAATTGTTTTCAGGTCTGATCATCATTTGTTTCTCATGTAAACTTTTTATTCATTAGGTAAAAATGCGTGCTTGAAAATGGATAACCTAAATTTGCCATCTAGTTAATATGATGGCTGCATTGGTGACTGTTTCATTGAATTGTTAATAATTAGTGTTTCAAGGACCTGACTAAGGCCAGGGGTTTCATTTCCTTATGGCCTCGTCAGTTTTGCAGCTACAGACTGTCCCCTTTACCACACCTGGCTGACTTGCAAATTTGTGGTCACTAAGGGAAGTGACCTGCCAACACGGGGTCCACCGTGTCTGCTTTCTGCTCAAAGGGCAGCGAGCTGAGAAGCTGCACTGTCGGAGAGCTGACTTAAGGGACTTCAAAGATTGAAGATAAGGCATCTGGCACTTCATACTTAAGAGGTTGATCTTGGTGTAAGCTGTAGGCCTGGGGTCAGAAATGGATGAAAAGGAGAGCAGATGTAGAAGCGTAACAAAATACAAAGACAGAAATTTGGAAAGAATCAGGGAATTTAACAGATCTGGAATAAAGTAGGATTATAGGAGGTAATCAATACATAAAAATGCAATATGCGAAGTAGCAGAAAAACAAAACAATTATATGAAAGGGAATTACAAGAGCAGCCACAAGGTTTCAACAGTGGGAGATGAAGTCTCTTTTTAATGAGACGGAGAGTAATGTATTCCCATATCCCAAAATTGCAAACACCAAGCTTGTAAAAATAGGTCTATCATCTGTGCCCAGTAAGATAACTTGGGCCACAGCTGCAGGAATTGTTTTTCCACTGCCTTGATTTTTTTTTTCCCCTCAACACTTACTGATCACCTGGTACGTGCCAAAAACTTCTCTAGACACATAGTCCCTACCTCCCACGAGACTGCAGAGGTGTGTGGATGCGCTGATACTGTTGAAGGGCAGGTCACAAGTTTGTTTGTTTGTTTTTAATTTTTTAAATTTTTATTTATTTTTGAGAGAGAGACAGAGACAGAGCATGAGCAGAGGAAGGGCAGAGAGAGAGAGGCAGACACGGAATCCAAAGCAGGCTCCAGGCTCTGAGCTGTCAGCACAGAGCCCGACGCGGGTCGAACTCATGAAACGCCGAGTTCATGACCTGAGCAGAAGTCGGACGCTGAACCGACTGAGCCACCCAGATGCCCCTGGATGACAAGTGTTTTGATAGAGTCTTGTATGCAGAGGGGTTGCATATTACCTAAGAGAATTCCCTCCTTTATCCTGAAATTGAACAAGGAAGGCTTCCCAGATGAGATGTCACTTAAACTGAAAAAGGAGGCTCTGAAAAGTGGTGGAAGCCCTAAAACCTGCACTTGCTCTGTTTCTTTACTTACCAAGTATTTCTCAAGCCATCCATTCTCACGGCACTACAGAGGGCTTGAAAAACCTCCAGAGATTTACAATCTAATCTGGACCTTCCGGTACAGTATGGGCAATCAATATGGTTAGATTAGCAGGAATAGTTGTTATATTGTTTTCAAACTCATAAAAACTTTCACCTAGGAAAAATAGAGCATTCATATTAAGAATGGAATGGTTACAAGAGAAAATACTTTAGTTGATCATAATTTACATAAATAAGTTTCAGATCACTGTATCCTAAAGACTAGCTAAAATATGCTTGTGAATTATGTCTTAATTATTACAGTGTATGTTGTTTTCATATTTCACATTTGAGTCTAACACCATCACTAATAAATATATTTATTTATAGGCATACTCATTGAAGCCTATGAACATTTCTTTAAAAGATTATTGACATTTCTCATGAAGAGTTATTTTCTATCACAGTGTTCTATTAGTCGACGTTCAGAAAATGTTAGAGGAGAAATTGCGTTGCTTTAAAACACATTTTAACTGAATACTTCATGATATAAGAGTAATGTGAAAAACCCTCATCACCTGTTAAGCTATTGCATCTAACAGGCATATAAAATGCTTATTCTTCCAGTATGCCCAAGTGTTGACATGCATATAAGAATCTATGTACTTAATTAAAGCATACTTGTTAGAACAACAACAACAAAAAACTTATATCATCAAATTTTAGACTGTCATTAAATATATGAGAATAATGATTATCTTGGGTCTCTGACATAAAAAATTAAGAAGCAATTTTCTATCATTCAACAGCTAGATTTATGAAAGGCAGATTTCCGTGAATAAAGGAATTTTTGTGGACTGTACAAGTTTATTTTTAAAACTGTTCTCATTTAAAGAATTTTTGTGAAAATCAAGGAGAGTTGCATATAGGGTAGTAAGCAAGGGGGTCACGTAGTTCTCCTTATGTATTTATAGAAAGAATATCTTCTGTTTCTCCTAATGTGTTTATTAGAGGTAGGTCTCTTGTCCAAATAATAAGCCTTCTGAGCTTGTAAATAAAACCTATGGCTCATCAACTATATCTGTGCCAAATAAGACAGAATTTACATGGCTTAACACTTTGATTAATTCACAGAGAATTCAGAAGTCTAGAAACTGGAGTTCATTTAAACATCTCTTTTGGGGGTTGGGGGAAGTAGATATGTGAGCATTCATAATAGGTATTATAAGACAAACCAATAAGACAAATAAAAATAACACCATCAAATCATTGATACAAGTGTAAATATAAATTGGAGGCCAAACCCAATGCAGGCAAATATTTGGTATAATTCTTATCCAGAATAGAAAAAAGAAAAAGAAAGCCCAGCAAATTTGAAGAAGTATTTGAAAAGTCCTTAGCTTATTATGAAATTAATCAATTTGTCTAAATTTATTGGTATTACTAAATAAAGATAGGCTACAATTGATTTTGTTTATTTTCTCTTTTCTAGTTAATTGTGTTTGGAGAAGTTAGGGCACTTTGTTCTACATATTCCAATCTATGGTGCTTGAATATATATTAGCTACCTCTCAAAAGTACTGCAAACTTCTTTTTAGCATAATTATTTTTTCTTCTGTCTTCTGTCATTGCTCTCTCCCAGAACTGTAAGAAGAACTCTGCTGCTCAAAGCTTTGTAAAGTATGTTTGAATGGGTTGAACTCTATTACACTTCATCACTTCCCTTAAACAAGTGAGCTAATGATGTCCTTTCCTTTTAAAATGTGTATTGAGACATCCACACATGCTCCTCAGCGACCCCCCGAACTTGTTAAAAGCACGTGCCTATTTCATGCTTTGGAAGTGCACTTGATGTTGGCACTTGGTATCAAACACAGATGGACATGAGTGTCATCATGTCATTAGTAAACCCATAAGAGAGAGGTTTTTCCATATTTATAGTGGATTTTGAAGGCCTTTGGAGAGTTTCAATGAAAGATGAATACTTGAGCCAGAACACACATTCCATAGAAAAATATGTAAGAAATCAACTCCCCAGTGAGTTTTGTGTTCGTATGATTTTTTTTTCCCTGAGATTCTTTGTAATTTGGGAATAATTTAATGTCTCCAACTTGTTTAAACTCTTAAGTATGTGATTTAAAAAACTTCCTTGGAGTATTTAGCAAAATTAGTGATTTTTACTTGCTTTCAGCTATTCATTTAAAATGGAAGTTAAAAAAATCTTGGTTTCCTTTCTTAATAAATTAAACAGTTTGGCTGAGAGGAACTCCCAAGTGAATATTGACCCTAGAAAAATAAGCAGGGCAAAACTTGAGGTAACCTCTTATCTCCATAAGGACAGTCAAAGAGAAAAATATTAAGGAACAAGACTGTTCTAGGTTAAAGTCTGCATTGAAAATTCTTACCCAGGTATGAAGGTAGTGACCCCAAGGGATATAAAATCCAGTAGACATGCCAAACATACATCTCAAATGGATACATAATCTGCCCCCACACATTCACCAAAGGCAAACTGGAGTTATCAAGTACAAATAGAAGCAAATAAACCAAACTTGCCAAAATTTGATGAAAACCAATAGCCCCAGAGAAGTGCCAAACTCAACAAATGGAAGATTTAGCAACCAGAAAGAGTTCATAGTGAAAACCGAGAAAAACTTTAAAATTGGCATTTAATGTACTTAGAGTTGAGAGGATATTGCATCTATAAAATAAAGTTAAGCTACTATGAGAGAGAAAGAAAAGTCTGTAAAATTAAAAATACGATGTGGCCAATGTTGCAGATCTTTTCTTGTGACTCTCTTCCAACTCCTTTGGAGCACACTCTATTGCATGCTAGGACTGGGAAGTTTGTGTTTCTCAAACTCCTTTACCACTTGGGTTCTGTGTGGGACCTAGCTAGCTTCTTACAAGGAGAGCACAATGTGCGAGGTTTGGAAGGCAGAGGAGAACGTGCTGAGGTGGAGGCCACACTTTTGCTGCTTTTGTTGTATCTACTGGCAAATGCAAGTAGGAGGCATTCGACTTTCCTGCAGCAGCTCCAGCAGATGTCCAGGTGTCTATTCTCTGGCTTTAAGGGCATTCAGAGACAGCATGTGACCTCTTTTTCCTGGTCCATGTCAGGGCTGAGGCTGCGTAGTCTTGTAGCCAGCAGAGATATCATGTAATGGCACCTTATCTCTGGGTTGTGGCTGAGGCATTTGGACATGGAGCCAGCAATGGTGGTGGAAGATTCTCCACCATAGCAAAAGCGTCTGCCCCTTCCCTGGCCAGTTCTATCATGTCTGGGAATTGTTTTTGGAGTTCTCAATTACAGACTCCTCATCCCAACTTTCAGATCATTTTGTAAACATCGAATTCTATCTATCTATTAAATGTTGTCTGCTTTAACGAGCCAGAGTGCAGTTGAACCCTGATTGAAATATGTGGTCATCTAAATAATACAGCTTCCTATATAAAGGTTGAAGCACAAAACAGATATATTTGGAGATTGAATTAATGAGCTGAAAGATCAAACTAATCTCTAAAATGTGACACAAAAAGATCCAAATATGGAAAATATAAAAGAGAAATCAAAAGACAAAATAGAAATTCACATGTTCTTGCAGGAGTCTAATAGGAGTTCTGGAAGGATAGGACTGAGAAAATGCAGGCAAAGAAATTAACAAAGAAATAAAAAGAAGAAATTCCCAAAGTTGAAAACAGTGTTCAGAGTCAGGTGTCAGAAAGTCACTAAGTAAAAACTATTTCTATTGTAATTACTTAAAATTACTGTGGTAAGAAGTTTGCATACCAACAACATGAAATGAATTTAAGAAAGAGGAAAACATAATATTAAATAAGTGGTGGCATGGCCTGATGAGGCATTGGTTTAAAATTAATAAGATGACAGGAAAAATAAAGTAGCAAACATATTGTCAATCATAAGAAACATGAATTGATTAAATTTATCTATTAAAATAGATGCTCTATCCTTGAATTTGCCATAAGCATACTCTGGAGCCCTGAGAAGTTCTCCAGTCTTAAAAATAAAATATATCAAGTAGAATTATTTGTAAATTATGGTCACACTTATGTTTGATCATTGTGTATATGTATAAATGTGAATGTAGAGGTAAAGGACTAGAAAGGTGTACATCACATTTTTAACAATGTTTCCCTCTGGAGTCGTAATTGAACTAGAATTGAGAGTAGGAATAAAGAAACACAGTGAATAATTTTCCCAATAAAATACTTTTTAATACTTGTAACATTAAAATGAGAAAGATGTTGCTACTTTCCAAAGATAATGTATCAATGAAAAATATTTTGAACTCAGAAAATTATTGCGTATGTGATCATAAAACTCCTATGTGACAAAAAATTTCATACAAAACAACTTGGAAAGTCATGAATTAGAGTATGTCAGAATTTGAGAGTAGGTTTTTTTTTTGTTTTTTTTTTTTTTAGACAGCCTCTTTGAGGCACCTGGGTAGTTCAGTCAGTTAAGCGACGCACTCTTGATTTCGGTTCAGGTCATGATCTCATGGTTCATGAGTTCAAGCCCTGCATGGGGTTCTGCACTAACAGCATGACGCCTGCTTGGGGTTTTCTCTCTCCCTCTCTCTTAGCCCCTCTCCCCCTCACACACACTCTCTCTCAAAATAAATAAATACATTTACAGAAAAAACACCCTCTTTGGAATAACAATTCATATAAAATATATGAAAAATTTCCCCAAGAACAATTCACCCTGCAGATGATTTATAAATGGTTGTGAATAAGATTCTTCCATGTAAACAATGTAACAATGTAAATGTAAACATTGTAACAATGTAACAATGTAAACAATGTAAACAATAAGAAAGATAAATTGTAGAATCTACATTAAGTCTGGAAAAAAATTTTGATGAAAAGGAATTATCAGTGTATCTTGAGCAGGAAAGAAAAATGAACTTTTCTAATATAAAAAATGGCATAATGGGACTGTCTCCATTTGAAAGCAGATATCTTTTAATACCATCATTTTTCCTGAAACAATACAAACCAAGAAACCTTTTAATATCAAGTAGATTTCAAAGGAGATTTTTTTTTTCCAACTTAGCAGAGAAAGTTGGTCCCTGTGGCAGCTATATATCTCAGTGAAAATTAATAAATTGGAGTTTTGACGTGTATATGACTCTCTTACAGATTGTGTTAATGTAAATCCATTCCCTTTTTCTCATAGTTAAGGGAGAAATTGATAAATTCAATAATGAATATGATTCTAGACCTTGGATAACTCTGTACAGATACCATGTAATTCTCAACAAGAAGCAATCAGTATAACAGATGCTGTGGTATTCTCTCCATTCTCCTTCAGGTCCAGGGCATCACTTCCCCAACTACCAGCAACTGAGTCCCTTCCCAAGAGTGCCCTCAACCAAAAGAAGCTACTTTGTACCAGGTTACACCCTGTCCCTGGGAGCAGCCCATAGCCAGTGGCCATGTTAGGAATGAGGGTTAAAAAGGCCTGTCCCCTTTACCTCAATCAAGGCTTCTCTGCAGACCATCCCAGCTCCAGAGCACTCCAGAGGATTAATTTAGGCATCTGTTACAGTTGCATTATAGTTCAACTTCTCTCTGCCCAGTCTTGCATCCCTCACTCTTCCCAAGTGGCGATCTCTAGAACACACCCTCCAAAATCTCCTCCCTGCAAATGTTCATCTCAGAATCTGCTTACTGGGGAATCCAATCTAAGACAATTGGCTTTTTTTTTTTCTTTTAAAGTTTGTTTGTTTGTTTTGAAAGAGAGAGCAAGAGCGGGGAGGGGCAGAGCGAGAGGGGAGAGAGAATCACAAATATTGCTGATAGCACAGAGCCCAACACAGGGCTCCATCTCTCGAACCAAACCGTGACATCAGGACCTGACCCAAAACCAAGAGTCAGATGCTTAACTGACTGAGCCACTCAGGAGCCCCTAAGACAATGAGCTTTCTAATCCATTCTAAGTCCAAAGTATTGTATACTTTCTTCCAGTTTTCTTCCTTTATATAAATGTTTTCATTAAAAGTAACTTTTTAAAACATTTTCTATATATTTATTTCAAAAATAAAATCATTGACCAAAAGTGCTTAATAGATTATGAATATTTTCCATCTTATCTATCTTTATATCTTTTTGAATTGCTGCATATGATGGTTCAGTGAAACAGTACAGGATGTATTTACTTATAGACTTTTGGTTGTAAAAATTCAGCTATTAAAATGATCCTACAGAAAATATCTTTGTGCATAATACATGTTAGTGCAGACTCATGATAATTTCCTTAGGATATGTTTCTTGGTGTAGAATTGTTTACATTAGGTATTTGTAAATTTCTCTGATGAGCTACATATTCATATTTGCTGGCCCATTTTTTTCAGTCAGGTTAAACGTAGTTTTCTTATTACACAGAAGGTTTCCCTATATATTAGGAATATGACAGGATATTTAATGTAAGGATTGACATAAGTGATAATATGAAATATGGAAATGTTCATATTCTATGTTTTGTAAGTATATATATATGAATTAAAATTAAGTGGTTCTATATTAGTATAAATATGCTAAAATTGCATTGCAAATGCAGCTACCTTAACATGGTCTTCTAGATCCCCAAAGACAAATTAGATTCCCTTGGTATTATTTCTTTTTTTTTAATTTTTTTAATGTTTATTTATTTTTGAAAGAGAGACAAAGCGCTAACGGGGAAGGGGCAAAGAGAGGGAGACACAGAATCCAAAACGGGCTCCAGGTTCTGAGCTGTCAGCACAGAGCCTGACGTGGGGCTCAAACTCACGAACCATGAAATCATGACCTGAGCCAAAGTCAGACGCTTAACTGACTGAGCCACCCAGGTGCCCCTTGGTATTATTTCTTATATCATCATGCAATTTTTCCTCACACTATTCTAACTATATATTCATCTGTGTGAATATTTGCTTAATAAAATAAAAATCTTATTTAATTTTACTGGACTAGAAGCGTTATGAGAGAAGAGGCAATCAATGATTTGCATTTAGGACAAATCTGGCACACAGTTTATAATTAGAATGATTTATTATTCAAAAATATTTTTGTAGGTAGGTCCAAAATATATTTTTCCAAACTTTTCATTGCCTCTTAATTTTATCTATGTTTGGAAATCAAGTTTTTAAGAAAAAATTTTATAATAAAATGATTTTCCCATTTATGACTTTGGTGGCACGCTCAGTATATGCATTACCATCCCAGATTTCTTCTAGTGCCATTATTTTCTTCTAGTGTTTTATAGTTTTCCTTTTATATTTTGATCATCTTTAATCTGTGTATAGCCCATGTACAATTTTACAGGATAACTATTTTGTTTTTGATTTTCTTTTGTTTGGGCCCAAATAGTTTGCCACTTTTTTGTTTTTGTTTCTGTTTTTTGCAAGGGCTTTTATTGAACAAACCATCATATTACAACTCCTTTGAAATACTACTTTTTCCTGAATGTGAGACAGGAAACCATCAAAACCCTAGAGGAGAAAGCAGGAAAAGACCCCTCTGACCTCAGCCGTAGCAATCTCTTACTCGACACATCCCCAAAGGCAAGGGAATTAAAAGCAAAAATGAATTACTGGGACCTTATGAAGATTAAAAGCTTCTGCACAGCAAAGGAAACAATCAACAAAACTAAAAGGCAACCAATGGAATGGGAAAAGATATTTGCAAATGACATATCGGACAAAGGGCTAGTATCCAAAATCTATAAAGAGCTCACCAAACTCCACACCCGAAAAACAAATAATCCAGTGAAGAAATGGGCAGAAAACATGAATAGACACTTCTTCTCTAAAGAAGACATCCGGATGGCCAACAGGCACATGAAAAGATGCTCAACGTCGCTCCTCATCAGGGAAATACAAATCAAAACCACACTCAGATATCACCTCACGCCAGTCAGAGTGGCCAAAATGAACAAATCAGGAGACTATAGATGCTGGAGAGGATGTGGAGAAACAGGAACCCTCTTGCACTGTTGGTGGGAATGCAAATTGGTGCAGCCACTCTGGAAAGCAGTGTGGAGGTTCCTCAGAAAATTAAAAATAGACCTACCCTATGACCCAGCCATAGCACTGCTAGGAATTTACCCAAGGGATACAGGAGTACTGATGCATAGGGGCACTTGTACCCCAATGTTTATAGCAGCACTCTCAACAATACCAAATTATGGAAAGAGCCTAAATGTCCATCAACTGATGAATGGATAAAGAAATTGTGGTTTATGTACACAATGGAGTACTACATGGCAAGGAGAAAGAATGAAATATGGCCCTTTGTAGCAACGTGGATGGAACTGGAGAGTGTGATGCTAAGTGAAATAAGCCATACAGGGAAAGACAGATACCATATGTTTTCACTCTTATGTGGATCCTGAGAAACTTAACAGGAACCCATGGGGGAGGGGAAGAAAAAAAAAAAAAGAGGTTAGAGTGGGAGAGAGCCAAAGCATAAGAGACTGTTAAAAACTGAGAACAAACTGAGGGTTGATGGGGGGTGGGAGGGAGGGGAGGGTGGGTGATGGGTATTGAAGAGGGCATCTTTTGGGATGAGCACTGGGTGTTGTATGGAAACCAATTTGACAATAAATTTCATATATTGAAAAAAATAAACATTGTAATGAATTAAAAAAATTAAAAAAAAGAAATACTACTTTTTCAGTTGCAAAATTATTTTATACGTACTTGCGTGTATTATATTTGTTTCTCTTGCTCAAACAGTATCTTGGCTATCAATAGAATAATAAAGTTATTATAGCTTTATCCTGTTCTTTATACCTAGTCATCCACACATGCTTCCTTAGTCTTCTCTTTAACATATCATTAGGTTCTCTCACATTCTTTCCAGGTAATATAAAATCCCCTACACTCATTAAGAAAAGACAATAAATCTAGATGCACACTAATTTGCTGAAATTGGAAAAGGTAGATCGATCAAAGAGACATATCAAAACAGAGATTTGGATAGCCTTGATAACACTTTGACATAAGGAACTAAAAATAGTGAATTATCATATTAATGTCACCTAGGACCATAGAAATGTACCATTTTCCTTGAAATGATTTTAGTGTTCTCCAAACAGAATCCTAACCTTGAAAATCAGAAACAACTAAATTTTAAGTCAGCCAGAGAAAGACAAATAGTGTATGATCTCACTTATATGTGAAATCTTAAAACAAAACAAACAAAAACGCCAGAGAAGCGGAGAGTACAACAGGGTGGTTATTAGGGACTGGGGGTGGAGAGGGTAGAGGAAACAGGGAGTTTGGTCAAAGGGTACAAAGCTGAAGTTACATAGGATAAGTCTAGAGATGTCATGTACAGGCATGATGACTATAGTTCATAATACTGTATTGAATACTGGAGATATGCTAAGAAAGTAGATTTTCAGTGCTGTCATCACAAAAAAAAAAGGTAAATATGTGAGGAGATAACATATTAATTAGCTTGACTCTAGTATAATCATTTCACTATGTGTATGTATATCACGTACATCTTAAATATATACAATTTTATTTAAAAATATTACCTAGTAGCCCTTGATTTGGAATTGGAAAATATATTACCCATAAAAAAGTCTGTGCCAGTAAATTAAGCAGGATTGTATATACTGTCATGGCAAATACTGGACGACAAGCCACCCCCTCTCTCCTCTCTCCTCTCTCCGGCTTCACATTCCCCCCTTTTGAAATGTTGTCCTTTTACCCACCCTTTTAAATGTTGACTTATTAAGTCATCTTGGTATTATTTCAGTTGAATTAAATAAAAATCACTGACTAAAGTTCTTAAAAAAAAAGGGAAGAAAGAAATACCTGAATTACTGACACACATTGAAGGGGGGTGAACTGAGAGGTTGTCTCTCAGAGGAAATGGCCTGGGAGAGGAAGGAAATGCTTGAACCTCACTATGTCGTAAGCTATGCTTGGGACGTGTGTACATGTAACTCAGACTGCTTACAAACCCTGATGGGCACATGTAGCGTAAGAACTGGAAGGCTGTAATTTTCTTTGATTTAGGTGTATTAGGAAGTCATTGTGTATAAAATTGATATAATGTGTGGCAAGAAAATGCTGAAAATGATAAAATTTGAGCAATCAATCCTCAGGAGAAGAAGCTGTGTGGGATTTATGAAGGCTTCAAGTAGGCAACAAAGAATTCAGAGTGAAAACAAACTGCGGGCTTCAGAGAAGTCACAGGAGGTTTCTAGAACAGCTTCAGTATAAAAATACCGACTAAAGGCAAGCCTCAGCAGTGGAGTGCAGGTGACCTAGGACTTCTGGGTACGAGTGTCAAGAATGAGTTGGTTGAAAGAAGAGATCAAATCAACTGGTTTTGGAGACTGTCAAGAGAATGGAGTCAGACAAAAGCTACATTAATCACTTAAACACATCCACTAGAAACAAGTAAGTTTTCAGGTTGAATGAGCCAGGTAGGTGGTCAAAATTAACTTGATGTCTAGACAAGTCAAAAGAAAAAATAATCGCTTATGGTGTGAAGGAGGAAATTACATAACTTATGATCTCAATAAGAATAAGTAGGGGAGCAATAGAATTATTCATTTCCAGGCTACAAGAACGATTTGTATGAACACTGACCTTAATCATTTCTGTTTTCCTAAACTGGAAAATCTATTGGGAAACATCCCAATTTGTAAAATCCAAAAAAGCTTTTAGCTTAAGTAAGTACTATGAGAGTCTTAATATAAAAGTGAAACACAAATACAACAATGTTGTCAACATCATGCTCCTACTATTTAGAGACTTTTAAAAAGGCTCCATTCTCATAGATAGTCAAAGCCTGAGGAGGAGTGTTCCTGAGATTAACTCCAAACTTGTAGCCAGAGTTCTTGAGAAGAAGCTGAAAATTCTTGAAAAACTGTTGCTTCTTTCCTTTCCTTTCCTTTCCTTTCCTTTCCTTTCCTTTCCTTTCCTTTCCTTTCCTTTCCCTCTTCCTCTTCCTCTTCCTTTTCCCTTTCCCTTTCCTTTTTTTTCTTTCTCCCTGTTGTTCTCCCTATTATTCATTTTTTTCTTTTCTTTCCTTCTTTTTCTTCCTTCTTTCTCTCTTCCTCTCTCTTTCTTCCCTCCCCACCTTCCCTTCCTTCATCTTTCTCTTTCTTTCTTTCTTTCTTTCTTTCTTTCTTTCTTTCTTTCTTTCTTTCTTTTCCTTTTTTTTTCCTTTGGACTCCAGACAGTTTAAGTGATCAGAGAATTACAGATGGAAGTGGCTGTATCACAGTAGCCAAAAGAAATATTAGTAACATGAGAAAACTTGAAAAAAATGTTTTCCTTGACTTCTCAACATATCTTTAATATCATGTGGATTTACCTTTTAGTAAATTTGCATTTTAAGAAATATAGACAATTATATGATCACTGTAACATGTTATAACATAACACCCTAATGATTTACGGTGATATGATTATTTACTCACATATCACTCTTTCTAACTGGACTAAAGACCAGATATTCATGCGTCCCTTCAGTCATTGAACAAGTATGTACTGAATCTCTACTATATGAAGGACTATTCCAGACAAAGGGAATAGAAGAGAGTAAATTGAAATGAGAAACTCAGCCCTCATGAAACTTAACATAATTAGGAGTTCAGACCAAAGTAGAGATCAGGGAGAAGTGAATCAGATCAGGAGATAAACCCATGGAGATAACAGAGAAATGTACAAAGTCTGTAGAACAGGAAGCTAAGGATGGATATTTGGTGTGTTTGAGGGAGGAAGGCCAGTGTTGCTGAAGCAGAGTGAGTGGAGGGGTGGAGTAAGACATGAGAGTGGGGAGGGAGTGAGGAGCCAGCCTTCGTGGTGGTTGGAGCAGTTTGAAGCAGAGGGCCATGTGGTCAACTCATGTTTTAAAAGCGTCCCTCTAGCTGTAGTGGGTCAGTGTGGAAGTACAAGTGTGGTATCATTCCCACTGTGTCCCCACTGCCTTGCCTTGCACATTGCCTGGCACAGATTAGTGGTTCAATAAATGCCTAGTGAATGAGTGGATAAATGAATGAATGAAGATGTTTATGACTGACTATAGATTTTATGAACATAATAAAGAGCAACTTCTCAAGTGATATATTCCATGATTTGGGGTAACATATGTTACTAGACAGAAAATATTTAAGCCCTGAGAGCCAGTTAAAAGATTTGCAAACTAATAATTCTGAACCACTTTTAACTTTATCACATCTCTTTAAGTGTAGTGAATAGAGTCCCGAGTATTAGTAATCGTAGGAAAAGATGGCAATAAAAGATGACAGAACTGATTTAGTATAAAACAATTGTGACTTCTATGAATGAGTAATTCCTTGAGCAGAAATTGTTTTTGAATATTGTAGTTAAGATGTTAAACTTTACATACGTGACTGTGAGTCAGCCTTGTAGGTAAACCAGTGATCTTCCCTTGGATTAAGTGGTATTTGGAAATGCATCACAGAACAACCTTTTTTTTTTTTAATGTTTATTTACTTTTGAGAGAGACAGAGACAGAGAGACAGAGTGTGAGTGGGAGAGGGGAAGAGAGAAAGGGAGACACAGAATCCGAAGCAGGCTCCAGGCTCTGAACTGTCAGCCCAGATCCTGATACGGGGCTTGAACTCACGAACCTTGAGATCATGACCTGAGCCGAAGTCAGATGCTTAACTGACTGAGCCACCCAGGCACCCCTAGAGCAATCTTGATAAGGAAGCTCCATTCCTATTCTTGGGTTGCTGAAAATGTAAGCTGCAAAGGAAAAGATTTCAAATTTTAAAAGATGTTTGTTTCTTTTTGTTCAACTATGAGCAATAGATCTGAAATACACAATACTTCAAAATCATGCGAATGATTCCTAACTCCTTTAAATAGGACCCCTCCCCCATTTTTGGAAAACAAATTATACAAACGAACTTCTGAGGAAGAGAAATGCCTCAAAACCAAGCAGGGGATGTGTTCTTCTGGTAAAAGCTGAAATGAAGAGGGAGCAAGCACACCTGCTTCCAGCTGCACCCCCTTCACATATCTCACAGTGCCTTGCCATGTGAAGTCTCATCCAAGTCAAACAAGCAGCAATTTTAAAGTAGCACCTTAAGAGGAACTCAGGCAGAGTTGGCCAGCAAAACCCCAGACCCTAAAAGTTCCCGCTGCACAGGCTTTATTTTCATTTCCTTGACCCATTTGCAGAGAGTTGTTACTGATGGCCGGCTCAGCCTCCCTGTACACAGCACACCAATAATAAACAGAGGCCAGCTGACACCCACAAACACCTGCAGAACACTCACAGTGCGGGATTGTTCATCCAAGGGGAAATGTTTTGACTGGGGCTGGATGGGTAGCCATCCACCGGTTCAGTACACACACACACACACACACACACACACACACGCACGCACACGAACAAAGTTTACCAAGGACCCTCCTGAGGGCCTGCTGGACTGCCAAGAGTGCTAAAAGAAAAGAACCGCTCACTGTGGGGAGCAACGTGTGAAAAGGCCTCTGTATGCACTCATCCCCTTGTATCCCAAGCGCTTGGACTTGCTGCAATTAATTTTGCAAAAGTTTGGTGGAAACTGCAAGCAAGCCTTTGCGCAAAGACTTTAAGGCATGGAGCTTATTATTACAGTTTCTTAGGATCCAACTTCTTATTTATTCACAAATTACATATTTGCCAACGAAAATACTTTGTTGAAGGTCTGATCAAGCAGGTGCATTCAAGTCACCTAAAAAGCCTTCACTAACATTTGAAAACTTTTCAGAACTGGGTTTCTTGGAATTGACAACACAGGTCTTTTTTTCTTCCATGAATTCAAGTCTGAAATAGTTTTCTAAATAATTCAGAAAATACGATTGAAGTTGGTAATGGGTCAGTAGGAGTATATATAATAACATGCACCATGTTATGAAAGTTAAGTTATTTCAAATATATTCAAATACAATAATTAACTTTTTTAAGGAGCCTGCTTGGGATTTAAAATATTCAGTACACCCAGTGTTTTTGACTAATGCTTATTCACGATAGAAGAAATAAAGGAAAGCTGATCTTTACAATTGTGCAGGTTCGAAAACATGAGACTAAATTCGCAATATCTTTGAACTGTGTAAGACGTAGGAGAGGGCATAACAATAGAAAAGTGCTGAACCCACAGATGTAACATAATATAAGTAAGGGCCATATAATAGGGACAGAGTAAAGATGGATACTAGATTCCAAACCTCTACTACAGTATGCTCTTTCTACAAAATTGTGCAACCTATCTTGTATACGTCTTCCTTATGAATTTGTCAATGATACACTAATCTTCAGTGAGAAAAATGGCTAAAAATTTGGGTACTACCTCTGAATTTGTGGTTTAGTGATCCTAGCATATTAAAATCTTTTATCTCATTTTTTTCTCCTTGGCAAAATGCATCTTTCTGATGTTCCTTAAAATCACTTGCATCAAGTCTTACGAATTCAGGTATCCCCTGCTTTCTGAAAGTTCGTATTACATTGCTTCGCCTTTAGGAAAGACCTACATCAGTACCTGTTTGCGCTAATCAAAGGAAATCTAAAGACAATTGTTTGAGTTTTCACTTTTCCTAAAAAGGTGAAAAGTGCAAATAGTATTCAGCGTTTGTTTTGCAGCAAGTTATAGAGGCAGTGTTCCCCCCTGAGTAGGAGAGTGGTCCTGCCAATCTCCTCCCCCCAACTACGCTCAGAGTCTCAGCATCAAACCATCATGTCTTTGGACTGTGTCTGTGAGCACCTGTGCTTTATCTCGATTTGTTTTCTGCATCCGTTAGCAAGATGAGAAAAGCGTAACAGAGGTTATGTTTGGGGGGTCTGGGAAGGCTCAAAATGTTTCTCTATAAAGTAATGGTAACTGCTTGTTCACTTTAGGCCGTATCAGCTTACAGGGCTTTCGTAGGAACACCTTACTTTCAGATAGCAGGGAAAACCTGTCGTCCAAACCACTCTTGAGCAGGAGAGAATATACCAGCTGTGGTTTACGCAGCAATGCAGCTGCAGAAACTATGTGAAAACTGAAGCTGGAGAAAAGCGAATTTGCCTTAAAGAATCCCACCTGGACCTACTTAGCACCTCCCCCCTCGCCCTAACCCTAAACACATGCCCTTAGGACTCCTGAGGGACTGGGATGGAACCTGGAGAGAGCAAGAGGCTTGGGTCTTAGTTTGGGTTGTTCCAAGACCTTTCTGTTGCCTGTTTCACCCTAGTTCGGGTCTTCATCTGCCTCCCATACCTCCCCTCTTTGCTGCAACAGACAATTGAAATCAGTTTGGCCATTAGTCTCTGCTACATATTAGTGAATCAGAGACTAGAGTATTTCCCCCATTTTGTCCTTTTATGTTTTTTTTATGAAAGAAATCCAAGGGACATATTGGAGACCTTGTTTTACTGCATGTAACCAGAACAATTTAAGTGGCAAATAACTGGGTTGGTACAATTCTTATATAGGCATATTGGTTCAGCGATTAAGAAAATTTTCTGTTTTCATATTCTTCTGAATGCTTGTCCTTAAGTAAAGATGCCTCTGTTCTATATCCAACAGCTGAAATATAGATGTTAAATTTCCTTTAGAAAATTCAGGAACTTTATTATATGTATTTTTTCCATTCTTTCTTTCAACAAATATTGATTACCATAGCTTACACTGACTGAATATATCAGTCTTGTGTCTGGTAGTGGATTAAGTACTTTGCATTGATTATATCATTTAAGCTTTACAACATTGCATAGAGTAAGTCCTTTCATTATCCTTCTTTTACAGAAGAGGAAACTGAGGTTCAGAGAGGTTAAGTAAGGTGCCCACGGTTACCCAGCTACCAAGTGATATAATTAAATTTGGATAGTCTCTTCCAAAAATGTTAGTTTTAGGACCTACACACCAGGTGTCTGAGGGTTCACTGTATAATTCTTGGAATTTTTCTGCTTGTTTATAAATTTTCATAAATGGGCAGACAACATGAATAGAAATTTGTCCAAAGAAGACATCCACATGGCCAACAGACACATGGGAAGATACTCAACATCCCAGATAATCAGGTAAATACAAACCAAAGCTACAATGAGATATCACCACACATGTCAGAATAGCTAAAATCAACAACACAAGAAATAACAGGTGTTGGCAAAGATGTGGAGAAAGGGGAACCCTCTTGCACTATTGTGGAAATGCAAACTGGTACAGCCATTGTGGAGAGCAGCTTGGAGGCTCCTCAAACAGTTAAAAATTGAACTACTCTATAATCCAGCAATTGCGCTACTAGGTATTTACCCAAAGAATATAAAAGTACTAATTGAAAGCGATACATGCACCCTGTGTTTATAGCAACACTATCAACAATAGGCAAATTATGGAAAGAGCCCAAATGTCCATTGACTGATGGATGCATAAGAAGATGTGGTACATATATACAAGGAATATTACTTACTTGTAAGAAAAGAATAAGATCATATGATTTGCAATGACATAGATGGAGCTACAGAGAATTATACTAAGCAAAATAAGTCAGAGAAAAACAAATACCGTATGATTTCACTCGTATGTGGAATTTAAGAAATAAGTCAGAGAAAGAAAAATATCATATGATTTTACTCATATGTGGAATTTAAGAAACAAAACAAATGAGCAAAGGGATAAAAAGAGAGGGAGAAGTAAACCAAGAAACATATTCTTAACTATAGAGAACAAACTGATGGTTACCAGAGGGGAGGTGGATGGAGGATGGGTCAAATAGATGATGGAGATTAAGGAGTGTACTTTGATAAGCACCAGGTGATGTATGGAAGTGTTGAATCACTATATTTGTAAACCTGAAACTAATATGACACTGTATGTTAACTAACTGGAATTTGAATAAAAACTTAAAAAATACTCAAAAAACAGGTAACAGTTTACATAGAAAGATGATTATTATGTAATTTTGATAATGGTATAAATTTGAAAGAAACATCAATGTTCAAAAATTAAATGTTATTTTTATTCAATGGGACAAAAAAATATATAGTACTAGAAGTCCTAGTAAGAACAGTTTGGCAAAAAATAAAAGTCATCCAAATTGGAAACAAAGAGCTAAAATTATCTTTGCTTTCAGGTGATAATGATCTTATATGTAGAAAACCTTAAAGATTCCACAAAAATCTCTGAGAACTAATAAATGAATTCAGCCAAATATCAGGATACAAAGTCAATACACAAAAATTGATTATACTTCTATGCTCTAATAATTAGCAATTTGAAAAGGAATATAAGAAAACAGTTCCATTTGCAATAACATCACAAAGAATGAAATTCTTAGGAATTAACTTGTAAAAAATTTGTACACTAAAACTATAAAACATTGCAGAAAAAAATTAAAGAAAACATAAGTAAATGGAAACACATTCCATGTTCATGGGTTGGAAAACTTAGTGTTAAAATGTCCATTGTACCAAAAGTGATCTACAGACTTTATGCAATCCCTATCAAAGTCACAATGATGTTTTTTTGAAGAAATAGAAAAGTCCATCCTAAAATTCATTATATAATGTCAAATTTAAAAAAAAAAACCTAGAAAAGGAACAAAGTTGGAACTTTCTGATTTCAAAACTTACTACAAAGTTATAGTAATAGAAATAGTGTGGTACAAAGACAGACATAGATGCTAATGGAATAGAATAAAGAGCCCAGACTAACCCTTCACACATATAGTCAAATGATTTTCAGCAAGGATGGTAAGACCATTCAATGGGGGAAAGGATAGTTTGTTTGATTTTTCAACAAATGGTACTGGAAACTGGATATTCGTGTAAAAGAATGAAATTGGACCCTTACCTACCACCATATACAAAAGTTAACTCAAAATGGACTAGAGACCTAAATGTTAGAGCTGAGACTATAAAACTCTCAGTAGAAAGCATAGGACAAAATCTTCATGGCATTAAATTTGTTAATGATTTCTTGGATATGACCCTAAAGGCATAGGTAACAAAAGAAAAAATAGACAAATTGGAAAAATTTAAAAATTTAGTTCATTGAAAGACACTATAAGTAGAATAAAAAGGTAACCTATAGAATGGGAGAAAGTATTTGCAAGTCACATATCTGATAAGGGACTAATATCCTGAATATATACAGAATTCCTAAAACTCACCAAAAAATAACAAATAAATTCAGAAATCAGCAAAGGAATCGAACAGATATTTCTACAAAATAGATATACAAATGGCCAATAAGGACATGAACAGTGTTCAACATCACTAATCATTAGGGAAATACAAATCAAAACTGCAATAAGATAAGGGTGCCTGGGTGGCTCAGTTGGTTGAGCATCTGGCTCTTGATTTAGACTCAGGTCATGATCTCACAGTTTGTGAGATCAAGCCCTACTCCAAGCCCTGCTTGGGATTCTTTCTCTCCCTATTTCTCCCTGCCCCTCCCCTGCTCATGTGCTTTCTCTCTCTCTCTCAAAATAAATAAATAAATAAAGGTAAAAAAATACAATGAGATACAACCTCACACCCATTAGAATAGCTACTATCAAAAAAACAAACGAACAAAACCAGAAAATAACATGTTAACAGGTGTAGAGAAATTGGAACCCTTGTGCACTGTCAATGGGAATTGAAATGGTACAGCCGTTGTAGACCATAAAGTGACAGTTCTTGAAAAAACTAAAAATAGAATTACAATATGATCTAACAATTCTACCTCTGAATATATACCCCAAAGAATTAAAAGCAGGATCTCAAGTAGATACTTGTATACCCATGTCCATAGCAGCATTTTTTCACAGTAGCTAAAACATGGAAGCAACGGAAGTGTCCATCAATGGATGAATGGATAAGCAAAATGTGGTTGATACTTATAACAGAATATTATTATTCTTAAAAAGGAAGGAGATTCTGACATATGCTACAACATGGGGAACATTGAAAGCAGTATGTGAACTAAACCACAAAAATACAGATGTTGTACCATTCCTCTTATACGAGGTACCTAGAGTAATGAAAATCATAGAGACAGAAAGTAGAATAATAGTTATCAGAGGCTGAAGAAGGAGAAAATGGGAAGTTATTGTTTAATGCATATAAAGTTTCAGTTCTGCTAGGTTAAAAGTTCTGGAGATGGAGGGCAGTGAAGGCTTACAACAATATAAGTATACATAATACCATTGAACTGCACACTTAAAATTGTTAAGATAGCAAATTTTATGTTATGTATATTTTACAATAAAATATTAAAAATACAGATGATAAAATGTACAGTCATCCAGCTATTCCAGAATATATTTGCTTTTTTTGTAAAGTATCAAATTTTTAAAAAATGTTATAAGAGTCTCAGTTGTCAAATAATGTTTGTGAGAACTATCCAGACCCCCATAGTATAGTATGAGAAGAACTCAAGTGAATAAACATAAGAAAATTTGGCGTGTATTAAATGGAGACAAGTCCATAGAAGAATGATCAAGCCTAGCCTAAGGACAGGATAACCTTCCAGAAAAAAGTAAAGAAGATGAGGAGAAATGGATATGTGGTTTTAGGCAGAGGGAATATTTGTACATAGACCCAGAAACAAAAGAGAGTCTAGAAAGAGAGTCTGTCATTTTGGGGAATGAAAAATGTTCAATATAGTCTGAAATTAAAGTGTGGCACAGAAGAAGAGGCAAGACTGGAGGTTTGGGAAGGAACTAGAATGAGGAGTATCTACTAAGTCACGTTAGGAAGATCAGACTCTCTGTAGGGTAAAAGTCAGCCACTGAAGGACTTTAGTGGGGATTTGGTCTGTTAGATGTCCCTGGCTACAACTAGAAGGAGTATGCCTGAAAATTGTAGTAATCCAGGTAAGGGGTGATTTGGCTGGAGTAAGGTAGTGAAAAGAAGAATGGATACAAGTGGGCGGTAACTTCAGCTAATTAACAAGTGGAAGAGTCAGAAAATGGTGACCATCTATGGGAAGAGCACGGAGTTAAGAAGATGACAATGGCTAACTTATTAAAAGGCTCTTCACCGCCAAGGGATTGCATTTAACATGTTACATGTAATGTAAGTCATTTCATGTAATTATCACAATAATTAGATATTTACTATTTTAGAAATGCTAGGGAATATGTGGATAGGAAATAGCAAAAATGAGGCTGCAATCAAAGGCTGTTCGTTCCCAAATCCATGCGCATATCTAGTACTGAGGAAATTTCTCTTTACCTGGGTAGGTATGGGCATTTACCGAAGAAAAATAGGAGAGGATGGATTGGGAAGAAGATCAAGATAATGAAAATATTTGTAAACCACTTTAGTGGAAATGGATGTTTTATCTAATTTATTAGTTTCATTATCTAAATGTTGAAAGAAGTTTTACTATTTCTCTTAGGTTAAATAAGTCAACTATTAAAAGCATTTAGTAATAAACAGCAAAAAAAAAAAAAAAGAGCACTTGGGTGGCTCAGTTGATTAAGCAGCCAACTCTTGCTTTTGGCTCAGGTCATGATCTCACAGTTCATGAGATCGGGCTCCGCACTGGGCTCTGTGGTGACAGTGCGGAGCCTGCTTGGGACTCTCTCTGTCTCTCTGTCTCTCTCTCTGTGCTTCCCCTGCTCACACTCATTCTGTCTCTCTCAAAATAAATAAACATTTAAAACAATAAATATGGGAACAAACTGAGGTTATGAGAGGGATTGTGGGAGGGGGGATGGGCTAAATGGGTAAGGGGCACTAAGGAATCTACTCCTGAAATCATTGTTGGCTATATGCTAACTAATTTGGATGTAAATTAAAAAAAATAAAAAATAAAACAAGTTAAAAAAATAAGAAAAATAATAATAATAATAAACAGCAAATGAAAGTTAATTCTATTGACTAGTGTTTCTCAGTATAGCTGCAAACCAAAATCACCTGTAGAATTTAAAAAAAAATCTAGGCATGCCTGGACTTCATTCCGTGAAGTAAATACAGGGAGAAGTATCTGTATTTTTCTTAAACTTCTCAGAGATGCTAGGGCTATGAGCCACCATTATATACAATTTATGGCATTGTTTTTCAAAATGGGTGAGCAAAATTGCTGGCATTAGGAATCTGGGAGAGCTTATTAAAATGCAAATTTTTGGTCCATTCCCATGCTTCTAAATCAGAGTATCTGGGAGTGTGGCCCAGAAACCTCATTTGAGCTGGCTTCCCAAATGGTATTTCTATACAATAAACTTTCACAACTATTAGTCTATGGTATTTATCTCCATTCATATTATAGATATTTTAATAATAAAAACTATATCATTACTCTTCCAAATGTGTAACACTGATACTACCCATTGAGTATATACCATTTTAACATCAAATAGTTTTCTGTTCCTTCTTGTTAACTGTTTAAAAACATAATACTTCATTTCTCATCATTCCTGAATTAGTTACTATTGAATGAAAGAGAGAACACAATTCCTTGAATCAGCAGGAACTGGTACTCATTAATAGTGTTCCAAACAATTTTGCATGTCAGAATGATACTATGCCCATTCATAATAAATCTAGGCCATGGCAAGATTACAGGATCTCTTTCCAAATAAGGCTTGCACAGAGAACATGTGTCAGATTTGTTTTTCTGTGTCAGAACAGTGAGCACAATATGAATGGATTTCTACTCCTTTGATGCTCCAAAATATTTGTTGGTTAATGCTCATGGACTTTTAAGTCCCCCCACTGGTGTTGGCCTCCCATGTGTCCATTAGTTAAGGCTGTCATATACAGTGATGCAGGATATTCACTGCATAACTCCAGGGGGCACCATTCATATTGTGGTCTATGATGTGCACCCTGATGTCAGTTCTCAGAGGCAATAAGTATACCCCAAGGGAATTTTTAAAATCTAAATTATGTCTTGCTTTACCATTTCCTAATATATATATCGCATTGGAAGTATTTGCATTACTTAACACGGTACATGTAAACTTGTTGACCAAAATAAAAGCACATTGGTAAATAAAAGAAAAGCAAGACATGTATTTACCAAAATGAATTTTGGCTCAGGAAAAAAAAAGTGATAAAGACTGTGGCTCCTGATCACAAAAAAATTATATACAATTTTCAAAAATATTCCATTTTAAAGCAAATATAAAGTTCTAATTTTTTCTTAATTTGCTTTAATTTATAATGTAAAAACTTAAGATTGTTTATTTTAATCTTGACTGTTTAAGTGTTAAGTAGATGATTTTTAATTCACTTCCAGAACAATGTTCAGTATCATAAAAGTTGAGATCCTACCTAGAGAATGTTTTCTGTTACAGATATCTGTTGTGAGATTAAGTAAACATTTTTATCAAAGAGATTCCACCATAAAAATCACCATTTTGGGACAGCTAGGTGGCTCAGTCGTTTGAGCATCCAACTGCAGCTCAAGTCATGATCTCAAGGCTCGTGGGTTGAAGCCCATCTAGGGCTCTGTGCTGACAGTTCACAGCTTGGAGCCTGGAACCTGCTTCTCATTCTGTGTCTCTCTCTCTGCCACTCCCCTGCTCCTGCTCTGTCTCTCTCTCTCACAAAAATTAAAAAAAAAAAAAAAGTCACCATTTTATGTTTACATTGTAACAAGATTGTATGTCTCAACTGTTTCAAGAAATTTGGCATATTATTACCATTTAGAAATATCTAGTTAAAAATTCTAATTTTTTAAAAAATCAGGTGTTTCTCTTTGACTTTTGACTTGTTTTGCTTTTTTTTATTCTTCTAATTCCAAGAGTCTTCTAAATAAAAGAGTTTAAATGTGAAATATTCATAACTGGAAGACAGTACTACATTTTAACTTTTGTCAGTTTATAACTTTTGTCAATTATATTTTCTTTGCCATATATTGCAACAATATTTTATTTTACCCAATTAGCACATGGTTATGCAGAACAGAATTTGCAGTATTTACTGAACATAGTAACCGAAACTGGGTCAAACATTTCAGATAATAAAGGGCACAATTTACAAGCCCATAAACTTCCATTTTATGAAGTACTATCATTTTAATTTCAGAGTGTTGTAGTGAAGACAAACACGTTAATGTTTTTGGACCTAAAATATATTAAACATTGATAGTTAAAATTAACACTTATTTGGGAGCTATGAGCCCATGTAATGCGCCCCCTACTCCCACACACATACACTCATTTTGCCCTTTCCAGATCGATGCTTCATTGTAACTTTTACATTATCAATCGTTTTGTGAATGGGGAGAGAAATACCATGTACTGAACCTACTATGATGAAATCAGGAGGGGAAAGAGAAGAGGCAAAACATAAATGGAACAATTTTGTTACCACTTGGCGACTCTAATAAGCTGAAGGAAACATACGGCGTGTTGATTAAAGGTGTGTTTGGGGATTTCTCTCAATGTTTCATGCATTCATTATGATTCTCCCCCGATAGGAATGACTGCTTGATTATTGGAGATATTTTCACGAATATGGAATTTCAAATACGAGCAGACGGTGGGACATACCCTGTAGAGAAAATCTGTACCTAGATTTCTAGTAGACTAAATCTCTGGTGGAATATACCTATTCTAACAAAGGGAAAAGCTGCCTGTGTAGAGGTGGGAAAAAAACAAAACAAAACATTTTTCTCCCCTAGCACTGACATTACTGCTCAGTGATAAACAAGACAACTCCAATTCAACCTTCTTGATGAAATAAAGATTTAATACTTAGCACAAAATAGAGTAAGAAATGGAAGCTGGTAGAGAAGATCCCAAATCAGTAGCACATTACAAAGTACATGGAAGTGGTAAGTTCACAAATTAGATCCACAAGAAGAGAGAAGCACTAAAGTAAAGCTCCTTCAGTCATTTCAGATGGGAAATAGTTGTTTGCTAACTGTATGTGTATCTAAAGGAGAATACTCAGTTTTTTGGCTTTTGGGCTTTGTTTTGCCTTTGGTTTTCCTCAAAGTGGATGTGTATTCCCAGTTCATTCACATTACATAGTATTCAATAAATATTTACCAAATGGATATGCCCATGAGGATTTCTAAGACTCTCTGTGATTAAAGGCACTGGACAGTGTTGCACGAGCCAGGGTCCTACTGAGGAAGAAGTGATGAGGGCCAGATGTGCAAAGGAAGGCCATGGTCCCCTCATCTGTGAAGTGCCTCCCTACCTCCTGGGTTGTTGTAAGGATTGCTGCAGACCCTAAAGCTCTTTAGGAGAGGGTGTCCAGCAACAAAAAACTCTTGATGGTTGCCAGGGTTAATATGCTGTTACCTATGCTGCAACGGCTAATGCCTTATGAGAGGCCAAGAGTTTTGGGAGCTCCGAATTTTGACTAAGAGAATTTCCACTGAGCATCCAATCAGATTGTGCACATTTCAGCCAAACAATTCAGTGGCTTTCTTGGACTAGTCTCCATTTGGGCTTGCTGTGACACAGATACTCAGAATAAGGGTGTGACAACTTCATGCCCATTATATTGGACTAACAAAGTATTACTAATCTTGGTGTTCAAGTCACAGACCAGCCCCTTATCACATTTCACACAGAGCAGGAGCCAAATCTTCCTTCACTTCCAGGCACCACATTGGACCACTCGTACGTTAAGACAATGTTACCTTAAAATATTTCTTGACTAGTGCTTCTCAAATTTTAATATACACAGAAGTCCCTTTGGGATCTTGTTAAAGCGCAGTTTCTCTTTCAGCAGGTCTGGAGTCAGACACATTTTATAAAGTAAATACAACTGAGTATGGTATCCATATTTTTTAAAAAGGCAGTTACCAGCACTCCAGGAATCAATTATAGTGTTGGATGAATAGTGGCCCCCCAAGATATTAGGTCCTAAGCACTGAAACTTCTGAATATCACCTCATATTGCAAAGGTTTTGTAGATATAATTATATTAGGGTCTTGAAAAGGTTTTCCTGAATTATTCAGGTGGGTCCTAAACCCAAGTGTTAGACAAAGTGAGATCAGACACACACACAAAGAAGACCATGTGAAGATGGAACAGAAGTCCAAGGGATATAGCTACAAGCCAAGGAATGCCACTACCAGAGCTGGAAGAGGGGAGGAATGGATTGTCCCCCTAAAGCCTGCAATGGAAGTGTAGACCTGCCAACACCTTGATCTGGGGTTTCCAGACTCCAGAACTGAGGGAGAATAAACTTGTGTTGCCTGACGCCTCAGGATCTATGAAAGTTTTCACAGCAGCATTAGGAAACAAATATGCCAGCTCTAATTCCTTTTTAAATAAAATACTCCTCATCCTTTAGTGTCATTAAAATTTGTACCCTTTTCTGAGAACACTTTTTAGGAACCTGAAGTTGATGGGGAAAACTCCCTTGTATGATCTCACATAACTGCATGATATAACTTTTGCTTATTTTTCTCATTTTACTTTTCAGTTTTAGAAACACATATATTTAGCAGCAGAGACATTGCTGTCCCTCAATGAGTCAGCCCATTTACTTAATTCATTAACTCTTGCAACTCTGAAATTGGCTCAGCACGTTTTGCACTAAGCCTAGATATAATTAATCATAGCATTTCATTCTTCTAATCCCTGGTTGTAACAAATATTTAATTGACCCCTTCTAATACAAAAGTAAGTTAAGTAATCTAAATTTCTTGCTGCATTGTTTTCTATGCTGCTTACAACAAATTACCACAAAGAAGCTTAAAACAACACAATTTATTATCTTCCCTTGTGTAGGTCAGAAATCTTCCCTGAGTCTTGAATTGAAATCAAAGTGCCAGAGGGACCGAGTTCCTGTCTACAGACTCATGGAGAGAATCACTTTTCATCCCTCTTCTTGCTTCCAGAGGTGGCCCACCTTCCTTGGTTCAGGGTCCCCTTCCTCTATAGTCAAAGCAGTAATGTTACATGTTCCCGACCCTTCTTCGGTAGTCGAATCTCCCTCCCTGATGACAGTGTTTAAGAATCCTTGTGATTATACTGGGCTGACCCAGACAATCCAGGATAATCTCTCCATTTCTGGGTCCTTAACTTTAATCACAAACTCAGAGTCCCTTTGCCGTGTAAGGTGTCATATTCACAGATTTCAGAGATTCAGATGTGGACATCTTTGGGAGGCCATTATTTGCCTACCGTACTTGTTACATAGTCTTTCTATATAAAAACCTACAACCTAATTCTGGTGATGGAGGCTTTAATATTTCACATTGCTGTTAGAAAACAGCCTTTTTGATTTTTTTTATCTTAACTGTATTTTCTAAAGTTACTCAATTAAAACAAGAGTTCTTTTTTCCCCAAAATGTTAACTTAAATACATTAATTAACATATAGTATAACATTAGTTTCATGAGTAAAATTTAGTGATTCTCCACTTACATACAATACCCAGTGCTCATCCCAGCAAGTGCCCCTCTTAATACCCATCACCCATTTAATTCACCCCCCCCTTTGGCACCCCCTCCAGCAACCCTCAGTTTGTTCTCTATAGCTAAGAGTCTATTTTATGGTTTACCTCTCTTTTTTTCCCCCTATTTTCATCTGTTTTGTTCTTAAATCCCACATATGAATGAAACCATATGGTATTTATCTTTCTCTGACTGACTTCTTTTGCTTAGCATAACACTCTAACTCCACCCAGATTGTTGCAAAAGGCAAGATTTTATTTTTTTGATGGCTGAGTAATATTCCATTATATTTATATATTCCATATAATGGAATACTTATAATGGGATATATGCATAGATACACATATACATACATGTGTGTGTGTGTCCATTGACTGATGAATGGATAAAGAAAATGTAATATATCCATTCATCAGTCAGTGGACATTTGGACTCTTTCTATAATTTGGTTATTGTTGATAGTGCTGCTATAAACATCAGGGTGCAGCTGTCCCTTCAAATCAGTATTTTTGTATCCTTTGAGTAAATACCCAGTAGTGTGATTGCTGGATGGTAGGATCATTCTATTTTTAACTTTTTGAGGAACCTCCATACTGTTTCCCACAGAGATTGCACCAGTTTGCGTTCCCACCGACAGTGTGAGAGGGTTCCTGTTTCTCTCCCTTCTCACCAACATCTGTTGTTTCTTGTGCTGTTAATTTTAGCCATTCTGACAGGTGTGAAGTGATATCTCATTGTAGTCTTGATTTGTATTTCCTTCCTAATGAGTGATGTTGAGCATCTTTTCGTATGTCTGTTAGCCATCTCTATGTCTTCTTTGGAAAAATGTCTACTCACATCTTCTGCCCACTTTTAACTAGATTATTTGTTTTGGGGGTGTTTAGTTTGATAAGTTCTTTATATATTTTGCACATTAACACTTTATCAGATATGTCATTTGCAAATACCTTCTCCAATTCCGAAGGTTGCCTTTTACTTTTGTTGATTGTTTCCTTGGTTGTGCAAAAGCTTTTTATTTTGATGAAATCCCAATAGCTCATTTTTCCTTTTGTTTCCTTTGCTGTTGGAGACATGTCTAGTAAGAAGTTGCTGTGGCTAAGGTCAAAGAGGCTGCTGTCTGTGTTCTCCTCTAGAATGTTGATAGTTTCCTGTCTCACATTTAAGTCTTTCATTCATTCTGAATTTTTGTATATGGTGTAGAAAGTGGTCCAGTTTCATTCTTTTGCACATTGCTGTCCAGTTTTCCCACCACCATTTGTTGAAAAGACTGTCTTTTTTTCCATTGGGTATTCTTTCCTGCTTTGTTGAAGATTAGTTGACCATATAGTTATGGGTTCATTTCTCCATTTTCTACTCTTTTTCATTCATCTATGTGTCTGTTTTTGTGCCAGTACCATACTATCTTGATTACTACAGCTATGCAATAGAATTAGAAGGGTCCAGAATTGTGATGCCTCCAGCTTTGCTTTTCTTTTTCAAGACTGCTTTGGCTACTCAGAGTCTTTTGTGGTTCCAAACAAATTTTAGGATTGTTTGTTCTAGCTCTGTGAAAAATGCTGGTGATATTTTAATAGGGATTGCTTTAAATGTATAGATTGCTTTGAATAGTATAGGCATTTTAACAATATTTGTTCTTCCAGTCCATGAGCATGGAATGTTTTTCCATTTCTTTGTGAAATCTTCCATTTTTTTTCCATAAGTTTTATATAGTTTTCAGCATACAGATCTTTTTACCTCTTTGGTCACATTTATTCATAGGTGTCTTATGTTTTTTGGTGCAGTTGTAAATGGGATTGATTCTTCGATTTCTCTTTCTGCTGCTTCATTATTGGTGTACAGAAACACAACGGGTTTCTGTGCGTTGATTTTTGTATCCTGTGGCTTTACTGAATTTGTGTATCAGTTCTAGCAAATTTTTAGTGTAGTCTTACCAGTTTTCTACATAAAACATCATGTTGTCTGTGAATAGTGAAAGTTTGACTTCTTCCTTGCTGATTTGGATGCCTTTTATTTATTTTGTTGTCTGACTGCTAAGGCTAGGACTTCTAGTACTGTGTAAAATAACAACGGTGAGAGTGGACATCCCTGTCTTGTTCCTGACCATGGAGGAAAAGCTCTCAGTTTTCCCCATTGAGACTTATATTAGCTGTGGGTCTTTTGTATATGGCCTTTATGAGGTCAGGGTATGTTCCCTCTATCCCTACTTTGTTAAAGGCTTTTAGCTAGAATGGATATTTTACTTTGTGAAATGCTTTCTGTGCATCTATTGAGAGGATCATATGATTAGAATCATATGGTTCTGATCCTTTCTTTTTTAATGTGGTGTATCACATTGATAGATTTGTGAATATTGAAACACGCTTTATCCCAAGAATAAATCCCATTTGATTGTGGTGAATGATTTTTTTTAAATGTACTGTTGGATTGGATTTGCTAGTATTTTGTTGAGAATTTTTGCATCCATGTTCATCAGGGATACTGGCCTGTAATTCTCTTTTTTAGTGAGGTCTTTGTCTGGTTTTAGAGTCAAGGTAATGCTGGCCTCATAGAATGAGTTTGGAAGTTTTTCTTCCATTTCTATTATTTGTAATAGTTTGAGAAGAATAGGTATTAATCCTTTTTTAAATGTTTGATAGAATTCCCCTGGGAAGCCATCTGGCCCTGGACTTTTGTTTGGAGATTTTTGATTACTGAGTTATTTTCTTTGCTGGTTATAGATCTGTTCAAGTTTTCCATTTCTTCCTGTTTCAGTTTTAGTAGTTTATATGTTTCAAAGAGTCCTTAAAGCATTACTTATCCAACTATTTTACCTTTGTAAAATGCTGCTAAATACAGTTCTAAGCTTTCAACTATTTTAAGAATCATTATTGTTATGGTAATTTTTATACTGGAATTGTTGTTTTCCTAAAGAAGGGATACCTAATAATTTTAAAACTTATAGCCATCATGTTGTACATTACATCCCCAAAACTTGTTTGTAACTGGAAGTTTGTACCTTTGGACCACCTTTACCCATTTTGCCCATTCCCAACCCCTTGCTTCTGGTAACCACCAATCTGTTCTGTTTTATAATTTTTGGGTTGTTTTAGATTACATATATAAGAGAGAACAAACAGTATTAGCTTCTGTCTGTCTCACTTATTTCAATTAGCATAATGCCCTTAGTGTCTGTGCATGTTCTTACAAATGGCAGGATTTCCTTCTTTTTTGTGGCTGACGATGTTTCATTATATACATATAAATTATATATTTATATAAATTAAGCGACCATATATGATGTTTTTTATTCTTTAATCTATCAATGGACACTTAGGCACTTAGGTTGTTTCCACATCTTGACTGTTGTGAATAATGCTGCAAAGAACATTACAGTGCAAATATCTTTTCAAGATAGTGATTATGTTTCCTCAGACAAATGCCCAGAAGTGGAATTGTTGGGTCATATCACAATTATATTTTTAATCTATGGAAACTCCATACAGTTTTCCATAGTGACTGCATCAGTTTAGATTCCTACCAACAGTACACAAGGATTCTCTTTTATCCATACCCACACCAATACATGTTATCTCTTGTCCTTTTGATAATAGCCATTGGACTACGTATGAGGTGATATCTCATTGTGGTTTTGATTTGTATATCCCTGATGAATAGTGATGCTGAGTACATTTTCAGGTGTCCAGTGACCACTTGTATGTCTTCTTTGGAAATGTCTTTTCAGTTTCTCTGTTCATTTTTTAATTGGATTTCAGGGATTTTGTTTTTGGGGAGCTTTTTGTTTGTTTTGCAATTGAGTTGTATGAGTTTTTATATGTTATGAATATTAATATAATTTGAATATGAATATGAATATTATCAGATGAATAGTTTGCAACTATTTTCTCCCATTCCGTAGGTTGCCTTTTCATTTTGTTGACAATTTCCTCTGCTGTGCAGAAGTTTTTTAGTTTGATGTAGTCTCACTTGTTTATTTCTGCTTTTTTTGCCTTTGCTTTTGGAGTCTAATCCAAAAAATAACTGCCAAGACCTATGTCAAAGAGCTTACCTCCTACATTTCCTTCTGAGTTTTATGGTTTCAGGTCTTACTTTCAAATCTTTAATCCATTTTGAGTTATGTATGTGTGTATGTATGTGTATGTAATATAAGTGTCCAATTTCTTCCTCTGCGTGTGGCTGTTCAGTTTTCCCAACACCATTTGTTGAAGAGTCTGTCATTTCCCATTGTATATGTTTGACTCCTACATCATAAATTAATTGATACATGGTTTTATTTCTGGGCTCTTTACTCTATGCCATTGCTCTATATGTCTATTTTTATGACAATGCCATACTGCTTTGAGTACTCTAGCTTTGTATTACAGCGTGAAATCATAATATTTGATGCTTTCAAACTTTGTTCTTGTTTCTTCAGTTTGGTTTGGTTATTTGGGGTCTTTTGTGGTTCCATACAAATTTTAGGGTTTTTTCTCTATATCTGTGAAAAACTTATTGGGATTTTGATAAGGATTATACTGAATCTGTAGATTGCTTTAGGTACAATGAACAATTTAACAATTTTAATTCTTACAAACCATGAGTATGAATATATTTCAATGTATTTGTATCTTCTTCATATTTTTTCATCAATATCTTATTCTTTTCAGTCTACAGATCTTTCACTTCCTTGGTTAATATTATTCTTAGGTATTTTATTCCTTTTGATGCAATTGTAAATGGGACTGTTTACTTCATTTTTTTTCTTTTTTGAAAATTAATTAATTTTTCAATTCCAGTATAATTAACATACAGTGTTATATTAGTTTCAGGGGTACAATATAGTGATTCAACAGTTCTGTACATTTTCAGTGTTCATCAAGATAAGTGTACTTTTAATCCCCTTTGTGTGTTTCACTCATCTACCAACCCACCTCCCCTCTGGCAACCACCAGTTTATTCTTTGTATTTAGGAGTCTGGTTTTTGTTTGTTTGTTTGTCTCTTTTTATCCTTCCTCATTTTTTTTGTTGTTTCTTAAATTCCACATATGAATTAAGTCATATGGTATTTGTCTTTCTCTGACTGACTTATTTCACTTAGCATAATACACTCTAGCTTCATCTACATTGTTGCATGGCAAGTTCATTCTTTTTTGTGGCTGAGTAATATTCCAGTGTGTGTGTGTGTGTGTGTGTGTGTGTGTGTGTGTGTGTGTACTACATCTTCTTTATCTATTCATCTATCAATGGACACATGCGTTCATTTTTCTTTCTTGTAGCTTGTAGGGTACATATCATTTTTAATAGTACTATTTTAAAATGTATGGTTTAGTAACTTGTTAGATGATCTCTTTTGAGGTGAATAAAAAGAATTACTTTGTTTTATAAATTAGCAAGCTGAGATGGAGAGATTGGTTTTATCAATACCTGTCCAAAGGGGAAAACAGCCAAAATTAGAGGTAGGAAATATTTTACCTATAATTTTTTGCACTTCTTTAAATTTTATTGTCACCAATTTATTGATTCATTTTTAACATCTTAGCTGTATATGTTGCCTACGTGTTGGAGAAAATTAGCAGACTCCCATCTGCTAATTTTCTTAGGTATGTGGACACTTGTCTCAAATTCACAAATTCATCAAAACTCACTAAATTCCTATCTTCTAACAAGCCTATCCTGATCATCCCAGCCCACAATGATAAAAATTCCCTCGAATGTGTTTCAAGGTAATAAAAGCTGCTATTTTGCTTTGCAGTGCTACGCTAGAGCAACTCATTTGCCTTCCTTGCTTCTGAGACTTTGATGTCCCTGGGAAACACTCAGGAATGATCAGGATCTCAGCAAGGAAAAACCAGACTCACTCTGAAGCTTCACGTGTCTTGTTATCCTTGTCCCCACCGTACAGATGACAAAACTGCCTCACAGGATTGTCGCGAGTTGCAAAGAAGATAACTTTTGTGAAAATCTTTATGCAAAAGCTTATTGGTTTTAAGTGTTTAACTCAGGAAAATTGAAAATGCTCATCCCTTAATCTATTTTTTGTTGATGTTAACAGGAAGTACATAGCTTATGAAAAATTCACAAATTTGACCTTTCAGATTTGAATGATCCACATGCAAATTAATATTTCTCATAATCAAAATATGTAACCTTAACTAGATGGTATGTGGTATGTTCCAATCTTCATTAATTAATGCAATACAGCCTACTTGTATGGCTTGTATGGCTAAGTCTATCAAAGCTGTTTACCGTTTTGATGAACTTTAAAAATGCTTAAACAAATCATGCAGGCAGAAAGGATCTGGATGATTTTGCTATTTTAAATTGACATCAATATAAGTAAAACAAGTTGATGTTTTGTCTTAAATGCTATTTTGGCATAATTATTATGGTTAAGAACAGAAGGATTTTACATGGGCAGATAACAAAGACAAACACACACTTATCATTTTTTTTAAGTCTAGAGATCACAATTTTGTATTTGCACATTACCCTTAAACCACATCCTGCATGTTTTGGATTTCAGAGAGTTTAGGATTAAGGGAAGTTCTTTTTATCTAATGCTTATTCTCAGAGTTTGTTTGATTTTTTTTTCCCTAGCATGATACATAAAAGTTTTGAGTTCTTTAAAGATTCTCTGGATTTATGAGCAAAGGAAGAAGAGGATTAAGATGATTTTATTTTTATTTAATATTTATTAAGCACACAAGTTATTCCAGAGTTTTTGGAAAATACCAAACTAAAATAGCCTCAGAAAATGTGTTTGCCTTTTAGATTTTTAGATTCAGATGTCTAACCAATCCTTCCACCTTCCTTTTACAGAAGAAGAAATTGAGTCACGAAGAACTCAAGTTGTTTATCTGTGGTCATAGAGCTGGCTAATTGCAGAACTGGGAGTAGACACTGATGTTTTCAGTCCCACCCAGTCTAGATTCTTTCCACTATACCAAACTGCCACTCGTGGCAATGAAATGTTTCCGAGAAGGAGAAATATGTAATTATGCATTAGAATGTAGGAATATTGGGGGCAAGGTTGGTGTTTTGTTCATTCATGTGCCCAGCATTCAGTAACAATAAACACTTCATAAATATATGTTGAATAATTGAGCTGCTGACCAGTGCTCATTTAACTCTATTACATGCCATAGGAATCAGTGCATCATCTTTGACTGAGTTAAACATCTTAATTGAAACCTAGCTGTTCAATTAGCCTTCATTTTGTGGTCTCACTGGCATAAAGGTCATGAACTCTTCCTGTCTCAGAGGAAATAACCACCTCGAGAGCACTTGTCTCAAAAATCCTGATGTTCAAAGTGACCATACAAAGGTCCCTATACAGATACACAACCCCTTAAGTTGATATTCTAACACAGCCCTGACTATATGGTTATGCTGCCTAGATGAGCAGACAGGCCCTCACAGGTTCAGCAATTTCTGTCACAATAGAGTCCTTTAATAAGATTTTTAAGAAACCAAGTAAGTAGTTGAAAATTTACCAAATGAAAATGTAAGTTAATTCTAAGGCAGTATTATGATAATATTGTGATCTAAATCCAAATATTTTGATCTAAATACCAGACAACTAAAACTAGTGTGACAACATTCCCCAATAGGACTCTAAGGTAATAATCCAGGCAAATGGGTACTTTCTTTTAAAATAAGACTTTTGTTTCAAATCCCAAAGTAGACCCATCATGAGCTAAGCTAACCACATAGAGGGTGCCTTTTTGCCTATACTAGATTTTATCCTAAGTAACCTAAGATGCTTGAAGTAGATTAAGAAGACATCTTGTCTCCTTTTCAACCAAGCTCTCCAAAATCTCTGCTTGCCAGTCTGATGAGAAAGTCTGGGCAAGAATACAAGCCAGAATTTCTTTCATAGGACAAGAGGGAACTAGCCTAGTCTATTCACCCCAGTCTTTCTCAGTGTGCAAGCAAGGAGAAGGAACAGCAGCCCATGGCTCTTCTGGTAGACACTCATCCTTGAACCTGACCCATCACTTCCTCTTGGGAGTGGTATGAGGGAGGTGACTGCTGGTGAGGGAAAGTTAGGCGACTTTGGCTGAATCTTCCTCTAGACCGAAGCATAGATAATACATAGATGAGAAGAGGCTGCAGCGTGCTCTTGGGTGATATCCATGGATTACTGAGTTCCAATCCTGGTGCCACCACCTACTGTATGGTGAACTTGGCCAAGTGAAATATTTACCAGTTCTATCCCAGCCACAAAGGAGCAGTTGGCATCTCTTTCCTTTCTCCTATCACTGGCTTTCTTTGCCCTGAGGATGACAGAGTGGCAGGAGTGTGTAATGGTGAAGAAAGTGGGCTCAGGAATCAGACACATTTGGCTTCTAATTCCAGCTCTGTCACATAACTTTGGAAAATTACTTCTCTTAGGTCACAGTTTTCTAATCAGTAAAATGGATGTGATAAGTGTGCTTGCTTAGTAAGTTCACTATTAGATGAAATAATGCACATAAGGTGTTTAACACAGTGCATGACCCCGTTTCATCATTCAGTAAATATTAGATTTTAATAACAAGAGCCAAAGGTTGGGTGTGAGCATAAAGGGAATGAGGGAAGAAGAAGCTTTTCAGCCAGATATGATCTTCGACTGTAGGTTAGTTCAGACACCTAAATAACAGGGTCTTTTCATGTGATTGAGCCTAAGTCCTTACGATGTGACACCAGGCATTGACAACAAAGCCTCCAAGTGGTCATGAAGTTTATTTCCTTCAGATTCTTTGCAGGAGTGGGTAGTGGATAAGGTTTGAGACCCTGGGGTATTCTAGCTAAATACACTTTTACTATCATTTCTTTAGCCGTCATGTAGGTTGAATGTCAACACACTGCTTAAAACAAAAACATATAGAATTTATATGTCTCCTGTGTTCCTGTTTGCTGTAGCAGCCCTCTCACCCTGAAGGGCTTGGGCCACAGCTTCACCCTATTTGCACATCTCAGTCATCCCTTCTGTTTTATCCTTCATTCCCATCACAGCATCATCTGCTCAAACCCCACACTGCCTTCTTTAAGACACTTTTCAAAATCTCCAGTGAGCTTGAAAATCTGACCATGGGATATCATAAAGCTACTTGATGTCTTCCCATTGCAATTATATCAAATCGAAAGCCATTCTTTGAGCCCATTTGGCCTGCAGAATTGGGCTACTTCCTGATCCCAAAATTTATCTCAGGTCATTCCTTCCCTAACTCCTTCTTTGCTCTCACTGTAATCCAACCACGTTGACTTTTTTTTTTTTTTTCTGTTTCTTGAACAAACCAGGCTATTTCCTGTATGAGGGCCATCGCACCTGCTTTTCCTTCTGCCTAGAATGTTCTTCCCTTGCAATTTCTTACGTCTTTCTCGTTATTCAAGTTTCAGTTAAAATATTTTCTTCTCCAGAGTTCCTGGGTGACTCAGTCCATTAACTGACCAACTCTTGATTTTAGTTCAGGTCATATCTCATGGTTCGTGGGACAGAGCCCTCATCAAGCTCCACGTTAGGCTCCGGGCTGAGCATGGAGCCTGTTTGGGATTCTCTCTCTCTCCTTCTCTCTCTCTCTCTCTCTCTCTCTCTCTCTCTCTACCCCTCCCCTGCTCACATGTGCACTCTCTCTCTCCATCTCTGTCTCTCAAAATAAATCAACAACAACAACAAAACACATTTTTTTCTCCAAGAGGCTTGATTTAATCTCCTGTCTAAAGCAGCTAAGCCCTTTCTAACTAATATCAATTTTATTGCTCTCACAGTACAATAGCTCTACTTATAATTATTTGCTTACATATGCATTTTTTTCTTTTTCTACTAAAAAAGCAATGTATTGAGAGCAGAAGTCTTATTTTATTCACCATTTATCACCAGTTTATAGAACAATGACTTGCTCATGGACTCTCAATAAGTATTTATTAAATGTGAGAATAAATGAATGGCCTGGTATCTTCCTTTAATAGTAAACTGGTCACTACCTACTCTCCTTTCAATATCTCTGAAATTAATTCAGCACTGAGTAATAATATGTAGAACTTTGCTACCTTCATAGCAACTATCTTTTATATAACCCTTTTACTCCCTACATGATCACCCTGCATTTTACCTTCCTGGTAATACTACAGTCTCCCCTTGTGCATTTCCTCACTGTTTGCTGGGTGAGGCACCACCACCTCTGTTTTGGGTGAGGGAAGGAGAGATGAGACACCTATCAAAAATTTTTTTAATGTTTAATGTTTATTTTTGAGAGAGACAGAGGGCAAGTGGGACAGGGGCAGAGAGAAAGGGAAACAGAATCTGAAGCAGGCTCCAGGCTGCAAGCTATCATTGCAGAACTCTACTTAGGGCTCAATCTCATGAACCACGAGATCATGACCTGGGCCTAAGTGGGAAGCTTAACCGATTAAATCACCCAGGGCCCCCAGAGACGCTTATTAAAACCCTCGGATGGACCCTAGAGTTCCCACCAGAAAGGCATCATTTCCAGGCAGTGTCACTTGAAGATATTTGGTCCCAGAAAACATGAAGACTTCTTTATATTCTTTGAGTTTCACCAGTGCCCTTTAAGCAATTCCAAACCACAACTGTTTTTTCGCATTGTTTTATCTGTACATTCTTTATTTGTTCATTATCATGCCATTCCTCTTAACTTTCCCACTTTCATTTGCATTTTCTATGCCCCTTATGGGACCCCCCCCCAATAATTTAAGCAAGAAGAGATAGCAATCAGCATGACTTTCTGTCATGCCTACTTTCTTTAATTCAAGTAGCCATTCATCTATTTACTCAACAAATATTTATTGAGTGCCTATTATGTGTCTTATGCTGGTCTGTTCAAAGTTCTTCCATTGTGCCTCCCCCCAACCCCAAACAACCACATGTTATTTTTAAATTTAAATGTATGCATATCACTTAAAAAGTCTTTTTTCCTAAACCTAAACATTTTAGAAGTCTATTTAAGGCTATGGGAAAAATAGTCACTTCCTTTGATCTTTACTCTAGTTACATTACAGGTTTTTAAAAGTTTATTCCATCAACTAAAGAGCTTGATATTGTATCTATAGGTGAAAGAAAAAAAGTCACCCTGAATTCAAGTGGAAGCCCTCAGTGATTAAACAAAGAAAGTGAAATAAGAATTTGAGTCATTTCCTTAGATCTTGCACAATCGTATATAGAAGAGGAGGTTAGGACAGTGTGAGTTTTCAAACCCTGCTATGTTTTTAATTTATAAATAAGGTTGATGACATCCTCGTAGAGAACGTGCTCGTTGTCATAGCAACAATTCACAATTAATTTATAGACGTTCTTCCATGCTTGCTGGAATGCAGACTGGTATAATGGAGGGATCAAAGATGTAAGTTAATAAACTGTCATTCAAAGCTCCAACTCGGCGACTAACTAACTGTGAGTCCTTGGGCAAAATATTTAATGTTTTTCGTATATGATTTTAAAAAATGGAAATAAAAATGACCACCTTACTTAACATACATACAAGTAAAGTCCCTGTCACATAGAGGATTTTCAATAATGTGTGACCTTTATACTTTTCACCATCAATCATGTAGATGACTCATGCCCATTTTGAGATTAACGTATCGGAAGTGGGTAGAAGAAAGATATTTTTATTATCTTGTTTCTTTTGTTTGTTTATGCATTTAATCAGTTAACATTATTGTGTGTCTTCTCTGTGTTGGGCATGAGGCTTGGCTATAGAAGAACCAAAACACATTATAGCATCCCTGATCACAAAGCAGCTCACAATCTAATAGGGAGACAAATCAGTCAAGAGACCAGTAAGATACAGTGTGATCATTTAAGGAGGACATAAGAAATGGCTTGTGTGGGGACACTGTAAGAGAGAGATGGATTTGTCCACAAAATATTCCAAGATGAGTTTCAAAGGATAGGAGAAAATGCTCAAGCGGTAAAGGAGAGGAAGTTTATTCCAGATTTCCAGAATGGAGAAGTTGTCTGTCTTTCTCACTAGACTGTGAACTCCATGAGGTCAAGGTCTTATTTTGTTCAACATTATATCTCCAGGACCGAGGACAGCACCTGGTGCCTCCTGATCTCTCTTTAAGTATACAGTAAAACCTTGGATTGCAAGTAACTTGTTCTGCGAGTGTTCCACAAAACCAGCAGACATTTCTAACAAATTTTAACTTGATAAACAAGTGATGTCTTGCAATACGAGTAGTGTGTGATGCCAAACATCACATGATCAATGATCATGATCACAACTGAGCCAATGGTTCTTCTCTCGCGCGTGCGCTTGCTCGCTTGTTGCGAGATTGTGGATGATCGTAATGCAATGTCACATTTCTGCGAAATGCCCAAAAAGAGGCAAAAGCGAGCGTCATTGGATAGGTCCCTTGTTAAAGTTGAACAAAAAGAAAAAGATTCCATCGAGCCAATAGATAGCAGTGATTCCTTTAGTGATAGTGAAAGTTGTCCTATGCAATAACCCTCCTCTCTCTTGTCTCCCTGCTTCCAGCCACAAAGGTTTTCAAAGATAAATGCAGGTTAATTTGTTTATTTTTCTTTTTCTTTTGTATTTTCTTTATTATTTTGTATTATGTTACAATATTGTGATAATTTTAATATGAATATTTTTGGGTTGTGGAATGAATCATCTGAGTTTCCATTATTTCTTATGGGGAAATTCTCTGATATACAATTGCTTTGGATTACAAGCATGTTTCTGGAATAAATTATGCTTACAAACCAAGGCCTTACTGTATTTGAATTATCCCCTCTAAAGCATAGTATAATTTACACTCTTCAGAAGTCTGTATTAAAAGAGAAAAATGAGGGTTTTTTTTAATTGAGAATTGTACGGAGACAATGAAAGGATTTCTTGAGATGGACAAATGTCAGTCCATAATGACAATGATAAATAATTTACTACAAATTCATATTCAATCAATTATAAAGCCTACAAAGTGGATTCAGATATCAATATATAGTTGCTCCCTACCAAGGAAGTGGTTTTAGCCCATAATTAGACCTGTTAATTGATGAGACTCTATTCTGGCCTGGTCATATCCTTTGTTGCATGTCATAGGATGCTAGTATCCCATTGAGAGAAGCTTTTCTTATTCCTGGTTGCTTAGTCTTTGCTTGTGCGTGAGCCCTTTGATCCAAACAAAGCAATACACTCTGCAATGTACCCAGGGCCTATCTGCTTGCTAATGAGAATGCCAATGCAATGTTGTAGTCATTTTTGTGTTAGGTTCCAAGATGTCTCTTATTCTCCTAAACAGTTGCATTTTCCTTGCAAGATGGATGTTGATTTTGAAAAGGAAATAAGAATTCCTTTGTTCATAAGAATCACTTTGTTTCTGAAATCTGAATTGAAGACAGATCCTCTCTTCCTGCCTGCCACCCCACAAGCATAGCACAGTAGTAAGAGCATAGGCAAAAAACCAAATACTTGGGTACAAATCCCAGCATTACCATTACAATTCCTAGTACCTTTGTTTTGCTACTTCAGATTCTCTTCCATTTTTCTCCAATCTACTCTCTACCCAGGGAGGCTGCTTCTATGGAAGTACATATGTGGTATCAGGGATCTGGCCCCAGTTAGATTTAGCCAGCATGGAGCTCCTGCAGGAAGGATTTATTCCCTTGGCCCTCCTTTTGCAGAATTTCCTCCAGCTCTTTGTCACTTGATATAAGGTCTCTTCTCTTCTCCAGGATGCTCTCAATCTGTGTATCTCTCTCTCCATTTGGGATTCTGGTAAGCTTTCCTACTTGAAGGAATAAGGAGAAGGCCAGTGGCAGGGATGGTGTCAGTTTCACTACTAGTAGTCCCAGCTACATGCAGTATTCCTTGAGGTGACCCAGTACATCATCCATTAGTTCCTTTGTTAATAAACAAGTGTTGCCATTGTTTTCTGTTGGAATTCTGATGACACACTAACTATATGAACCTAGGCCCAAACACCTCCTGGTGCTTTAGTTTTCTAATCTATAAAATAGAATTCATGATAAGTATGTATAATTAATAATAATTAATAATATAATAATATTATCAATAATAAAACATAATATTTATAGTATCTATAATAACTATAATAATAAATTATATAAATAATAAATAATATAAATAATGAATAATATTATAGATAGTGAACAATATAATTAATAATTATTATTACCTATATTACGGAACTTTTGTTAGGATTAAACGAGAGAAGACCTTGGCATACAGTAAACACTCATAAAAAGTTAGCTTTTAGCACCACAATTATTCTGTTGCATGGGGACACTTTCTGTGAAGAATAATTAAATCAATAGTACATTGGCAGATGATCTTGCTGGACTTTATTTAATCAACTGAATTCCAACCTGCTGGTTGGAAACCTACCATAAACTAAGAACCAGGAGAGATATGAAGCATGCAAAGTTAGATAAAGCATACTAAGTTAATTAGATACAGTCTCCAGCCTACAAGGACCTCAAATACTACAATATAAAGTAGTAGGTACAAAATAGAAACATTTTAAAAACTGTTATGGTTGGAGCGCCTGGGTGGCGCAGTCAGTTAAGAGTCGGACTCTTGCTTTCTGCTCAGGTCAGGATCTCACAGTTCATGAGTTCCAGCCCAGTGTTGGCCACCGTACTGATAGCACAGAGCCTACTTGAGATTCTCTCTCCCTGCCCCCAATTCTCTCTGCCTCTCCCCTGTTTGCTTTCTCTGTCTCTCTCTCTCTCTCTAAATAAAGAAATAAATGAAAAAATGTTATGGGAGCTCATGTGAGAAGCAGAGGCGATTCCTAAAATAATTGTGAAGAGAATTCCCAAAAATGGTAGTTAATTCTGGTGGAAGACTAGAAAGAAATTAAATATAGGTGAAAGAAGATTGAACTCCAAAAAGTAAGTCTCCGAGAAAAAATAAAATGGTTGCATTATGAATGCATTGAGGAGACAGTGGTAGTTGTGTTGAAAATTTTCGAATGGATTAGTGATAGGTTCATAGAAAACTTCGGGGGTGGGAAGCCAAGGTCATTAAACTTCTGGAAAATAAAAAGTTTTGAAGAAAGGAAAGTAATCATAGCTGGGGGAATAAACACCTTGACCTCTCTAACTCTGTGGCTTAGTTGTGGTAATGTTTAAATGGTACTAAAATTGTAAACAATACATAATCACTTAACCGAAAATTATAATATTGCTCTACTGGTGGGCTGAATAGAAGAAAGATTTAGAAGTGGTTTGAGAGGAAAAAGGAGACAGGTAATAGAGATAAATCATCTTCCACAGTAGGAAGTAGGTAAAAAAAGAAAAAAAAGTAAGAAGTATCTGTATTAATATGTTATTTAGAAACAGTTGAAAAAGTAAATGGGGTTCTTGTGAGGAACAGGTACCAAGATCAAGGAGGAGTGATGAAGATAAAATTGTATTTCTAGATAAGCTTTGAGGTAGTATTTGAGTCTTTGAAAATATGTAAATGCATTATTAAATACAAAGAAATAGTAAGTGTGAAATTAAGCAAATATCTTGCACAAAAGGGGTTACATGAAAGAGGAGGTGAGAGTGGGCTTGGATTGGTAGTTTGGCATCAGATCATGGACAATCTACAATATTAAAGAGGTTAGCAGTTCAGACTCCAAATAACTACCAAAACAAGGAGAAATAGATTCAGATTTCTGTGCTACAGCAGAAATTCTGGGATATTTTTGAAGGTGGTTGGAGTGAAAAACGATGTCCCAGAAGGTAGTTATGACAGGTCAGCAGAAAAACAATAAGGTTTGTTATTTCAGATATCTGATTTGATATTAGCAATGGTTATGGAAAACGAAGGCATAGTTTGAAATATAATTTAAAGGTATGATCAAGAGAACTTGGTGATTTATTAGATGTGGGAAGTAGAAGAGAAATCAGGGTTAATGCAGAGACATCTACATTTTGATGTTGAAGCTACTTGCTTTTGTAGGAGGCATAATTAAAAGCAGATTTACAGAATGATGGTATGGTTCTGCAAACCAAGATGTCCAGATTGCATCCAGTTAGAATGATGTGGTAGACAAAAACACATACAACGTTGATTGAGATTCAGGGAAAACCTCAAGGCTGGAGATAAAGATTTTTATAAAAATTATCCACATGAGTCTAAAGCTCATGAGAGACTAAGACTGATACTTAAAGCTATGGAACACCGGATAAGATCAATTGGTGAGTGAATGCAGACAGAGAAAAGATGAAGATTGAGCCTTGGAGAGCTATAAAACTTGGACATTAGAAAGAAAAGAAGGATCCAATAAAGAAAAAATTGGTGAAGCAAAAGAAAAACTTGGGAATATATGATGTCCCTGAAACTACATGAAAAAAAAATGTTTCAGGAAAGAGGAAGGTGAACAATTACGTCAAATGTTGCAGGGAGTTCAAGTGAAATTAAAAATGAGAATTGACCATGGGATTTGGCAAGATGGAATAGTAGATGTGAGAGACAGAACTATTTATCAGGGTGCTCCAGGAAAACCTGTTTGCAATGGCTAAGGAGATCATAAGAATTGTAAAGAAAAGCAAAACCTTGGGACTGCAACTAGCTGGGTTTTTTTTTTTTTTCAAATAATAGATGATACAGTATATTTATATGTCAGTAGTGATGATATTACAGAAGGTAAAAAAAATCAATGATTAAAGAGTAACAAGAGAGGTTACTCATTGTGGTTCAATGTGGAAAACAACAGGCTGGCCTTGGATAGAAGCCTGGATACTCCAGCTCTCACAACAGGACAAACGGAAGAACACAAATCCTCACGTAGATCCTCAATCTAACTTGCGTAGATTGATTTGATTGAAGGAAGATGAGGGGCCCTGCTCTGATTTCTTCTATTTTCAAAGAGAGAACTGTTGAGTGTGAAAAAGGATACTTTTGAAAGTTTGAGGAAAGAATATAAAAAAAAATCAGGTTGCAGGAGGAAGAAAATTACCATAGTCAGTCAATATGCAAGGACTATATAGGGCCAATAGAGTTTATAGTCAAATGCTGCAGGGAGCTCATGCTGCTAGTGTTAATATTTGTGAGACTAGTCATCATAGTTTTCTTTTTCTCCAGCCAAACTCCGTTGTTGCTATGCAAAAGCAAACTGAGAGGGAAGGTGGTCTGAAACAATGTTGGGCTTTTTTTCAGTGAGCATACCGAAAGGATGTGTGAAAGGAATTTGAAAGGGTGTGCAAGTGAACAATTATGATGCTGCACTGTGGAACGTAAGCTGGATAAACAGGGGGGTATGTGAAGAGGGTAATAAACAATGAAACATGGCGGTTTAATGGATTAGCAGCTCCAAAGATCTGAAAGCACTGTGGAAATGGAGCTTCCAGAGTGTGTGAGCTACAAAGACAGGAGATGGAGGTCAGAGAGTGGTATGTTTGAAGACAAGATTTGGGGATCATGTTGTTAAAGGAAGAATAGATATTCATTGTAGAACATTTAAAAATATCACCCTATAGAAAAACATATATACTGTGTGCATTTGTATGTATGGGGGTATTTCTGAAGTTATTACTTTCCATTATGCATCTATCACTTTACCAATGATACAAGATTTAGTTACAATAGCATTATATCTAGTAGTACAAGTTCTGCTGTTTATTTTTCCTTTTAAAAATTATCTTAGATAGTGTTAACCACTTACTCTTTAAGGTAGAGCTTTAAGTAATCGGAAATGCTCCATTGGTGTTTTGCTTAGAATTTCAGTACATTTATTGTATAATAATAACTTTCCTTTCAGCAGTGTAGCCTCTTTGTTTAATTTTTATTATTTTTTTAGAAAAAAAAACTGTGAAAAATATTTGGAGGAATGTTACAATATTTTAAATTTGTTTAAAAAATGTATTTATTTATTTATTCTCGAGAGAGAGAGTTCATGTGCTTGAGCAGGGGAGGAGCATAGAGAGGGGAGAGAGAAAACCCAAGCAGGCTCTGCACTGTCAGCATGGAGCCTGGAGTGCAGAACCCCACACGGGGCTCGACCCCACGAACCATGGGATCATGACCTGAACCAAAATCAAGAGTCGGCAGGACGCTTAATCAAATGAGCCACCCAGGCACCCCAAATGTTATAATTTTTTAAAAAGCATCATTTAAATAGATATTGATAGCACAGTAGCTAGTAGGTTATTGCTAGTGTTAAACCATGCTATTATTTTTTATTTTTGCATAGATATTTTGAATTGGATTAACTTACTGAGTGGTCTTAGAAGTGTTTTAGTTAGCTGTCTTGGATTTTCTAAGTCATTACCCTTTAATACAAAATATAATAACTTCCTATTCTCCTTTCATGTATTTAGAGCTTATATGTACTTTTAGTATTATTTTCATTCACTAGAATTTCCAGAACATTTTGGATACTAGCAGTGGGGCCAAATATTCCTAAATTATTCTTAACCTCACTGGTAATGCAAAAAACCTTTTCAGATATGGATCTGTTATATAATGTGGGAGTGAAAAAAGTTATGAGTCCATGATTCCTCTCAGAAATCGAATCTCCAACTGTTGCAAAATGAGTAAACCTGCTACATGCCCGACTCCTAGGTTCTTTACGGTATATAACTATAGATTAAAAAGGGGCCACAATCCTCCACTTTGTCCTTTATCCACGCCCCTTTGCAATGACACTTTTGTAGCTCCGCCCATCAAGAAGTTCCTCTCCCGGCTTCTGGAATCTGGGCTGGCCTCTGACCTGCTCTGGCCAATAGGATATAGAAACAAAAGTGTGCTGGTTCCGAGCCTAAGTCTCCCAACAGGAAGAACAAAGAACTCTCTTAAACATACCCACGAGAATTGTGTGTGTAAGTAAAAAGAAATGTGTCCAATTGCGATCACGTAAGAGGATATAGAATTTTAAAATAATTATCGGTATAAATTTCAGAAAGGAGCTTGTTTTAGAGAAATGTATGTAAGGACAGACATTTTGAAATGTTACAAAAGATTGTCAGAACTTAGACTCCCTTTGCAGAGTCATTTCTCTTCTGAAAGGAGAAGATTCCCTAAAACTAATGATTCATGAAAGCATTCCAAGAGTTTTAAAATTACAGGAGATACAAATTCTTTCTTCACTTGTTCTCCTTCAGGGAGCATACTGACCATCCCAGAGGGGCAGTACAAGAACTTAGCTTGCTTGACAGCTTTCATACCCTGAAATGGGTGTTTCAGTTTTAGCAACAAACTGCTTGCAATGTTTTTTTCTTTTTTTTCCAAGTGACTTTGGCTTCACTGTTGAAAAAGTCCCGTTTCAGTGTATCAGGTTTATGTCTCCTCATTAGCGTTTGGCAAGAAAAATCAGGCAACACATGTACTCAACTCATAACAAGTTTATGAATTTGTATTTTAATCCACTTCTGGGAAAAGACAAGCAGCCAAAGATCCAAATGATATATTAATGGTCTAAATTGTACTTTAATTCATCTTTTCCTAACACATGAGAAGTAATGAGGACCTGACTAGGCATTCCATAAGTCTTTTCAACTAACACTGACTCACACTTGAGGTCACAGACCTTCTTCATAAAATCTCAGATTTCCTATTCTCCTTGGTGTCAGAACCCTTTTCAAAATCAGGAATACTTGTATCTTAATATTTATCAAAGGCTTGTTCTTGTAGTTTCTGTCATTGTTACAAAAACTAGTGTTTTCTGCTTAGGTTGCAAATAAATGTAAACCAGTGTTCATGGCTTCAAATGAATATCATTTGATTGACTGAGGTATTTGTGTTGGTTATACTTTGACTTGTTCTAAAGAGGACTGAACGGTTTTATCTACGGACAGTGAGCATTTTGGAAGTTTGCCTTTTTATAAACATAACATCATCATTTAAAAGAGCCCTTATAGTTTTCATGTGTCTTTTGGGAAATTAACTGTGATAAAAAAAAATATTAGAATGAAAAAGACCATATATTGTATGATTCCATTTATATGAAAAATACGGAAAAGGCAAATCTATAGAGGCAGAAAGTAGATTAGTGGTTGCCGGGGGATGGGGGTGGGAACAGAGATGACTGCAAATGGGCACAAGGGATCTCTTTGCGGTGATGCAAATATTCTAGAAACTGGACTGTGTTGCATGGCCCTTCAAATTTACTGAAAATCATTGATCTGTGCATTTAAAACTTTAGGGTGAATTTTATGTTATGTAAACTATACCTCAATAAAGCTGTTATTTTTTTAAAGGAAAGTGTTATTAGAGAAACTTAAAACATTTATAATATTTTTTAAAGCTTATGTATTTATTTTGAAAGACACAGAGAGAACACAAGTCGGGGAGGAACAGAGAGAGAGAGGGAGAGAGAGAATCCCAAGCAGACACTGTCAGCACGGAGTCTGATGCGGGGCCTGAACTCACAAACCGTGAGATCATGGCCTGAGCCAAAATCAAGAGTCCGATACTTACCCGACTGAGCTACCCAAGTGCCCCAATTATTTATAACGTTTGATAATTCCTAGTGAAACAATACAAGGCTCCAAATAAGAAAGCTTGCAACTACTAAAAGGCATCACAGTCAAGCTGATTTAAGCTAATTCTTCAAAAAAAGTTCCCTTAGCCTATTCTGCCCATTCTGGATGCCAGCATTATGATTTTATTGTCAATTGGGTCCATCCTGTTTGCATATAATAGTATCCGGAAAAATTGTTTAAATTTTAACTTCCAAATACATCCAAAGCTTTAACTGAGAATGACTGAACGTAACAAATGAATTGAACCATGTCCTGCAACATAATTATACACACCCAGGCAATGGAATTCTGATAAAAATATTCCATTTCCTTATCCCTAAGGAACTGATAAAACTCTTAGCATAGTATAAATGCAATAGTAATGGTAATAATAAAAATTTTAAAAAGCAATAGACAATATTCAGAATGTTTACCGTGTGCCAAGCATTGTTCATCGCTTAGCAAAAATGGTTTTAGTTCACACAGCGACTCTGAGAAGCAGCTGTTATGTTCATTTTGTAATAGGTGACACTGAATCTTAAAAAAGGATAACGACTTTATCAGTGTCACGAAGTAAGTAGATGGCAAGGCCATGTTTGGATCCCAGTCTGTGTGTCCACCATGGAGTGGTTAAAAACATGGACTTCATGAGAAGGCCTCCTGGGTATGATGTGGGTACCTCATTCTCTGGTTGCAGGTCTTTGAAGGGAATCTTCTCAATGTTTTAACTCCTACATTTACAAAATGAGGAAAACAATGCTATCTAGCCATTATACATGTTTGAGAGAATTAAAAAAGATAATGAATATAAAGCTTTTACTATTTGCTCAGAGCATAGTGTCTTCTTAAGAAATGATACCTAGTGGTACTAATAGTAGGAGTAATTAGTGTCCACTTTAGGGGAAAATACACATTTCGTAGATGAATACATTAAATGTATTAGCCAAGAGTGTTAGTTAACTGAATTCTAATTCTTGGACAATTCATATAATAAAAAATAAATGAGACAATAACATTTCAACCAGCTGTCAAATACTACACCTCTCTCTTACCTCTTCTGTTTTATTATTTTTTCCTGTTATCTGCACTGTGCTTTTATAATGATGTAATTCTGTAGTTAAATGTTAAGTTGTAATTTCCTGACAATCTGTCACCAATTACTACACATCAATAGCTTTAATCAACTTTTAAAAATGATTTCATGAAGCATCTTCATTAGGATTTTTTTTTATTTTAGCAGTTTTTTTTTTTACTTTACTAAAAAGTCTTTCAAAATATACTTTTACACCTATGTAGCCATACTTGGAAAGTCATCAGTGAACTGATTTGTTTCTATGGAAAAGAAAAGAAATTATAGATACAATGATCACTAGAAATCCCCCATTGAAAAAGAAGCAATATTTGCATGTTGCTAACAAATTGAATGCATAGGGCAGAAGGTAAGCCTCTGACAGCACCTGATTTGTGAGCTGAGCAATTCCATGCAAAACGAAAGAGATTATTTTGTTGCTCTATAGAGCTGAAGGAGAAACAGGAAGAAGGAAGAGGCTAAAGAAGGCTTAGCTGACTAAATGCTTAGGTCCAAACAGGATTTTTGTCTTTTGTTTATTTTGGTTTTGTTTGTTTGTTTCTCTATTTGTTTTGGAGGTATTTAGTTCTGTTTGGTAGAAGCTCCGTAGATTTTGCGGGAACCAACCTAGGGCATAAGCCTTATGAATATAGAGAGGTGTTAAGAGTTTGAACAACCCACTCAAAGACATACAGTGAACCTGGAGGAACCCTCACTTACACTCAGTTTGGCCTGACTTAAGTTCTCTAGCTCCAGAAAAATCCCAGGAGTCACAAAAATCACAGAGCATCCACTTAACTCTCACGAGGCTGGAGAAGTGGGATTTGAAATAATTTACTTCAGATTCCCATGAACAACGGTCTTTAACTCACATGGGAAGGTCTTATATAATAATATAAAATAGTGAAATCGTGGCTAAATATATATATATAATTTTAGACCATCAGTCATTTTATCCGCAAAACATTGAGATGTTTAGGTATTTGGCTAAGGTAAAAACCGAGCACTCAAGCTTGTGTTTTTAATTCTTTATAATCTATATTAATTTTAGAATGATTATGGAATTTATGGGTTGATCTGAAACCTAAGGTGAGAGATAAATTAACCACGATGCTGATGACTTGTGTATTTATCTTTGTAGTTCTATCCATTTTTGCTTTCCATATTTTGAAACTATGTTTTCAAAGGTTCGTTCAAGGTTATAATTGTTCTATCTTTCTGTATTGAATCTTTTATCATTGTCTAGTGACTCTCCATCTCTAGGAACAGTTTTTGTCTTCAAACTCATTTGTCTCATACTAATATGCTAATACCAACCCTCTTTTGGACATCTTCGTATGCATATTCTTTAAACAGTTAACTTTCAACTGTACATTTTATATCATATTTTTTATCCATTCTAAGAACCTTTGTTTTTTAACTTAAACATTTAGACATTTACATTGTCATTACTTAACTATTTTAATTTACTACCATATATATAAGTTAGCTAGGGCTGCCATAACAAAATACCACATACTGGGTGGTTAAACAACAGAAATTTATTTTCTCACAGTCCTTGAAGCTAGGAGTCAAAGATTGATCAAGATGTCATCAGGGCTGGTTTCTTCTGAAGCCTTCCTCCTTGGCTTGCCAGTACCCCTTTCCTACTAAGTCTTCACATGGTCTTTCCCCTGCATACAAACCCCTGATGTCTATAGGTCCAAATATCCTCTTCTTATAAAGTTAGATTGGATTAGGGACTACCCTCATGGGCTCACTTAAATTTAATAACTTCTTTAAAGGCCATATGGCCAAATACATTCTCTGAGGTACTGAGGGATAGGGTTTCAACATGTGGATTTTGAGGGGACACAATTCAGCCCATACCACTATCATTACATTTTGAGCAAAATATAGACATTTTCACACCAAAGAATGAGACTTTTCTTTGGTTGACAAAAGACTCTTGCTCAGAGAAATCCTAGAGGATGTCCAGTTGACCCTTGAACAACGTGGGTTTGAATGACACAGCTCCACTTGTATGTGGATTTTTCCTGCCTCTCCCATATTTTTCATCTACCTTCTTGCCCTCTGTTTCATTGATTGATCACTTTCTCCTCATTTTTTTCTTCCTTTAATAATTTAAAGATCATATACAGTATTTTCTATTTGTTGATGGTGGTCCTAGATTTATACATGTATATTTATCAAATTCTAGAATTAATCAATATAACTGCCTTTATTCTTAAAAATCCAAGGACATTCCAACATTTTAACATATATGTTTGTTTTAAAATTTTAGACATATTATTGTTTTTTATATTACAGAAGACATTACTATTATTCTTTTACACAGTCAGTATTTGTTTATATTTTTTCCATATATGTACTATTTTTTTTGATTATCATTCTATTCTTTATCTCTGACCTTTCAGTTAGAGTCACTTTCTTTTGCATGAAGTACAGTTGACTCTTGAGCAACATAGGAGTTAAATGTGCCAACCCCACCACGCAGTCAAATATCTGCATACAACTTTAACTCCTCAAAAACTTAACTAATAGCCTACTGTTCATTGGAAACCTTACTGATGACACAGTTAACTAACACATATCATGTATGTTGTATGTATTATATACTGTATTATTACAATAAAGTAAGCTAGAGAAAAGAAAATATTAAGAAAATCATAAGGAAGGAAAAATACATTTACAGTACTGTACTGTAGTTATTGAAAAAAAAATCCACATACAAGTGGAGTTGTGTCATTCAAACCCACGTTGTTCAAGGGTCAGCTGGACATCCTCTAGGATTTCTCTGAGCAAGAGTCTTTTGTCAATCAAAGAAAAGTCTCATTCTTTGGTCTGAAAATGTCTATATTTTGCTCACTAGAAAGATACTTTCTCTGGATGTATACTTCTGGAATGATTCTTCTTTTCTCTGGACACATGGAAGATTGTTTTCATCCTTTTATTTCTCTGCGCTATGTTGAGGCAATAAGTCCTATTAGTCTCTCTACCTGAAAGGCTGGATTTTGTTTCCGGTCACCTCCAACCACCCAAATCATGAAATTCTTGCTGAGATTCCCTGGGGTTGGGCACATGCCTGCAGGCCAAAGATGACTTTAGGGCTCTGCTTTCCTTTCTGGGGGTCTGGTTTCACTAAGTGTTTGACTCTAGTATTCCTCGTTTTCTTGCCCGTGCATCAACGCATGTTACAAGTTGCTTTTTAGATATTACCCAGAATTTGTATTTTTCAGCAGGAAGGTCTGTTGCAATATTTGGTATGCCATCCTGCTGAAAAAATAAGGCTGGCCCATCTCATTTAAAAAGAGAGACAGGGACAAAGACAGAGGCAGACAGAGGAGTCTTTTTTCCCCCTGTTAATAGAGTTCCATTTTAAAGTAGAGGACTTATTTGGGACTTTTTATTTCCCTCTCTCTCTCTCTCTCTCTCTCTCTCTCTCTCTCTGTGTGTGTGTGTGTGTGTGTGTGTGTCTGTGTGTGCCTGTATGACTTGCCTAACATCAGGAGCAACCTTGATGGCATAAAGATTCCAAGCACCTTTAGGACTGCATAGGAAACATCGATAGTTACAGCACATAGTGTTGTTTAAGCAGGGAAAGCAATGTTAGGTATGGGTTTAATAGTGTAATAGTCCCAGGAAGTCTCATTGAGATACCATCCATTTAAGAATTTGTGCTGCAAAAGCTAAAAACTGTGTGGCTAAAAGCATGGAGAAATCTAAATTTAACTGGAGTTATATGGTGAAAATGAAAAGGACTAGGGATTGAATCTATGTAAGTCTGAGCACAGGAATGACAATGCTAGCTCTTTCTGCCATATCTATGGGAAATGGTACTAATCCGTCACCATACTTCCTGTCCTTAAGCCAAGAATATGCCTCAGAATCCTTCTCAACACAGTATCCTTAGCACTCAATGCCAAACAACCACAGCAGGCAGGTGAAATTTAGCAAACTAGCAACTAGCAGTAAACCATGGCTTATTCTTCTGCTTTTCAACTGGGAAACTGTTAGCAACGTGTTTCCTCAGGTTCAGCAGGGAAAAAATTCTTTTAGTTTTCTGGAAGCTCTGCTGTCTAAGGTAACCCATGTTAGTACTTCCTATAATTGACTACACAAAGATACAACAAGGAACCATCTAATGATTGCTGGAGAGGAAAAGGAAGATTCTTTATTGTTTCTTCCAAATGTAGAACTTTGCCATAAAATTCTGCAGTTTGAATTCAATTTGGAAATAAATACATCAAGAACTCTTCCAGTTACAGTTGTATTTTTTTGTTTCCTCACTTGTTTGTTTTGTTTTTCTCTTAGAACTTGAGATCAATGTCCGTTGGCTCGATAGAGAAAAGATTACAGTTCTTTTATTTGCGTGAGCTTGTTCCCACTTAAGGACCTTGCCATCAGGTATTCCCTTTGCCTGAGAGGCTTCTGTTCTAGATCTTTACATGGCTAACTTTTTCTCATCCTTCAGACTTCAAGTCATGGTTTAAATTAACCTCCCCAAGGTCTTTTCTGATTACTTGAAGTAAGCTTCACCACAAGCAACTCATTCTCCAGTCAACCATCTTCTTTATTTGCTTTGTTTATTTATTTGCTTTATTTGCTTCTTTATTTGCTTTATTTATATGGCATTTATCACTCTCCAGAAGTACTTTTTCCTTTCCATATCTCATCTGTCTCCCCTCACCAGAACATAAGTTCTGAGAGGCCAGGATACTTACTGTCTTGTGTCCTTGGCACTTACAGTGGAACCTAACATGTAGTAGGTGAATAACAATATTGTTCAAGAATTAAGATGAATGAGAAATATGTACTTGCTGTTTATTTTGACTTATGGAATTAATTTGTAAGGTGACTTTAATTTATAAAGAGATTTTTTGACTTTCATGGTCATGAGATGGAACCAGATATTTATATCTGTATAACAGAAAATATATAAGCATTCAGATGGAAAAATGATGTAGTGATTAGAAAGACAATCACATGAGCCAGAGTTTTAATCTCAATTTTCCATTTCTAGCTGTGAGAACATGAGTGAAGTACTCAACCTCTCTGTTCCTCAGTTTTCCCATCTAAAAAATAGTATGACAAGAGGCTTGTGGGTGGTTCAGTTGGTTAAGCATCCAGCTCTTGATTTCAGCTCAGGTCACCATCTGATGGTTTTGTGTTCGAGCCCCACATCAGGCTCTACACTGGCAGTGCAGAACCTGCTTGGGGTTCTGTCTCTCTCCCTGCCCCTTCCCCACTCCTGTGCATGCTTTCTCTCTCTCTTTTCCATTCTTTCTCTCAAAATAAACAAATAAACTTAAAAAAATTATGACATCAAGAAGACCATAGGATTGGGGGACAAGTAAATAATATACTACAAATACTTAATGTCTGCCCTTTAGAAGACCTCTGTAAATTATTTACTGATATTGTCATATAAAATTATTGTAAATGCACATTATATGAATGTGAAGTTAACTTGTAATGAATTTCTTCATTTGTCAGGAGTAAATAATCATACCGACTTCCTAGGATCATGGCGAGGCTGAAATGTAAAGCATTTAAGAATAGGGTCTGATACATGTAACGCCCCAAATCTCTAGCTTTCATTATCATATGCAATGTATTCAAATAACTTTTGTTCATTTACTCTTTCTATTCTCCATCTTTTGTGTGTTCTACCAGACCGTGATCTTTATTCGTGACAAAAACTCGCATGGGCAGGAAGTGTCAGGATACATTGACTATGCCCACAGACTAAAGATTGAAGATTTTGAAGTCTATTTTAGTGGAAAAAGAAGACTTCTTCCAAAACCCACAGATATGAGGTAAATTATATGCACTCTTCACACTTTCAATAAGAGAACAAGCTCCTCAGTGGCATGGTAAAAGATCTTTATTTTATGTTCTACATCGTGCCTGGAGTAGAGATATCTATATATATCTATATAGATATGTGTGTATGTATCTCTCTCTCTCTCTCTCTGTCTCTAAAGTATATATATATATATATATATATATATATATATATATATATATCTGTGTCAATATGCATATACATATGCATTTGGAATATGATAAGTTGGTTTGAATACAAAATAAAAAAAATTAAGTGGGGAATGATCATAGATGTACTTTTTCCATTAACAGTCTGAGGAAGAGAACTTTTCAGAGATGAGGTAAGTAAATTTTCAGTGACATTCCTTTTAAATGATAAGTAGAGCCTAAAAATGGCTAATCTCATAAGCTCTTGCCCACTGGGGACTTGGTCTGCTTAGGGGCCTCGGGAACAGTCCATCTAACACATTCTCCTCCCTCTTTTCTTTGGCCACCAACCAAAGTACAAGCCTTTGACTAGCTCACCCTCATTTATTCTCATCACTGGCCTATTCTGGGATTCCTCCCCACCCACATTCTTTTTACTGTTGACCCCTGCCCTTTCCTCTGGAGACCTCAACCTATCACAGATGATCTGCTTTATACCGTCAGTTTATTCACAGATCAGCCCTTCTATCTTCTTCTGAATAGCTCTCAAGCTAACTTTTTAATTCTCTTACTTTCCATAGAATTCAAAAGTGGTAGCAGTATTCTACTTGAACTCTCCACTGTATCCAGATTATTTGACACTTACAATAAATAACACTCTGCTCCTCTGACATTCCTGCCATTTTTATGCATCCTATTGCTATTTTCTAAAGACTTCTTAACTCATCATCACCTTAATGGACCCACCTTTTCTTATCTCACCTACAAGTCATTTAACTCCTCTCTTCCAATCTTTTTGTGCTTTGGCTGTATCTATCCTGCTAACATCAAAAGTAGATTGATACGGACTTTTTTTTTTTTTTTTTAATGCACCTGTAGCCAAATTCCTGGATTCTCCTAGGGGAAATTTTAGGAAATTTCACCGAGGTGTGGATATCCAGAAATATTCTAAAAAATATCCAGAAATATTCTAAACCTCCACCCCACCCTCAAGACCTTTGTTGCCAACTGTTGACACTGACTCCTCTCAATATATGATTTGCCTCACTTTTCACATATTACGTTCAGTCTAAACATAGAGACTACGAACTGATTCTTTCTCTTTGTCAACCAAAATAGACTTCCTCACTAGTCAGTGTTCCCCTCAGAGTACCCTTCTGATTATTTTCACTCACAATTCCATTCCGGCAGCCTTTGGCCCCTGGGCCTGCCATCTACATTCAGAATATGACTTCTCCTGACTCTTGGCCTACAACCATGCTGTCTTGTCCATTCGCCCAGTTCTCAGAGGGCCAATTTGCTGCAAACCTGTGCACATTCTTCCAACACAGCGAGACCTATGCTTCCCCAAGAACTATAAGGGATATATGCCCTAGGAATGACTCAGGCGTTTTTTCTGGTGACAGTTCTGAAGCAAAATACGTCTGACCTTAGGTGGCTGCACACTCTACTTTTAGAAATAGATTTATTTCTTGAAGAAGAATTGATAGTTTATTCTTACCAAGTGAAATATTCCTTTATACATATATCTAGTCTCACAACATTTTTACGAATCCAGAGAAAAAATACCAACTTGTTCTGTTTAGAGCTAATTTATTCAACATGTTTTTGATGCTTTCCATCCATCTTTCCACTGAAGCTACACTTCATCTGTTCTCCCTGTTTTTAAAAATTCTCAAACTGACTCTCTCAACTAGCCCCTTTATCTTGCCTCTAAACATGCTGAAGCCATTTCTATATTAAAAAAGGAAATCATCTTGGGGCACCTGAGTGGCTCAGTCGGGTGAGCATCTGATTCTTGATTTTGGCTGAGGTCATGATCTCACTGTTATGAGATCAAGCTCCGCATCAGGGCTCTGTGCTGACAGCACAAGGCCTGCTTGGGATTCTCTATCCCTCTCCCTCTGCCCCTCCCTGACTTTCTCGCTCTCTCAAAATAAATAAAAAATAAACTAAAAATATAAAAAATAAACAAATAAGGAAATCTTCCTTGCACTCGAACTATTTCACTCCCTCTCTTTCAGTTTTTATCTGAGCTCCTCAAAATAACAAGTGTCTCCATTTCTCACTCCTCAGGTAGGTGCTAACCCACAGTAATTAGTTCTCTGCCACCATTATTCAAATGGAATGACTCCTGCAAACAGCACCAATGACTGCCAACTTCAACACCCTGTGGATTATTTTCAGTTCTTCTCTTACTTAACTTCTCTACCTTATTTGGTTAGTGTTGATTAATCATTATGCTGATTAATCAGCCTTTCTTCTCAACACTATTCAAATACCCTTTTTATTTTCAGAATCCCTCATTGAGCTGTCCCCTTGTTTATTTCATACATGTTGGCATTCACCAGAGATCATCCTTAGGCTTCTTTTCTTATAATGTACATTCTCCTGGGTAATTTGATCACTTTTCTAGAGTTGAGTTGTGTTCACAGCTACAACCCTAACACAGATCTCTCTTCTTATTTCATATTCATGTATCCTACTGCTTACTTCAGAGAACCTTCTGTGTATCTCATTAGCACCTAAAATTTATTTTCAAAATTAAACTTGTTTTAATCTCTGAAGTGTGCTGTTGCTTCTGTATCCCCTGCCTTGGATAATGGCATTGCCCTTGCAACCCATGGCATATCCAGATGTTATCCTAGACCTCTTCCTCTCCACCACCACTCCATAACTAATAACTTACCAAAAATACTAGATTCTATAACCTAAACATCTTTGTTTATATTAAAGCAAATGTAAAATGTGTCATTTCACCTATATGAGTTGCTCATACTAATATTTCAGTATGAATCTTTATCTGATAACATTTTAACAGAAAACATCAAGATGTTGTCATACTAACTAATAATTCTTTAATATCATCTAATACATAGTTAGTTCTTACTCAAAATTCATTGATTGTCTTAAAGTTATTTTTTCACAGTTGGTTTAACCACATCGAAATCCAAATAATTTTGTGTTTTCTTATTCTATCTTCTGCAATTCTTTTCCTATGTAACAATCCCCTCCTTCTTTTTATTTTTTATGCCGTTGATTTGTTGGAGAAACCACATCATTTATCCTAAGAAATGTCTCGTATTCTAAATGTGACTGATCACTCTACGCTGTTGTTTTACATCCCACCTCTATCCCTCTATTTCCTGTCAGCCAGCTTGATGAAATCCAGGCTCAATTTTTTTTATTTTAGGTAAAAATTTTTAATATGTGAAGCTCTGTGAGCTTGATGAGTGGGTTCAGGTGGTATCAGTCTGATCACTGCACAATAAAGTTCCCCATCATTTCACCCAAATGGTTTTAGCATATAATAATGAAATGTATCTAAATATTTTTACCAAGGATTGTATAATGGCAATTCTCTACTACTGTCATTTGTTCCTCATTTTTAGCTAGAATTCTTCCACAGAGAATAATTTTTCCTCATCACTTATTTGGTTATCCTAAAATAGAATTCAGTTCATGCAGAAAAACAAAATAAATATTTGATTATTTTCCTACACTTATGAAAAAAATGCAAAATCAAAAACACGAAAGAGTACACAGAGAATTCTAAATTGTTTTCAAAGTGGTTATACTCATCTGTACCCACCAGAAGTGCTGTATAGTTAACACACATTTTTCCTCCCCCTGTAGTGAATTATAAAAGATCTCTCATTGTGGTTTTTAACTTTCATTTCTGTAATTACTGATCAGGCTGGGTATCTTTTATTGGTTGTTCAAATTTCCTTTCTGTGAATTATCAAGACTTTTCCTCATCTTTTCTATTAGTTATTTATTCCTCTTTTTCTTATAGATTGTGAATTCTTTTTATCTTTTGGACATTGATTAATCCTTTGTCTCTTGTATGTATTGAGAAATCCCACCCTCCCATGTGCAACTCTCTTTTCACTTCCTTTACATTAACTTTTGATGGTCAGAAGTCAGAGGTTTTGATAGTCAGATTAATATATTTCATTAATATATTTCTTTTCATCTGAAGTTTGCACTTTCTTGTGTTTTGTTTAACCATCCTTGTCCTTATGGAAGACACAATGATATTGTCCTATAGAGTATGGTTTTGCTTTTATTTTTTTTACATCTTTAACCCAGACAGATTTAATATTATATATGGCTATTGGGCAAGGGTCTACTTTTTATTATTGTTTTCCTGTATGACTCATAGTTTGTCCTAGAACATTTATTGAAATGTTCACTATCATCTCTCTCACATCTGCTACACCATTTGTGGCATAAGTTAGGTTCTGTACATGTTAGCTTGTTTCTGGGCTCACTCTTTAGTTTTATTGGTCTTTCCTTGAAATAATAGGATCTTGCTCATTTAGTATATTTTAGGAATAATTCTTGGCATGAAGCAAGGTAGGTTTTTTCTTCTTCAGAAGCATTTAGGTTACGCTTGTCCCTTACTCTAACATAGAAATTCTAGAATTGGTTTGTGAAGTTCACACACAAAAAAGTTGTAATTTTGATTGGAATTGCTTTTGAGTTGTCACCAATGTACAATTAATTGGCATCTCTATGATATTAAATCTTCCATTTATCTACTTAACTTATTTATGCCTTTTAAAATTTCTTTTAACATATTAGTGAGTTTTATCATTTTTTTCCTCCTCAGTGCTAGATAATTTCTGACTTTTTAAAAAAGTTATCTCTATTCTAATGATCCCACTGAATAATTTTTACCACATGAACTTAACTTAAGCCATCTATCACAATCAAACTTTAGATGTTTAACTCAACAGATTTCATGCCAAAAAAAATGACTAAACAGTTGTTACCAGTGTGTGGGGGGGTATATTTGGTATATGTAGTTCCATACTTAGTTCAATTCAGAACTAAAACAAAGACTTTAAAATTGAAGATTTCATAAAAGTCCCTTTATATTTACTTACCTTTTGACATGCTATTTTATTCTGTGTAGGAAGAGACATTAGTTCTATGATTGGAATCCTGTGTTGTGGAAAATATAAATATCATAGCTGAGGCTATTATGAAATGCAGCAGAAGAAAGGGCCCTGGGAACTTGACGTTTTGTCAGTCCATCCTGACCACGTGTTTAAGATTCAATACCTTCCGGTCAGCATATGTGAATAACTTAGTTGTTCAACACACAGTATTCTTACCATCTGAGAGAGGAGAGAATAGGTAAACCACTTGGTAAAGTTCACGAGAGAAACAATGGTGAGTGAGAGCAAGTTCTTAGCAACTGTAATTCACTGCTCACCTCCAGAACACTATTTTGGCTTTAAAAGCTTTTGTATTCTGAGCATAACTGCACTATGTAGAATCCTTGATTTCTATTCTGTTCCACATTTAGCTGCTTATGTTTCCATATTTATGTATCCACATCATGTCCACAAAGATCTAAGGTCTGCCTAGAGAGCACTACCTATTTCTCAAGTTGAATGGTCAGGAGGAAATGAAAAAGTTTTCTTCGTGTTTCTCTTTGGAGAGTCTATGAAATATTCATACCCTTGACCGAGGAATGCCCCTAAATACTCAAGCTTTGAGATATTATTTATCAAATTTCCCTTGAAATCCCATTGTCTGTTTTATGAAAATATTTAACATGCCAAACTTCTGAAGTTAGAATTTAAAGTTGTGCTTACCGTGTGCCTAAGTGCGTTCTCATGAAACCATCTGGTAATAGATTAGCAGGTTCTCATGTTTAAAAGAAAAAGGAGTAAATGACTCAGTTCTTCTGCAAGAGGTATGTAAAATATTGCCTATTTTTAAAGTTATTAATGTTGTTCCACATCTAAATATGGTGACTAACTAGTAGAATATCAGTTTAGTCTCTTTAACAGATATTTACTGAATTTGAAAGAGAGGGAATACTTTAAGTGAAAAAGAATTCTGACTGAAGGAGACTTTCCACAACCCTCTAGCTCCTTGATGTCCAAAGTGTAGTCCATGGACCAGTAGCATCAACAATAAAGCATTTGAGGCTCTACGCTAACCAGTGAATCACAATTAGCCTTTAACATGATCCCCCAAATTTCAATATGCATATTAAAGTTTGAGAAGCATATTCGAGACCTGTGCTGTGGCTGTTGAGCTCTTTAAATGTAACTAACTCTGAAATAAAATATGCCAGGTGTAAAATGCATACCTGATTTTGAAGATTTTTTTATAAAAATATTAACTATCTGAATAATAGATATGCATTAATTGCATGCTAAAATGATATGTTGGGTTAAATGAGATATATTATTAAAATTATTTCCTTTTTTTTTTTTTTTTTACTTTTCCTTAGTGTGACTGCTAGAAAATTTACAGTGACATATGTGGCTCTTGTTTTGGTTCAATTCTCTCTCTCTCTCTCTCTTTCTCTCTCCCCCCCCCCCCACCTCTTTCTCTGTATGTGGGTATCTGTATATCTGTCTACTTGTCCTCAACCCAGAGGTTTAATCCCATCCTGATTTTAGAACCAATATTAATCTTAGATAGGCGTGATGTAAGAAGCCATAGACCAAAGATCCAGTTAGTGTCTGGCTGCAGACATGTTTTGTTTGGCCTATACAATGTATTTAAATAATTGTTTCAGTGTTTTAGAAACAGGAAACGTCACATAAAGTATATTGGATTCAGATTCTCTTAAAAACTAATTAAGGTCTTCCCACACTGAGCCCGTATTCTCTCATTTCAACATGATCTAGAATTAAATAGCCGCTGCCTCCTGAGATGGGGTATGTTCTCACCAGGTTAACAAAGTCGTGGACTTGACCACTCACACAAACTGGCATCTGCACTATCCCCCTTAAGTTACCTATTTCTAGTACCGCCTGGATTCTTGCAGGCATTTGAGTTTCTGACTCCTGGCCTAAATTAACTTCTCAGATTTTAGGAGTCATATTTGCCATCAGTCCAGTCATGCCCTGTGTTGCTCTACCACTCTGGATGAGTTGAATTCCAGCCCTTAGACCCACTCAGGTTCCTCCATGCCACTGTACGAGGCTGTACTCAAAGTCAGAGATAATTATGATGCTGATAAAAGTTAACTGAGCACTTACTGTGTATAGGGAACTCATAAAAATATACAAATAATTTATATGCATTATTTCACTTACTCTTCACTGCAGCCTTATGGCTTAGGGATTTTTTTTTTTCATCTTCTAACCTCAAACAATGTGCATCGTAGAGGTGTTAATTGGCTTAACCCAAAGTTCCACACAGATACATTTGCTTTCACAACTAGAAATCCAGCACCAAACAGAGATCTGTGGAACCCCAAATGCCATGATTTTTTTTTTTTTTAATCAGTACATGATTCTACTTTAGGACTCTGTCATGAAAAGATATCATTTTCCCTTTGGTCTCATCTCTATATCCTAGTCATTGTCAGGTTGTATATTTCTTTTGCAGATGTGTATCTGACTTGACAAGACCTAATTTGGGATTGTTTTGCAGAACTTGAAGCAATCCCGCTATCCACAGTTAAGACTGGGGAATTTCAGCCATCCTGTACCCACCCTTGCCACTTCCTCCTTTCATTGAGCTTGGCAGAAAACAGCCCTTTGTACTTAACCAGGCTTTTATTTTCAGTCACTATGAGTAAGAATTACAGCGTCCCACAGCTTTGTGTGTGGAAGAGCTCTGGACAGAACTAAAAGTGGCCTTTAATTGTGGCTTCAGCCTAAAAGTCTTTAGGGAAAAATTGGCCCTGACTTGTTGAACCTCAGTTATGTCCCAGGATACTTTTAGAATCTATTCATATCCTCTGAACTGTGGTTCACATAATTTTTGTAATATTTACTTGGAATTCTTATACAAATAAATTTAATTTTCCAGTACTTAACTCATTTCAGTTTCTCTTTATCCCAAGCTAAACATTAAGTCCTATCTCTCATGGAAACCTCAAGGATGAAGAAGAGAGGTCCCCAAAGTTAGATTCAGATGGACCTCCTCCTGCCTGTCTATATAAAACCCAAATATACTAGAACTAACTGTTCCTACCAAACACCCACTGAAATATCTGCCTGCATTGTTCTATTGTAGAATTTTATCCAGACCCTGTTTGGTTCATTGTTAAAAAAAAAAAAAATCAAACTATCAGAGCTATCATTTGATAGTCTCTTTAATTGTCTGGAATGTGCTTCCCAAAAAATTATGCTCTGGGTAAATCTTAAGTGAATAATTACAGAGCTGAGACAACCTCTAGTTTATTGTCAACAATACTGTGATTAGGACAGGATTATTCTTTATGCAAGATATTTTCCAACATTTAAAAATTTTGGTAAAACATATGTAACATAAAATTTACCATTTTAACTATTTTTAAGTGCACTGTCCAGTGGCACTAAATACATTTAAATCGTCATGCAACACTTCCCGTTTATTATAAAAATTATCTTAACTTTGGAAATGTTCAAACAACAGTACAATAAATACCAATATACTCACAACCTAGACTAAACAGTTGTTAACATTTTTCCAAATTTGCTTCTACTCTCTTTAGTATGTTGCTGTGTGTGTATACCATTTTAAAATAGCTTGCAGATTTCACCCCTAAATATTTCACCGTGAATCTCCTAAGAATAAGAATATCCTCCTACACAACATCACCGTTATCATACATGAGAAAATTAGTAATTATTTCCTATTATCATCAGCTCAAATTCAAATTGTCTTAATTGTTTCAAAATGTGTTTTATAAGTGGTTTTGTGATGCATCATCCAATCAGTGTACAAAAATTGCATCGCTTATGGCTCTTGACTGTCTTTTAATCTAAGCCACTTCCCCTGCACATCCCAACAAGATTTTTTTTCCCCTTGGTCATGACATTGACTTTTTAATGAGATAAAGCCAGTTGCTTTTTACATTGTCTCACATTATGTATTTGTCTGATTCTTTCCTTGTGGTATCTTTTAACTTGTTTCTCTTGTCTCTGTATTTTCTTGAAACTGGAAGATATGTCTAAAAGAGTGATTGTATTAAGTGTAAATATTTTTTCACCAAGGAGTTTCAGTGGTGAGTAACTATATATTGCATCATATCATGAGATACCTAATGTCAACTTGTCCCATTATTAGTAATGCTCAGTTTGACCCCAAGCTAAAGAAGAATTGTTAAATATCTCCTCTGAAAATATTTATTTTCCTTTGTTGGCAAAATTTTTATAGCAGCTAACCTAATATGAACTAACATTTATGTGTTTGTACAAACTTATTTGTTTGTCTATTTCCTGTTTAAAATCTACATTTTTAAAAGAAAGGTTATTAGCAAATTAACCTTCATATCCAGAATTTTTTCATTTAATTTTCTAAATTAGGAGAAAAGATGGTATTTGTTATAACAGAATTCATCAAATGGAGTTAAAGTTTTAGTGTAGTGTTATCAGGGATCACAGACAACTTCCAGTGTGCACCAAAATTACACTTGCTTATTGCTTGAAACTCAGAACCATTTTCCTAGAGAAACTGGGCCATTCCACAAAATGTCAAACCCATTATTTCTATTGAAAAATTAATTCTGTTGTATGTAACAAAAAGAAACTTGAGGACATCAAAGAGATGTCTCCACCCTCCTGTACCTTTGCTGTTCCAGCTATATGACAGCCATCTCACTGAGTTAATAAAATAAGTAGGGACTCACCATGATCACGTTCATTCAGATGCTGTAACTGTGACCATCACAAAATCAAAAAGTAAGATAACGTGATGCCTCAGGGAATACACCTTGCTCTCTGGAGTAGTAGGCAAGATCAGTTTCTAATTTTAAAATACATGTGAGTCAATACATTCCAGGTAGATTCTGTTCAAAAGCCCAACACTTGAAGCTTGGAGAATACTAGAAATATACTGATGATTGGAAATCTAGAAATGTAAGGATGCTTGAGTGTAAATCTCACAAATGAGAAGAAGATTCATGGCTTGCTTAAGCACAAAAGAGTGGATGTAATAGAAAGGTTATTAGGTCCTAGGTCTCTTAATCCGTAGTCCAGATTCTTTTAAGAGTCCAGCATGCTGTATATTTATCTATCTGTACATATGACTTGAGTGTCTGTATTTTGCTTTGCTTCATTTTATTTTAAAAGCAGCACTAGCTTAACCAGTGACAAGCAAAACTAGTCCACTTGCTTGAAATAATTATCTTAATCACATATCAAACTATACCATTGTCTCTGGTCGGTGGCTGAGTTAACATGCAAAGAAAATGGAGAGTGGGGTCTATCTACAGTACTTCCTGTAGGGGAAATTGTGGAGCCATTCTGAAATTGAACTTAACAGAGAGATTTATGGCTCTCTTCCCACCCTGTTTTCCACTTCCCCCAGAAATTCTACTCTTCACTTTAGAAGAATCATCTCAAACTTCAGGAGTAGAGATTAGCATTCAGTAAGATAGAATTCTACTTAAACTTCTTTTAAGATTCAAGACAATCAAAACCTTCCAAAGTTAAATTAAAAACTCCCATCAACTTCCCTGTCTGTTTTCATGGGTCTACCCACCTCTCCTCATGCTTTAATTACAAAGAACTACTACTCACCATTTTCTAGATACATCATGCTCTTACATGACCCTCTACCAGAAATACCTGTACCCACATTCTCCACTGAGCAAACCCCTTTTCTTCTTGTGTGTGTGTGTTTTTAAATTTTTTAATGTTTATTTATTTTTGAGGGACATAGAAAGACAGAGTGTGAGCAGGGGAGGGGCAGAGAGAGAGGGAGACACAGAATCCAAAGCAGGCTCCAGGCTCTGAGCTGTCAGCACAGAGCCCAAGGTGGGGCTCAAAGTCACGAGCTGTGAGATCATGACCTGAACTGAAGTCAGATGCTTAACCAACTGAGCCACCCAGGTCCCCCTGAGCAAACCTTTTCTTGAAGACACAATTCAAGTGTGACCTTCTTTTCCAAACTCTTCAATTCTCTGGACTGATTTCACCAATATGATTCCATATCACTGTGTCCACCTCTTTTCCTTTGTATCAGATACAACTTGATTTTGGCACGTTTACTGTAAGCTCTTCAACACAGGAACAACCATGATGCTGGAGGTTCTGGGTGCCAAATATCTGTACCTCCTCTCTTCTCATAGCTATAACTGGCAAGTAACTAACACAATAATCCCCATGGGGAGTTATTCAACAGATGGTTACTGAACACCTACCAAGTTCTAGGGCTGAGGTTACAACAATTGCCAGAAAAAAAGTAAACATTTTCTCATGGAGCTTATTGTCAGTAGTAGGAGACAGAAAATAAACCAATGACAAATATATCTCTTCATCTATATGTATGCATACAAATACATATATATTATATAGATTTATGTTAAGTAGTTTAGCAAATTCAACATCGATATGAAATGCTAGAGCAAGATAAGTGCTGTGCAGGAAAATAAAACAGGGAAGGAGATTTCTGGTTGCCATTTTAAATTAAGGTGGCCATAGAAGGCCTCACTGCACTGTTAAGCTGGCATTTGCACAGAGACCTGAAAAATTGAGCCACGGAGAGACCAGACAGAAGGATTTTGTAGGCGGAGGACATAAGGCCCTGAATCTGTCTGTGTGGGAAACATCAGGGAGGCCACGCAGTGTGGCTGCAGTGGAGTGGCCATGGGAAACAGTTTAGGTAACAAGGTCAAGGAGGTAACAGAATCCCAATCACATAGAGCCTTACAGATTGTAAGGATTTCATTTTATTTTAAGTTTATTTATTTATTTTGAGAGAGAGAGAGAGAGAGAGAGAGAGAGAGAGAGAGAGAGAGAAAGAAGAAGGGGCAGAGAGAAAGGGAGAGAGAGAGAATCCTGAGCAGGCTCCACACTGTCAGTGCAGAAGGCAACACAGGGCTTGAACTCACAAACCGGAGAGCATGACCTGAACTGAAATCAAGAGTCAAGCACTTAACTGACTGAGCCACCCAGGTGCCCCAGGACTTCATTTTTATTCCGAGTAAAATAGGAAGCAACTCACTGGAGAATTTTTACCAGTGGAATGGTGTGATGTGCATTAAATGTTTACACAATCATGCTGTCTGCATAAATGAGAGAGCAGAGAGAGAAGTAGGGAAAAATAGAGGCTGCTGGAGCCGAAAGTATCAGATCTGTCAGTGGCGGTCCAATAATTTCAAGCACTGAGTGTCCTGACCAAGTTGCTCTGAGCTGTGGTCGTCACACTTCACCACACCCCTGAATCACCTGAAGTGCTTGTTAAAACCAGATTTCTGGGCCCCACTCCCAGCAGCCCTATCTCATTAACAGGCCGCCATCTGAAGGCATTGCACAAAAGAAAACAAGTTCCAAGTAGCTCTGTGCTGACTTTTCAGTGTAGCAACCCTTACCCCTGGGAATATTTGGCTCAAAGGAAGTCAGATTGCCACACCTCAAATCAGTTACCCCTCCTACAGAAGCCTTCTTCTGTGGAAATGTGGGGCAATATGTTCCTGTTTATATTACAGTTGTACCTCTCATGCCTATCTAAGGCCTGGCACATGGCAGGGACTTACTAAAACTTCATTACACGAACAAGTGTAATGAAACGAGTGATTTTTACTAAGGAAATCTTTAACCCAATTTTGAAAACTTTCAGGAATGAAGTTTTCACTTACAATATTTACTTAAACAGCATTGTGAAAGACAATTCCAATACGAGAGAAAAGTTGTATATTCCTTGTACTTGGAGTTGATATTTATTTTTTAATAACCCTGGGTATCTGGCACAGTAATTTTGAAACTGAACTGGTTGTTAATACTATAGCAATTCTGTCAAAAGAGTATTATATGATTTTATTATATTGTATGTTAAGTCTGGTTATTTGCCATTGACTCACAGAATTTGCTTTGGTGGTAGGACAGAGTTTTTACTAGATTTGAAACTGTCAGATAACATGGTAATCCTTTCATAGGTGTTTTCCAAATCAAATTCGGTCTCACAGCATGAAGTGAAAGTTAGAGAGTAATTAAAATTTGAGTATAAGCTTGCTTTTATTGTTTTCCTAAGTATCCAAGAGTATCATGTGTGATATGTACAGAGTCTCTGAATTTCCTGCTGTCGTTAGTATAGAAATGATTTTCTTTATTTTATTGAATTTCCTGGTTCCAGTTTGTTATGTAAAAGGAACGCATTGGGCAATGAGACACGAAGCTTATGCTTGAACTTTAAAACTTCAACTGCCAAATTACTTATAAAATTCATTATTAAATTTGTCTCCAATTTTAAGAAATTGAAAGGCAAAATGGTAAACCAGCTTCTTCAAACAATATAGAATTTCCTTTTTAATATTACAAAATGTCACATAAATTTCAAAACCAGGACATTTTGGAAAATCAAATTGATGTTAAGGATTCTCTTGTGAAAAGAACGATCCGTATATTATTTTGCAATTCCCCTACCCCTACTTTTAGGAGTAAAAATGAGTCATTTTAAAGAACTAAATAATTCAGTTCAATTTGATGATCTCTCAATTTGTATCCATCGACTAACTTGAGAAGAATGAAACAGAAACCCTGAGTCAATTATGCTTGATCTTTGATTATCTCTATAGGAAAATCCAGGAACATTTGAAGATTTCACACCCAGTCCTAACCGTGTTCACCTGAAGTAGTCAAACCTAACTGCAGTTCTCCTGAGCATTTGAATTCAGGAGCGATTAACATAATTCTTTGCCCGATTTTCCCACGTTAGCAAAATTAGATGTTACTTAGCTGTAGAAACAGCAGTATAATGTATTCATTTAAACTCTTACACACACACACATACACACACACACACACACACACACAAATAGTAAAGGCTTATTAAGACATTAATATTCTGAGTCATTAATATTCAATCACCCATACATCTATAAAGGCACAGCAGAAGGAAAGCTAATTTGGTAACATGGACTTGGGGCGCTTGGGTGGCTCTGTTGAGCATTCGACTTCAGCTCAGGTCATGATCTCACGGTTCGTGAATTCGAGCCCCACGTCCGGCTCTGTGCTGACAGCTCAGAGCCTGGAGCCTGCTTCGGATTCTGTGTCTCCCTGTCTCTCTGCCCCTCCCCTGCTCACACTCTGTCTGTCTTTCTCAAAAATAAATAAAACATTAAAAAAATAATTTGGTTACATGGATTTAAAACCCCTCTGCCAACACTGCTCTTCTTTTAACTCTCAAGCATGTTTATTTCCTACCACTATTTATGGTTGATTTTTGCATAACAATTTTTTAAAGAAAGAATAGGAGATAAACCCTTCAGCTGTGTAATTCTATTCATGACCAACCTTACAGCCCGGTAACGCGTGCACGCACCTGTGCCAAAATGTAATGAAATGGAATTATGGCACTTTCTTAAGCAGTGTAGCTTATTTAGTCCTAACCCAGAATTCAACCTCTTGTTTCCCTTTCCCACCTTCTAATAAAGAAAGGAAAAAAACAAGCCCAACACGAAAAGGCAGTTCGTTGGGAATGCCAACGTCCCTTCTTATTAACTCCCATAATCTCTGTTCATTATTTTCCATCTGACTGGAAGTCTGCAATGCCAAACCTTTGTGAGTTTCCTGTTTAAATCATAGGGTGTGCTGGGTGCCTAAGTCCTTTGACTATGACGCACTATCAAGAAAGTGCAGAAAAATGAATGTGGAAGAGAAAGGAAACAAAATGAAAGGAAAGGGAAAAGGAAATAAGAGAGAAAGTGGCGGGGGCGGGGGAAGGAAGGGAGATAGGAGGGAGGAAGGAAAAGAAAGAAAGAAGAAAGGGAGGAAGAGGGAGGAAGGAAAGAAGGAAAAAAGAAAAGCTTGACATTTATATTGAGGTACCTAACTTGAAAAATCTTGAATATTTTCATTTCATGTGTGAATACATAAAGAGAGTCCATCAAGCAAGAATTTTTGCCTTGGTTCTTCAATTCATGTTGATTAAAGCCACTTTTTTTTTCAACGTTTATTTATTTTTTTTGGGACAGAGAGAGACAGAGCATGAACGGGGGAGGGGCAGAGAGAGAGGGAGACACAGAATCGGAAACAGGCTCCAGGCTCTGAGCCATCAGCCCAGAGCCTGACGCGGGGCTCGAACTCACGGACCGGGAGATCGTGACCTGGCTGAAGTCGGACGCTTAACCGACTGCGCCACCCAGGCGCCCCGATTAAAGCCACTTTAAAGGCATTTGGGTAAAATACTCCATAGAAGTTGGTTAATCTACCTGTAATAGATAAGAACAAAATTAGAAACTTTCTCATTTTGCTGGAAAGGTTTGTTTGCTTTATTTTCCAAATGCATACTTTATGTTCTTCATAAATTTAGGTTCATCCTCACTAGTTTTCAAGGAATACCTATGACTTGAAGGATATAGAACCAGATTATTATTCTTGGTGTCTTTCTATAGTCAATATCCTTGAATGCTCTCTTTTAAAAAAAGGTATTAATGAGAACTGTCACAAAGAGATTTCAGTCACTATTTCTGTACAAGCCATCTAGGATTAGCCCGTAGTTTAAACTCTTCTAAAGATGAAAATGAGTTATTTAGCTCATCTGGGAAGCAGCTGTGCAGAACTATGGAAGGCAATGTGGTAAGGAAAAACCACTATTAGGTAAACAAAGCAACAGAAAGATGGTGAAAAGGGTAAAGGAATAAGAGACTAGAATCCATTCAAACAAAACTTACTTGGATGAATGAGGAAGAAAGCCTTTTCCTGCCAACACAGTAAATGTTTAATCTGGAAAAGCATGCTTCCACATCTGGCTTATGTTTAATATTGTAAATATTACTTCTTTCATTTTTTAATTTTATTTTTGATGTAAATGTTGGTTTGTTAACAAAGATAAAATAGAAATCAGTGGGGAGATGTGGTATTAATATTACAGATGCTAAATATTTCAAACAAAATATTCAAAATTCAAAATATTACCTGCTCTCTAACATATGCTAACGAAGTCTCTAAAGAAAGTGAAAATATTGGAAGTAATAAACATTTATGTTGTTTGAATATGAGTCACCTAATATATTAACTACTATGAAAAAAACTCTCCAAATGACCAGAGTAATTATTTTCTGGTACTTGGAATACAGTATGATTTTCAAAGTGGGTATAATTCATTTAAAAGAAAAAAAGGAAGTAAAAATGATGTAGTTATGTTTGATTGAGGATAGTATCATAATTTTTTTTAACTTGAGAGAGAGTGTGTGCACAGGTAGGAGAGAGGCACAGAGGGTGAGAGAGATGGGGTGGGGGGGAGTATTAAGCAGGCTTCACTCTCAGTGAGGAGCTTGATGCATGGCTTGATCCTGTGACCCTGGGATCATGACCTGAGCTGAAACCAAGAGTCAGATACTCAACCCACTGAGCCACCCAGGTGCCCCTGTAATGTTTGTGTGCAGGAATAAACTAGTTCCAAATGAATTTTTCCTCAATTTCCTGAGGAACTACCCTGATTGAATATTGCTATTCATCTACTCCTCAAGTCAGCCATGCAGTTAATACGTGGCCTCCTGGCTAGTACGTGGCTAGTCTGTTCAAAAGTCAGGTCACGTGTAAGGCAAATAAGTCTGCAAAAAAAAAAAAAAAAAAGATAAATGCAATAAATTGGAAGTCTATCTACCTGGGAAGAGAAATAAATAAAATTAAGCAATAATTTTTCTCTGCTTCTGCATGTAATACTAAAGATAATAACTTACATTTGTGAGTTCATAGCACATCTTCACAAGCATTATGTTTTTTTCAGGATCTTTACCCATACATTTATTTCACCTAGTATTTATAACACAGTGACTGAGAATAATAAAATGTCACCTATTATTCTAGAAATGCTATAAAAAATCTACAAAGTATTATAGGAACACAGATTAAGGTGCAATTAATTAAATATTTGGGGAAGCGCAAGAAAGGCTGCTGCAAGAAAATAATTCAGTTTGTCCCTGAAAAATGAGTAGGAATCTGCCCAATAGAAAAGTGGAGGTATTCTAAAGGGGAATTCTAAATATGAGCAGAAACATGACAAATTTAGAAACAGCGAGTAACTGATATTCAGCTCTCTCAAATCGCTATATATGTCATATTCTAGGACCAGGCTGAAATGAAATATAATACACATAGAGAAAGAGCAAAGGAGGCTGGCAGAAAGTTCTTTAGAAGGTATATTAAAGCAGTTTCTATCATTGGAAGGGAAGCTATGTCTTTCTAAAACTTTGCCATGAAATCCGGTGATTATATATTAACACCTACCACAAGTTAAGCTGTCCCTGGCGTCGAGACCTCAGCAATTGACAGCAAAAGTATAACTTCTCTTGGAGTGCTTATATTCTGGTAGATAACAGAGACCCCAAGAGTTATTAGGTGTGTTAATCAGCGTTCTGAGTTGCGGACAACAGAGTCTACGCAAGCTGGTGTAAACACGCAGAGATTTAATACGGCTATAAATAGCTCACAGAATCACTTGGAGGACTGAGGAAACAGCCTCTGGATTGAATTTGCACACCCACATTGAGTAAGCCACACTGCAGTGTCTGAGCTGGCAAAGGTACAGACTCCACCACAATCAGGAAGCTTCCACCACTGCTGACAGCTCCAGGAGCATGCTGCTCATGCAACAATCAGGAGCCGCACCGTCTGGAATCTTCTGCCACACCTGACTTCTCTAGAATTGTGCTTTTTCTGCCACGATCTGTTTGAGCAAAATTGTTCCTCGTGTTCTGTGTCTCCCCCACATAACTTAGTTCCAAATCAAATGCTCCCATGAGAGCTTCTGATTGGTGAAAAATAAATCACATGAAAACCCACTTGTGAGGTAACCTTAGAAAAGTACGTCATAGCTCTCTCACCTTTGCGTTTTGGAAGGCACACCAGAAAGTGGTCAGAGTATTGAGCATAACAGTCCATGGTATCTGACAAAAGTGATGAGTAAATTGCGTGACTTACAACTTTTAATAAATGATTTCAAGGAAGTGAACGGGGGGTGGGGGGCTAAGACTGAGCATCATCAGGTAGGAGCTGCTGTAGACAAGATGATCAAGGGCAGCATCTTCCCTTGATAGGTAAAATTTAGGCTTATTTATAAAAGATGAGAGTGCTTCATAACTTCTCACAAGAAGAGAAAGGAAAATCTGATTTTAGGCAAAGAGATCATACAGTGTCTAGTAGTTAAAGAGCAAGATCTCTGGAACCGAACTGGACTAAAACTTTTGTTGCTCCTGGGGTGCCTGGGTGGCTCAGTCGGCTAAGTGTCTGAGTTCTGCTCACATCATGATCTCATGGTTTGTGGGTTCGAGCCCCGTGTCAGGCTCTGTGCTGACAGTGTGGAGCCTGCTTGGGATTCTCTCTCTCTCCCTCTTTTTCTGCCCCCCCCCCGCCACCACTTGTGTGCACGCTCTCTCTCTCTTTCAAAATAAATAAATTAATTCAAAAAAAACCCTTTGCTTCTCTTTATGATCTTAGGGAAATCACTCAAACCCTTTAACTTATCATATGACCTTGTTTATAAATTGGGGCTAGTAATTATACCTACCCAAGAAGGTTACTTGAGGATTATTAGAGTTTGTGGATTTAAAGAACTTATAACAGTGACTAGAATATAGTACATGCAATAGACATGTTTTTTATTGTCACTAATCTTACAAATATGTTAAGTTTGAGTTATCTATGAGATATGTCTTGAGTTGGAAAGTCCGGAGATAACAAATTTGAAAGTAATTCAAAAGAAATGTAGGGCTTAAATCTCTGGGAAGGAATGTTAGTAACTAGGAAGAGGCAGAATGTGAGAATCCCAAATTTTAGATGTTTGGAAGACAGATAGAACCCAACAAACTGAACTGAGAAGGGAGGCACAATGGTATAGGAGGAAAAGCAGAACACTGTCATATCATGGAATTCAAGAGAGAGAAGTATTTCAGGAATGAAGAAGTAATGGAAAACAGTAGAAGTTTCCTCAAAAAATTAAAAACTAAACAGAACTGTCCTATGATCCAGCAATCCCACTTCTGAGTATATATCCATAGGAAATTAAAACAGGATAACAAAGAGTTATATGCACTCCTATGTTCACTGCAGAATTATTCATAATAGCCAAGATAGGGAAACAGCGTAAGAGTCCATGAACAGATGAATGGATAAAGAAGGTGTGGTATGTATACACAGTGGAATTCAGTCATGAGAAAGAAAGACATCCTGCCATTCGTGGCAACATGGATGGACATTGAGTGTGTTATATAAGTGAAATAAATCAGATAAGAACAAATACTGCATGAGATCACTTATAGGTGGAATCTAAAAAAGTGAATGCACAGAAACAGAGACTAGAATGGTGGTTACCAGGGGCTGGGGTGGTGGTGAGGAGTAAAGGGGAACTGTTGGTCAAGGGTAAAACCTTCCAGCTATAAGATGAGTAAGTCTTGAGGATCTGATGTACAGCCTAATGATTATAGTTAAGAATACTGTATGATATACTTGAAAGTTCAAAAGAGGGTAGCTCTTCAGTTTTATCATCACAAAAATGAAATATTAATTGTATCATGTTATGCAAGTCTTAGCCAACACTATGGTTGGTAATCATTTTGCAATACAAAACTATGTTAAATCAACATACTATACACCTTAAACTTATACAGTGTTACATGTCAGTTACAGCTCAATAAAGCAGGGGAAAGGTGAAGAAGTGCCATCTGTTGATTAAGATGAGCATTTAATAATATCCGTTATATATGGATATGTGGAGAACATCAGTGACTTTTATAAGAACTGTTTCTGTCATGTGCCGGTGGAACTGGGTCAGGAGAAAACTATATTGTAGTGGATTAAAAGGTGACTTGGAGATGGAAAAAGAGAAACAACATAGGTAGAAAACTGTAGAAATTTGATGAGAAAAGAAATAAATGAAAATGAAAGAAATGTGTGTGTGTGTGTGTGTGTGTGTGTGTGTGTGTGTATTTACAGTCAGTGTGTGCATTCATGTGGTAGATGAAAACAGCAGTCAATTATGGAAGAAAGATATGGGAAGTAAGAAAAAGCTTTTTTTTTAGGATAAGAGATGTAAGAGCAAAAAAGAATTGGAAAGCAATCAAATCATTTCATGCTGCGGCATTGTAAATCAATTATTTTATGTTGTTCTCTTATTATCACATTCTATAACTGCATAATGAATATAATAGGGGGAAATATTGAAATAACAACACCCTAATCTGGTAGCACACCTTATGTTTGAAAATCCTGGGGTTTGGAATCACTCAAACCTCATTTCTAATTCTGGTTTTATCATCCTGGTCAAGTATCTTGACCTCTATGTACTATCTACATCTTTATACAAATTGATAATACCTTCCTCAATTGGCTGAGGATCATATGACCAATATAGTATTGCATGTAAAGTACCTAGCATGAAAACCAACCTATAATAGAAGATGCTTAAGGCATCTATATTTATATATAGGCATCTATATATTAAGGCATTGTTAAAATTTTTTATTAAGGAGTATTGACTATCAGTGAGTGGTAAAGATGGTATTTTAAAAAAAGTAGGATAAAAATTTTACAAAGGCCGGCACAAATGTAAATTTTCATAGACCATCTATAATATGAACTATATTTTGAGAAAAAAACTGTGAAGTACAGGATAATTTTGGCCCTAAAACTGGACATTGTTCAGCTGTGGAACAGTGTAAGTAAAATCACAAATCCTCGCCATAGTAAGCAGCTATGCACAAATCAGATGGCAAGGTTGCTACTGAGGCAGGACTCTCCCTAGGGGGCACAAATAAAGGTGGGAAAGGGATGTGGAAAGGTAAACAAAATATACCCAGTTCAATATTATAAAACAAAATTTCAGGTATAGGATCTATTTTTGTAGAATCAGACTAGAACATGCATAGACACATACACACATAAGCACATCACATCTTAAGCAGTTATCATTTTTGAAATCCATTGCTTTATCAAAGCGTTGATTTTTTTGGCAGCTCTCAGGATCTGCTAGAAACATTCTCTTCTCTGGATGAAGCAGTATAATGATGTAATGGGTGTTACAAGATACTCTTCTTAGACATTCTGGGTATTTCTAAAAGTAAAAAAAAAAAAAAAAAAAAAAAAAAAAGAGTGGCAGGAGTTTGTTCTATCATCCAAGGTAGTAAACGTTTTTTTTAAGAAAGATGTGTGGCTTCACTTTGTCATGACCCTTAAATATTGCCACAGGTATATGAAAGCTTGTTTTATCTAGTTGGAACTGTAAAAACCCATGGAAATTGTGTCACTGTGTGAATTTTCATCTGGTCCCACTGTCTAGAATAACAGGTTACTGGACAATAGATTTATTGATTATTCATGTTTTGTCCTCTTGGCCTGACCATTTCCAGGTTTTTGTCCAACTCTCTCATTTCGTTCACACATAGATACCTAATTTATCTTGACTATGGCCAGAGGCCTAATGTCCAAAGAGAACTCTAAATTAATTCTTCTTTTAAAGTTTCAGAATAATTTTCATGTTTCCTTTTTAAGAATTGCCCATTGAATTCTTCCCCTCCCTCCTGAGTTAGCCAGCTAGCTTTTAGCTTAGGCTGATGTTTGTTTTCCCTCTGCCCCTCCTCTGTTCTTCCCACCTATCTCTAAAATTATACACTTCTGCGTGTATATACAGCCTTTCTTAAAAAGTGACATTCAAGAGCCATGCTTTTAGATAGTAAAATTGTGATATTTTTCATCTGAGTTCAGGTGCCTCCCTCAAGTCCCATTTCTTCTGTGGGAAAGTTTGAATATTTTTCCTAAGGCAGGGGGAGCAGAAGGACACGAACCCAGAGCCTTTTATTTCTCTGGGGACAGGATGATAAGATCTAGCCCAACCGTCTACACACCTGTAGTAAATTCGTGGCAGAGGATGCAGTTTAGTAATTTATTTTTTAATAGATTTAGGGGATCTCTAGTTAGGACTGGCATATATCATCGGTCTTTGGTAAAAAAGAAATGGTCGGTTTGCTAACCACGGAAGAAATTATTCAAGAGAATATCGCCCTGTATAAATGCACGCTTTGGGAAGTTATTTTTGAAGAAGACGATACACTGCTTTTTACCTCCGATTTGATTTTATAACTGTTCATATCAGAGAATAAATTATTTCTACAGAGTAAAATGGAATATGTAGGACATTAGGGCAGTGGCTTATTGACTTATATGTATACATAAAAATGCTATGTAAGTATGTGTATTATAAATATCTGTCAAGGAATATTATTATGTTGGAAAGAAATTAAGGCTATTTAAATGTCTTAGTATAATTTCTTATAAAGGATTACAGTAAAACCAGGTCATTATTTATAACTTACTAGATTCTTAGAAATCCTCAAAGGTGAGTCTCTTTTTAATATACTTTTTTTTAGTTTATTTATTTTAAGAGAGAGAGAGAGAGAGCAGCAGCAGGGGAAGGGCAGAAAAAGAGGGGGAGAGAGAGAATCGCAAGCAGGCTCTGTGCTGTCAATGCAGAGCGCAATGCAGGGCTTGAATCCATGAACCATGAGACCATTAACTCAAACCAGAACTAAGACTTGGATGCTTAACCGACTGGGCCACCCAGGCGCCACAGAGATGAGCCTTTTAAATGAATTTATGGGCTAAGACAAAGTGAGAAAACCTAAATCTTTGGTGAAGTGATATTGGAAGGTTTCCTATATTTTCGGGTAGGGTAAGCAATACAGTGTTACAAAGCATCTTCTGTTTTGATGACTGTTGCCACTCGGGGACACCCTGAGCTTAGAAATCAAATCATGTGAGGAGGTATGTAATTACCAATATCAAATTGGTGTCAATATAGAGGTAAATATAGGTATATTGACATATAGATATATACTACTAATGGTACATAGATATATATAGGAATAGATACTGAGATATAGATATTGAGATGTATAGAATTGATGTAAATATTAGCAGTATTTAAGCTGATATCAATGTAAAAATAAATAGATAAAATATGTAGATCCTAATATAGCTTTTTTCAAATATTTAATCATGCTATTATACAAAATAATTTCAATTGCTCTGAGAAAGTCTTGTTTACAATAATTATTTCAAGGAAGTCCCTCAAACATATATCTGAGAGGTACCTGTCAGTCAGTTCCCAATGAAATCCATTAAGTAATGTTGATTATCTATAACAGACTCAATAATGTAACACATAGTCATTGGTCTCAAGAAACTTTTATTTCCTTCGTTTATATAGAGATTCATAGAAAATAAGATTAAAATTAAATTCATACTTGATAAGGAGCATGGAGAAGCATTCTTTGAACTGCTCAAAGACATATACACTAAAAAAATCTATCACTGTTTGATGACACACTTCATGAAGGTAATGTTATTTTAAAATAATTCTCATAATTATGTATGTGTATGCTTTAGATTCTATTTAGAGCAACAAATGTGAGGTGCAATTATCTAATTGTCTATGAACTTAAAGTAACGTAGAATAGCTTCCAAGTTTTGAATATATTGTGTTTAGAAATGTTACATTTATTTCTGTCTGTGAAGCATGATGCTAAGTGTTACCTGGTTTAATGCTGTGATCTGATTGGAAGTATGAACAGTTTTTGTCTGAGGAACACTGGATCCAAACAGTGCTTCTGAGACAGACTGGAAACAGTTTCAGCTTTTTAAAAGAGTTTGGAGTACATATTAGCAAGTCAGTGAGTGAGGCTTGCTGGAGTAAAGACAAAGACATAAGGACATCTGCCTTTCCCCACCCCACCTCAAGGTCCTGGTCAAATTGGCAGGCATGTCCCTTTTGCTTGGATGCTATGGAACTCTAAGCTGGGGGCACCTGGGTGGCTCAGTCAGTTAAGCATCCGACTTCAGCTCAGGTCATGATCTCATGGTTTGTGGGTTTGAGCCCCGTACCAGGCTCTATGCTGACAGTTTAGAGCCTGGAGCCTACTTCAGATTCTGTGTCTCCCTCTCTCTCTGCCCCTCCTCTGCTCATTCTCTCTCTCTCTCTCTCTCTCTCTCTCTCTCTCTCTCTCTCTCTCTCTCTCTCAAAAATAAATAAACATTAAAAAAATTTTTTAAAGAAACTCTAAGTTGGATAATTTCACCTTTTTGTTTCATACCCTAGCAAAGGAAATGCTGTTTCCCCCGACATTTTCCTTGAAGGACTTTTCCTTGAGGTTTGACTTTCCTCACAATTGGTGTGATAAGGTCTGGAGGGACCAATATTAGAGATGGACCCAGATGAAAAGGACAGGGGAGGTGGTCAGCATGTTTTCTTTAGGCCTCAGGTCAACCTGCTCCAAGGAGAGCCATCCTTGGTGATTCCCTGTGGGTCAGCCTAGCTCTCAAGAGAACACATTGAGATTTGAAACAAAAGCCTAATAATAAAAAAGCATGCATGTATACATCCTAGAGAGAAGAACTGAACCTTTTGGTATGCAGTGAAACTGATACTGATCCACAGGGAACCCTGTGATATGTGTCATAAGAAGCAAACATGAGTATCTTAAGCCTTTGTCACAGGCAATAAAAAGCACGTGCTAAGTATGAGGAAAGAAATATTTTACTTTGGGAGACGAATAAAAAGTGTTTTTGCAATATGATAAGCTTTTGTTTGAATACCAAGCTTTATGATATCTAAAAGTACGTGTGAGCTAATGAAATTTTGCATGAGAAAAGTTTGTAATGAAAATATCCAAATTTTTTAAGTTAAACACTTTTGAAAAGACACGGTATCCCCACCCCTATAGTTTTTATAGTAAGGTCCCTATTTCTTGAGATTAAACAAAACTGGAAAAGCTTAATTAAACTAACAATTATCTTTGGTTGCAGTGCAAATCTACGTATTACTTGACTGCCAACTTTTCTGTTTCAACCACTGAATCATTTTAACCCATCAAGTTAATGGGCAATATATTTGCATCTAGTCCATTCAGGCAGAAAGCTAGGAAAAAAGGGGGCGCCTGGGTGGATCAGTTGGTTAGCATCTGACTTCAGGTCAGGTCATGATCTCATGGCTTGTGAGTTTGAGCCCCACGTCAGGCTCTGTGCTGACAGCTCAGAGCCTGGAGCCTGCTTCGGATTCTGTGTCTCCCTCTCTGCCCCTCCCACTCTCATGCTCTTTCTCTCTCTCTGAAAAATAAATAAACATTACAAAAATTTAAAAAAGTAAAAGCTAGGAGAAAAAGAAAACAGCTGTTATACCAAACTTACCGGGGAGTTTGCCCATAAATATGGACTACCATCTAATTCCTGCTCCTTCTGTTGGGCTGATTTCCATTGTTCCTTCTAATCATTAAAATAGTTTTAACCAGAAAGTATAACTGTTCTAAAAAGAGTAGAATTCTAAAGACTTGGATGTGCACGGCAGTAAGATCTCAAAGAAAATCTAACGGTGTTTTCAATCTGCGTCTCCCTCACCTACATGTGTGCCAAAAAAGCATCAAGTCCACCTAGAGAAATCTGCCAGGAAGCTGACGGGACTCTGTGTCCCAGCACCTTGTAGCAAATGGAAGAATAGTTCTGTTAGTTCCCGTTGGCTTTCAGTGCAGTCTCTCTATGGCAAAGTGCTCATCCCTGTGATTTTCATTATGTGTATGTGTTTTTTTTTTAATCTCAAGATTAACAAGCAAATGCAAAGTGTTTTCAAACTTTCCTCAGGAAGCCTGAAGTGTCTTCTTCATGGGTATTTGAATTTCTCAACTGACGAACCCTTCTGTTGGCTCAATGGTCCACGATAGCCACTAAGTTAGTGTGTAATGAACTGTAGTGTTGTGGTTCAGACATTTTACATCTGTATCCAATGACAGCTTGAATGTAAGTGGTGGACAGATCTGTGGGTCGCATTTATCAAAGTTGTGTAACTTGCTGCAAAACAAAGTCAACAGTGCTCACTTTATTTTGCTTATAGGATGTGCCACAGTGTTTAAACTTCAAAAAGTATTTTTTTGGGTCCAGGTTTTGTTCTCCCCCACTTCTTCTTTAATATTTTTAAGAATATGGATTTAGCATGACATTCCTACCTGCTTAAGTAACAAGGCTAGGAAAAAATTAGTGGAGAGCGGATCCAAGATAGAGTCGCTTCTGTGCCAGAATTTTATTCTTGCCTACTCTGCTTTGGTGATGCCCCTGCCCCTACACATTAGAGTCACCAGAGAGAAAGCATTTCCCGAAGTGCTGCTTCTCATTACATCTCCAGATCAAAATGTCCTTTGGAAGTAATCGTGCAAGCCACATTGCCTTGTTGGTTTGAGTGCACCATGCCTTGGGTAATATTGCTAAGGTTGTTTCATTGTCAATAGATACAAATGCTAAAATGGGTTGGTTAATGTTACCCTAAGGTATTAATGCTCACCTGTCTCATTACTGCTTTACTCTTGTGTTGGATCTATACCAAAATCACAGCTCTGGATTTAATCCAAATGTTTGGAAATGCATTTTAAATGTACACACATTCATGTGCCTGTGGGCACACAAACACACATACACACGTGCACGTTCTGCCTTAGTTCCACCTGATATGAACCCTCAGGTAATGAGAGTCATATGCTAACACTGACCTTATGCACCCCCCAAACTCTGGGTAGTTTCACAGCATGCTAAGGCCTTTGTGCTCTCCAAACTACCTACACAACTTTCTGTCATTCTCACAATTCTCCCCCCATTTTACAAATGCAAAACCTGTCATCACTTACTTAAAATTCACATCTGCAGTGACAGTTCTTGATTTGAATCCAAGTGTATCTTATCAATTGCTTTTATTTTTTCTCCTACCTGAATACTAAAAGTTAACTATATTAAGTTCAACAGGCACCAGATGTCAATAGGTGTCCAGGGTGGTTCATAATTGTAGTAAAAAAAAAAAGAGTTCAATATTTCCTAGAAAAGTTTATCTGGACATTTGTTACAAGATTCAGTTTTCAGCTGTTGCACCAGATTAAAATTTGTAATTTAATTATTATAACAATTTTAATGATAAATTCATAATTTGCTATTCTAAACAGATGTGAGAAATGAATCTATATGATGGCCTAATGTTCCAAAGGAATAGTATCAATACTATGCCATGTTGGAGTCCCAGAAAACATTTAAACTAGAAATTTAATATGCAGTGTATGCTTTGCAGTTTGAAATTTTTCATTCAGAGAAAGTTTTTTTTTTCATTACACCTTGCCTCTCTTAAAATCCAAGTGGAAAAAGAAGTTACCATATTTTTTAAAATTCTTATTCTCTTTCACAGATTGAAATATTTTACTATTCTAAAACTATAAAGCCTCTGTGATTCTAAAAGGGAAGAATGGACTATGTAAGATATAGAAAACAGTATGCTTTAAACCCTTTATATAATTTCAGTATTTTCCTGAAACAGGCTTGCAACAATAACAGTTTTTTTAATGGCTCAATATAGTAAAATAATTGAATTTTTTAAAAACCATACTTGGAAATAAAACAACCTATTTTTTACTGAGTATAATTTAAATAATAATTGCTTGAATTAATCCATGCTTGAAAAAGTTCACAGATTGATATTTATATCAAAATTAAATATGCAAAGAAAAGGTTTAATACATGAAATATACAGTTGATCATAGAAAGTCCTCTTAGACTAGCAAGTTGGTACATCAAAGTTTACATCTGAACTTTATCTCCAAATAGAGAGTTTATTTTATAGAAGTTATTACGTTCATTAAAACAGGTCATTGTTATTATTGGCTACTCTGTAAGTAGAATAACCTGGGAAATATGAACTCAGAGTTCTCTGCAACATTTCTCCCATCCTCTCTAGTTCTCAAGACAGATTATCAGAAGCACTTCCAAATTAAAAAAAAAAAAAAAAAAGCAATTTGGATAATTCAACAACATGTTCAAGAGCCCTCTATCTTCATAAACTTTTCCTAATCTTTAACTTTCAATTTCTTGACTCATTTCAAATTTAACACTTTACTCTTAAAATATTTCTATTTAAAATAGGTATTTACAATTGAACACTTCAAAATCTTTAAATAAAATAAAACACAAGTTGTTTGTCTCATTCTGTGTTCTTGTATTTCTGGTCTATTTGATTATTTCAAGGTTTTTTCTTATTTTTGTTTGATTTTGGGTTTTTTAATCCATCTTCTATATCTTTTTTTCCCTATTATCATTACTTTTTCTCCCCTTCCCCACCTTCTTCACTCATACATTCCTCCCAATGTATTCTGCAAAACTCACATTCAAAGACATTATTCTGACATAACAACAAATCAGTTTACAAAAACTTTCACATCAAACATACAAGTGAATGTGTTGACTAAAGAAAGAGAATCAAAACTTTTTTTTGGTTTAGTTTTACTACTAACAGTATTTTGATAGATTTGGAACCAGGTAACTATTCCATTTTTTTTTTTACCATTAATTTGTCTATATGCTAAGAGGAAATTTAAATTGAGTGCATTCATCATCCAAATTGATGTCAGGCTTAGGGTTGTTAGGAAAAAACTTGACTGCAATAACATTCTGGTCAATCCTATTAATTCATGATGACTTTCATGTCCTTCTAAAGTACGTCACACCAACCTCCAAAACCATACCGCATATCAGAGAAAGGAAGTCAGAATTATTTCTGTCAGGATCAGCACAATGCTATAATAAGTACTTCAAGGGGCCAATGATTTACAAAAAAGGAAGAGGCGCTTATCTTACATTCAAGAAACCCATTCACTTACTGTTCTGGTTTTTTTTCAGACGACGCAAAAAATGTTTTAGTCTTTGACATTATAAAAGACTTAGAGCCCAATCTCAAGGGCAAAATTTGTCTGCAATTGCTAAAAGGAAAAAAAAATGTATATTTTATTTTCTTTTTTTGAGGAATACTGACCTTAGGGTAATAAGTCAACATTATTTAATAGCTTCTTTTATTTAGTGAGGAAATATTAAGCATCTGATCCCTTAAATGGAATGTTTGATTTATTGAGAATATTGAGTATTCTGTGGGCCTTTCAATCAATCTGTCAGAGAAAAAACAAACAATAAGCACATGTTTGTGCCTAATAGAAAGCTAGATGCAGCAAAAGATGCAAAAGATACTTAAGATACAGTGCCTCTTCTCCAAGATCTTATTCTGTCTCCACTGCAAAATTCATATTTAGGGTGCAGTTAAAGAATGTTTAAGCATCAAATTATCGTCACACCCTGACTTTCACACCAGGAGAACAGTGGGGGGCTCATGGGCAGAGCGAGTGAGGACCTCGTGCTTTCCTAGGCCCACATGACCTCAGACAGACCCAGGAGAACACAATGTCATCATGTCTATCAGAGCCCAGAGAGGACTTCAACTGGAAAAACCAACTGGCCTGACTGAGCAACAGTGTCGAAAGCCCATGGAAGAGACAGGCCTGGCCACCCCTGGAACACTGCCTCCTTCGTTGCCTGGGACCTGTAGAGGGTGTGGGGTGCTACAGACCTGATTAAGGTGCAGTCCCAACACCGGGGACAGCTGACGTACCTGTTGTCCTGAACACTTCTTGTGTCTGACATAAGTGAGAATCACTCAAAATCCAACTTCAGCCTCTGGCAGCACAATCTCCTGTGATCCTATGAAGGAAATGCTGTGACAGCCAGTGGGAGCCATCCATTAACCAAACCACCCTCCTGGAATAGGGGCCCAGCTAGAGGGTTTTGAAGACCCCAGAGGTGGGGGTTCTGGAGATTCTTTGAGTCTTCTGGTAGACTCCACAAGCAGGAGCCAGGGATAAAGGGTCAGAGAGCACCAGGAAGGGAAAAACAAGGACCAGGGAGAATACAGGTCTCGTTGCAGTCTGATTCTCCACCCATATAGGGCTAACTACCACAGTTGGTTCCCATCACTAGGTACCACTGAAAGGGAACTTAGAGATTTTTTTAGAAAGGCACTCCAAAGCATGGGGGCCCCTGAGATATTAGCTCTGCTTCCCTGCCCTAAGGACAGTACTGTCAGAAAGAAAGGCTGGGAGTAGACTTGGAAAGATAGTAAGGATCCAGAGAAAAAGAAAGAAGGACATAACAGTAATCGAATAGGGAAAGTTTGGGAGGCAGCAAGGGAGAAATCCCAGATGACAAAGAAGAAAATAAATAGTTTACATGTGAAGTGGGGCAGAGACGAGCTAGTCACTGCTTGAAGGTGAGCTAAGGAATTGTGGTGGATACTTTGGAATGGCTCATTTGTTTTCAGTTCCAACTTCTATTTAACATGCCTTAATGTACTGTGGAATTTGGATAGCTAACAAAAGACATTGCTCACACTTCAGACCGCTGGGATTCTCACTAAATGATAGGCTTCCCTACTGCAATGTGGAAGTGATTTTGTGGAGAAGAGGCAGGTGGTGAGCATCTAATTTGGTGGTGTGCACTATGGCTGAAGAGGCAGAGAGAGCTGAAATTATAGATGCAGCTTCCTACCTGGGAAGGAGGGTTCCTGATTTTGACAGAGGCTAAGTGGTTCTGAAACTCCTAGCTGTAAGAGGAGTTTCCCGTGTTTGGCATACAGGTTCTCTTTCTTTCCTTTTTTCTTTCTTTCTTTCTTTCTTTCTTTCTTTCTTTCTTTCGTTCTTTCTTTCGTTCTTTCTTTCGTTCTTTCTTTCATTCTTTCTTTCGTTCTTTCTTTCTTTCGTTCTTCTTTCTTTCTTTCTTTCTTTCTTCTTTCTTTTTTAAATTTAATCAGTTTATTTTGAGATATGATCTTTTACCCCTTTATATAGTCAGTCACCAACTCCACTCTAGCCCCATTGATCTGCTTTTTGGGTCCTATAGTATGTCTTTCTCTTGAATTTCATATAAATGAAATTAAACAGCAAGTTGTTTTTGGTTTATGACTCATTTCACTTAGATTAATGCTTTTGAGAGTCATCCATGCTGTTACATGTATCAATAGTTTATTCCTTTTCATTTCTTAGTAGTGTTCCTATATATCTATCTATCTATATCTATATCATCTATATCTGTATCTAATCTATAGTCTGTTTATTCATTTACCAGTTGATGGACATTTGAGTTCTTCCCAGTTTGTAGAAAATCTGAATAAAATAGATACATCTGAATAAAACAGATAATCTTTGTGTGGATGTAAGTTTTCATTCTTCTTGGGTAAATACCTATCAGTGGGATCATCGAATACAGTACGTTCATATTTAACATTATAAGAAACTGCCAAACTTTTGTCCAAAGACAGTGCAACATTTTTCACTTCTATCAGCATTTTACTTTTTTTTTAATTTTTTAATGTTTTTTTTATTTTTAAGAGAGAGAGAGAGAGAGACAGAGCACTAGTGTGGAAGGGGTAGAGAGAGAGAGGGAGACACAGAATCTGAAGCAGGCTCCAGGCTCTGAGCTGTCAGCACAGAGTCCTATGTGGGGCTTGAAACCGAGAGATCATGACCTGAGCTGAAGTCTGACACTTAACTGACTGAGCCACCTAGGTTCCCCTCTATCATCATTTTATGAGTTGCTTTTGCTCCACATCCTTGCCAACATTGGTATTTTAAGTCTTTTTAATTTTAGCTATTTTAGTGTGTGTGTGTGTGTGTGTGTGTGTGTGTGTGTGTGTGTGTGTATCAGTTTTCATAAGCTCGGCACTATTGACATTTGGAGACAGAGAATTTTTGTTCTGTTCATTGTAAGGTGTCCTCTACCTACAGGATGCCAGTAGCACCCCTCCAGTTGTAATGATCAAAATTGTCTCCAGACGTTGCCAAAAGTCCCCTGGGGGTAAATACACTCCTCCTTACTGAGAACCACTAATGTAGTAGCATATTGTAGATTTAATTTACATTTCTCTAATGACAAATGACAGTGAACATCTTTTTATTTTTTAAGTTCACGTATTTTGAGACAGAGAGCATGCACTCAAACAAGGGAGGGACAGAGAAAGAGGGGGAGAGAGAATCCCAAGCAGGCTCTGCGCTGTCAGCACAGAGCCCTACATGGGGCTCAAACCCAAGAACCTTGAAATCATGATCTGAGCTGAGATCAAGAGTCCAACGCTCAACTGATTGAGCCACCCAGGAGCCCCGAGGAAAAAAACATTTATTTTTATTTATTTATTTTGAGAGAGAGAGAGTGCAAGTGGGAAGGGACAAAGAGAGAGGGAGAGAGAGAATCCCAAGCAAGCACCACGCTGTCAGCACAGCCCCATGAAGGGCTTGATCTCACAAACTGTCAGATCATGACCTGAGCCAATAATATCAAGAGTCAGATGCTTATCCAACTGAACCATGCAGGCACTCTTGCAGTGAACATCTTTGCATGAACTTATATAGAGTTCTTCAGGTTATCTACTTCCTCAGTTAAGCTTTGATAGTTTGTGCCTTTCAAAGAGCTTGTCAGGTCTCATCTAGGTTGTCAATTTTATTAACATAAATTTGCTCATAATATTTCCTCATTACCCTTTTTACTATCTGTAGGATATATCTTCTCACTTTTTTCTCGATCAAACCAACTGGAGGCTTTTCAATTTTATTGATCTTTTCAAGGAACAAGCTTTTTAATTTCATAGATTTTCTCTGTTGTGTTCTGCCCTCAAGTTTATTGATGCATACGTTTATCTTTATCATTTCCTTTTTTCTTAGATCACTTATTGGAGGATTTTTTTTCTAATATAAGCATTTATTGCCATAATCTTTCTCTAAGCACTGCTGTAGTATCCTCCTACAAATTTCTATATATTTCTTTTCGTTTTCATTTATTTCAAATATCTTCTAAATGTTCTTGCAATTTTTGCTTTGATCCATTTATTTAAATTATTTAAAAAGGCTTGGAGGTTTCTCTCAATTATCTTTTTTCTTAAGTGTCTTTATTTCACCTTTATTTTTGATAAATATAGATAGAATTCTAAGGTGACACGATTTTTTAAGTACTTTGAAGATGTCAGTCCATTGCTTTTCCAGCTTACATAGTTTCTGATGAGATATTGTCTATCATCCTTACCCTTTTTTATATATGCACACCATGTATCTCTTATCTGGTTTCAAATATTTTTTTTTCTTTTTGTAATTGATTTTCCACACTTTGATATATTTTTCATAATTTGGGGTACACTGGTACCTTGGTGTATTTTTTTTTTTGGTATTTGTTCTACTTGAAGTTCATTGAACTGTAAATCTGTGGGTTTGTAGTTTTCATTAAATTGGAAAAATTTAAGCCTTCATTTCTTCAAGTATTTTTTTCAGAACTCCCTTTCTACTACCTTCCTGGATTCTCCATCTCTCTCTCCTCTCTCCTTGTAGGACACCAATTATATATATGTTAGCTCACTAAGCTTCTGTTATTTTGTGTGTGTATGGGATGGGGTGGTAGTTTCTATTGACATGTCTTCAAATTCACTATTTTTTTTTTTTACTTTATGCAGTGTCTAATCTTAATCTTAACCCCCTGAAATGTATTTGTTATTTCAGATATATTTTTCCTCTCTAAGATTTTATTTGGTTATTTTCATACCTTCAATATTCTTTTCTTACCATGTAAATTTTGAGCATATTTATAAAATATAGACTAGGCATTTTATAATTGTCTCCTACTGGATAGTGGATAGTGGGCACTGTGGATTCTACATTTTTGGGTTCTGGATACTTTATTCCTTTAAAGAATGTTGCACTTTGTCTTAAAATGTAACTAAGTTATTCGGAATCAATGAGATCTTGTTAAACTGTTTGGGCATGTCCAAATAGCCTCAAATCTAGGTCGAGGCTGTTCCAGTGATTCTTCCCAATAATCTATGTATTATGTGGTCTCTGCCTGCTGGCTGGGGAGAACATGAACTGCTTCCAATCCTGTGTGAGTTCTGGGAACTCTTCCTTTGATATTTTTAATAAACTCTTTTTTTTTTTCAATGTAGTCAGAGCAGGTTCCAGAAAATTCTAGCTGAAAGGAGAATAATGGTTGTTTGGATTATATAAATAAGGGAATATAAACTATAAAAGACACTGACTGACAGTCAAGCTGAACAGCCAAGTTCCAACTTAATTTAAGAGTAAAGATGGAGCTATTACTGATTTTTGAGAAGATAAATGATACAATATAAGGAAATAAATTCTGGGATGAAGTAATATGTTCTTTCAAGAAAATAAAGGCTAGAAATAGGGAGAACAGCTAGGAAGTCAATTTAATCCAGGTGTTGCTCAATAGTGATGAGCATAGAGCAGCAAGAAGAGAGAAAATGGTTCATATGAACAGCATTTGCAAGGAAGAAGTTATTAGACAGAAAAAGCATGGTGACAAACTGGATAAAATGATATTAGAAATGGAAAGGGAAGGGTTGATGACTACCAAGATTCCTATCCAAGATGATACTAAAAGAAATGGACAAGGAAAAAAGCTTTCAAGGGGAGATGATGAGTAAGTTTTGGACTTCTGTTTTATGATGAAGGTGGCACGTCCAAGTAACAATGTCCTGGAGGCTGTTGAAAAATAACATACAGTTTCACAAACAGCAGATCTGAGCAGGAGACCTAAGTCTGGACAAAAAGAGACATGGTTAATATGGATAAGTTTAGTTGCTTTTTAAACGTGTTACTGTTCAAAACTCTATCCTCGTGTCAATCTTACTTTAATAAAAGAAAAACTAATAATATTTTCTCTGTTTTAGATTTTGAATGCCTTTTGGTTTCTAGATTTGAAAAGGAATTAGAAATATCATAATAATGCAAGGGAAGCTATTCTTGTGTAATTACTTACACAAGTATTGGAAGCCTCGCATAAACTGTTGTGTTTGAGGGGACTCCAGCCCATATTCTTTACCAGGATTTTGGCTAACCTTCACATAAACAAGCCTCCAAATAGTTCAATAGTCCCCACCAGCAGTTGCCAGGCTAATGCTTTCATTTCCTTTTCATGGCACATTTCCCAAAGAATCTGGGCCTTTTGCATTTTGAGGAAAGATTTCATACAGCAGAAATAGGCTTTAGAAACACAACACATTATGATTTTGTTTGTTCCATGATACAGGCAATTTCCAGAACACATCACACAATTTTCTCTACACACAATTTTCTGAGGTAGCAACCCATTCACCAGTACTACTCTGAATTAATTAGATGAAAACATAAATTATGGCATTCTAGGGCACTTTAGAAATCACCAGATCCCTTATTGAGTAGATGTAAAAATTGTTGTTGGGAAAGGTATAGCTCAGATTTACGGCACAGTTAGAAGTAAAATTAAATTTCTTGCTATTCTGCCCAGTGCTATACACTGCACCATTAACTCTGCTAACTTGCAAACATTTTTGAAAAGCTTCTTAAGAAGATGCAAATCAAACATGATTTTCTTGATTCATTCACCTTAAATGTCAGTCTCTTATTATGTCCTAGTTTTCTATTCCACTCATGGATAAAGCAGCTGGGTAACACTGGGTAATCTCCCAGTAATTGGCCTATAATGATTCAGTTGATTTCACAATAAACCTAAAACAAGTACTTTGCTTACCTCTCTTTTGTTACTACATGCCTTGACTCCAATTAGGAGATAAATTTCTGGTTTCCAAGGCTATGAATAACAAAGCAAATTTCCTCCCCACTTTATTTATCTATTTATTTATTTATTTTTGCAATCTCTACACCCAATGTGGGGCTTGAACTCATGACCCAAGATCAAGAGTCATGTACTTTACCAACTGAGCCACCAGGCACCCTTCTCCCCACTTTAAAGTGAAGGAAAAGCTAATAAATAATAGATTGTGATTTATGACTTAATCATATCTAGCTTATCCTTGTAGACCCCACTTTACATAAGATTTGTTTTCCAGAAGTTAGCAAACTGGCTATTAGAAACATTTACTATACTTTCCCCAACAGTGTTATATATTGCACTTAGGTAAATTCATTGATAGTATTACTTCTGGTGTGTGTGTGTGTGTGTGTGTGTGTGTGAACTTTTTTTTAATGTTTATTTTTGAGAGAGGTAGTGCAAGCAGGGAGGGGCAGAGAGAGAGGGAAACAGCGGATCCAAAGCAGGCTCCATGCTGACAGCAGAGAGCCTGATGCGGGGCTCAAACTCACTAACCGTGAGATCATGGCCTGAACCAAAGTCAGACGCTCAACCAACTGAACTACCCAGGCACGCCTAAACTCTCAATGACAAACTGATAACTATCTTTAATTTATAATAATGGTTTGTAAAACATGTTTTTATAAATTTACATGTTTTGCTGCCAATAATACATATTCCCCCACCCCAAAACAAAAGGATACTTTTCCACCCTACTTAGGCTGCACAATTGCAGCTCCAATAGAGGAAGAAGGGCAGAGGGAAGGAGGGAGGAGAGGATGATGGAATCTTACAAATCTAACGGTTTGGTGTTTGGGTTGTTTCAGGGGCAGCTGCTAAATCAGGGAAGCTCTAGGTTCAGGGAACTGTCTCAGAGGATGGAAGTTTTATTTACAGGGTCCATCTGTAAGTAAGGTACATGAAAGTAAAAGATCTGTAGACTGTGATGGTAGTTGAGGTGTCTAGCCGCAATAGCAGCCCCTCTTTCAATCAAGCTAGTGAGGGGAGAGCCCCACAGAACAGAACATGTAACTATTAGTTATAACGTGAATAGTCAAGGAGTGCCTGGGTGGCTCAGTTGGCTAGGCCTCTGACTTCAGCTCAGGTCCTGATCTCAACTTTGTGAGTTCAAGCCCCACATTGGGCTCTGTGCTCACAGCTCAGAGCCTGGAGCCTGCTTCAGGATTCTGTGGCTCCCTCTCTCTTTGCCCCTCCCACCTCTCCAAAATAAATAAATATTTAAAAAAAAAAATTTTTTTTTAACGTGATTGGGCAAAAGCCAAGGACTGTCTGTAGTTTACACAGTTTGGCACTAAACCCAAAACCCTGAGGACCTGAATTTAGTTCTAAATATTAGTTCCTAAAGCATGCTCCAAGTTGAGCAAATTGCCAAGGAGAATATTCCTAGTTAGATGGTTTCTAGATTCCACAATGCAGGTTCTAATCCAATATATTATATCAGTATTTTAGCCTCTATATGTTTTAATAACCATGTTGAATTACCATACAACTCTCTAATTCAACTTATTGGACAAATGTGGTACATGAAGTTCAAGAATTTAGCCCCTGGTCACAATCCTGTCTAAGCAAAAATGCAGTCATCTGCAGTTCTCAGCACATTATAATTCAAATGGGTAGAATTTTCTATTATAGTTTCAGGCTATTGCAGTGTTTTCCATTTTCCACCATCAGTATGAGATCCTCAGGTAAAGTTGAATTATCCATTACTTAAAAGTTAAGCAGTTTTTCCATTTTCAAAGCTACACAAGAAAATGTTTTTCTTCTGAGTCCGTGACTCACCAATTCAATGTTTGAATTATTTCATTACTAGGTGGACATCATTTTCTATTGTTTCAGGCCAAATTTATCTGGTACACATACTCTCAGCACATTGAATTCATTTGAGGAAAATGTAGTAATTTCTATTAATTACAGACCAATGTTAGGTTCTACTATTACAAAGATCACCATACAGATAGAATTAAGGTGACTGTAGTTTTCTTACATGAACCCAAGTGCCTCAGGTGCCAAAAATTGGATGCCTACCCCAGATCACTCACACGGTCAGGGTTTTGATGTGCTCTTCCTATCTGTGGGCCCGCTAGCATACTTCACCCAGCTTCACAATGTGGGCCACAAACATAATTTCTATCTTAGAGAATTATCTGAACTGTTTTAAAAAATTCTTTACGGAAAACAAACTGTCGTTGGAGGGGAGGTGGTTGATGGGGGTGGGTTAAATGGGTGATGGGTATTAAAGAGGGCACTTTTCTGGATGAGCACTGGGTGTCATATGTAAGAGATCAATCACTGGGTTCTACTCCTGAAGCCAAGACTACACTGTGTGTTAACTAACTTGAATTTAAATAAAAAATACGTTATATGACCAAAAAAAAAAAATTAATGTAAATAAATTAAAATTAAAATTCTGAAAAATTTAGACATGCAGAACCTCCTTTTACGAAAAACACTACTCTTTTTTGTCGTTATACATCATTTATATATTTTCCATTGTTTTATAGTTTGCATTGTAGTCCATTAATCTATTTGGAAGTATAAGTGTCCTGCAATGTCAGGTGTACAACATGGGGATTCCACAAGCTATATGTTCTGCTGAGCTCACAAGTGTAGCTACCATCTGTCACTATGTGACACTATTACAACACCATTGATTATTATATTCCCTGTGCTGTATCTATTATCCTCAAAGTATTACTCTTATACAATGTGTTTTCTCACCCATATCGCCACCTTCGGATCTTGCATCAAAGTTACTTCTACTCTTTTATGTTTTCCTTCACATCTATGGAGCAAGACAAATAATCCCGATCAGAAATCTTTCCTGAGAAAAAGTTCATCATGAGGATTGGTAAATACCCAGAGACTAATATGGAGCCAGGTAACTAGCTCTTCAGTTACCCATGACTCATCTATCTTCCTTCCATTGAATACATACTGGATCCTGTTGGAGATGGAAGCATTTCCTGGCTGAACCAAATTGAACCAAAGCTAAACTAAGCAATGGGAGTGGGGTCATGAAGGGTTCTAGCTAGATTGTACTGCCATCACCTAACCTGCTTCTTTGAACCACAGAAGGGGCCAAGACCCATGACTGAAGTCTTCACACCATGTCCTTAGGTCTCGAGAGGGTATGCCACATGGACGCTCTCTTATCCTCAAATTCTAACCTTTTCTCCTACTTTTGCTTCCTGTATTACATCCTCCTTTTAGCTCCTTTCCATGTGATGTCTCTGAGCCAGACTGTCCTTTGACATGTGACCTTTTACTACAAAATAGTGATGCCTCAACCTCCAGTTTCTTTTTGTTGCTTACTAATGATCTCAAGAAGTCTTCTGAATGCCTATGACTTCTCTCTGCAGCAGGGGGTGAACTCTCACCTCATTTTCTACTACTTTGGCAGGGGGCACTTGGGGGGATTCAAGAAAGGAAGGTCTGAGATGTTGTTAAATAAGGATGAAGACTTCTATTTTGGCCTGTGGCTGATTTTCTAAATACGACTGAAATTAAAAATCCAATTTACCAATAAAATATTATTTTCTTATTGAAGGGTACTCGACCAAATCCTTATGAAAAATACAAATTGCTTCTATTAACTAATTCTGTTCCCCATGAATTAACAACCATTTTCTTATTTCCTGTAGGTATATTTGCCTCCCTTGAGTCTAAATATTTGTGACAGTTTCCCCCTCTGTTAATTGACAAAGACAAGCACCAAACCCAAAATCATATCCTTAATCCCCAGGAAGTGAGTATACCCTCCCACACGTGATTTATTACTTTATTTTCTAAATTTCTATTTGTAAACCTGTTATGCATTGGGCATAGTGTTAGGTGATTCTATGAAAGCTAAAATAGGACTCAATTCCTTTCTTCAAGGAACATAGAGAGATAATCAACATAGAGAGATAATCATAAAAAAATTTGGAAATACGGTGATCTAGATTTACCCAGGGCATATCCAAGTATAAAGGAAACTGTAGAGGGAATTTGGGTGGGAGAAAGGCAAGACTAACCAGAAGAGGTGCTGACAGAACTTATTCGTATGGAATGTGTAGGCATTTCCAAGCATGGACGATAGGGAAATAGGATTTAAGCCAAGGGGACAGCATGAACAAAGGCATAAAACTGAAAAAAATAAATAAATAAATAACGTGATCTATAAAAAAGCAACTATTAGCAGTTCAGGGTTGCTACAGCATAAACCTCAAACACAAAGCAGTAGAACATGAAGGGCCATGCAAACCAAATTAAGAAGGTTGGAATTTCTGCTCTAAGTGATAATGAGTCATTGAAAGGGATTTGCATGGTTAAATCCATGTGTGAGAAACACCCCTGGAGGCTGTGAGGAAGATGGATTGAATAGATATAAAACAGGAGGCAAGGAGACAAACAAGCTGCTGCTCAGGACCTGGATTAGGGCCGTGGCGGAGGGACAAGTGACAAGGGGCCTGCCCGATGGGACAAATACTTACGGAGGGAAATTGGCAGCACTGTATGTAAATGGGCTATAAGGACAGGGAAGAAGTGAACATGATTCCAAGTCAAAGTCAGGGGTGTCTCAATAAACAGGAATTGGCAAACATGAGATAGAAAATTCAAGGTGATGGTAGCTCAGGGAGAAGATCAAGATCAGTTCTGCGCAGGTTGCATTTAAAATGGTGTGGAATATCTAGAACACCATGGATGGTACACCATGGTACGTCTGAATCTCTGAGATGACTGGGCAGGGAAATATATATGGAACTTTCAACGTATAAACAGTAACTTAAACAACAAGAAAAGATGATATTTTTCAAGGAGGTCATTTTTTCTAACATTAGCAGTGATGACGTTCTTTTTACAAGATAGCCAGCTTTGCTTACTATTTTTGAAGAGTGACTTATTATTTTATATACTTGTGAATAGCACAGATTTTTTGAGATATACAGTTGGCAGATACACTCTCAGTTTTACTTGTGAATTATAAAAGGTAAGGAAACAGACACAATTGTTTTTTTTTTTATGATTTCATGACTAAAAACTTGAGGGGTAATTGTAAATATTGTTCTTGAAAGCACAATAGCTTAACTATTCATAGGTGGATTTCATGTGTATTCTTACTATCCTAGATAAAAACCTAAAGGTTACTGTTTCTCAAAATTGACCCCAGTTTCTACCCCAAGGTTTTTCATGTAATCTTACAAAGCATATCACAGACAGATGTTTAGAGCCAAAAGAAAACCTAGTATTTTATTTATCTACTCAATACACATCTTATAACAAAGGATTTTCTAGTTCCTCCATTTAAAAAGAAACACTTTTGGGGCGCCTGGGTGGCTCAGTCAGTTAAGCGTCCGACTTCAGCTCAGGTCATGATCTCATACTCCATGAGTTCGAGCCCCGCGTCGGGCTCTGTGCGGACAGCTCAGAACCTGGAGCCTGCTTTGGATTCTGTGTCTCCCTCTCTCTCTGCCCCTCTGCTGTTCATGCTCTGTCTCTTTCTGTCTCAAAAATAGATAAAAAAAAAAACATTTAAAAAAAATAAATAAATAAAAGAAACACTTTTGCTCTTTTTGGATTTAAAAGTTATGCCTACTCTTGTGGAAAATATGTAAACTGTAGAAGAGTATGAAGTATAAGAGAGAAAATTGAAATCCCTCCTAAGTTCCCAACTCAAAATCTTAAAGTGTTATAAATGTTAAAATATTATGAATATAGGGGCTCCTGGGTAGCTCTTGATTTGGGCTCAGGTCATGATCTCACGGTTTGTGAGATTCAGCCCTGCCTGCGTCGAACCCACACTGTAAGTGTAGAACCTGCTTGGGATTCTCTCTTTCCTTCTCTCTGCCCCCTTCCTACTCATTCTCCCTCTCTCTCTCTCTCTCTCCCTCTCTCTCTCTCTCTCTCTCTCAAAAAGAAAAAAAAACTGTAAAGAAATATTATGATTATAAAATTTTATAAGTATATTTTAAATATTATAAATATAAATTTCATAGGTATATAAATATAGCATATATAATATACATATATGTAACATACACACATACACACAAATATATATTAAAGAGATAGGAGATTGGCTATTGGGCAAAATTGTGTGCTCACCAGGTCAGTGACTGTAGGTCAGATGTAGGTTGTCTAATCAGCTGCTTGCCTGCTACTTTCTAAACAAAGACAAAAGCTGCAAAACATTTACATTTTCCTTAAAAAAACCTTCTCCTAAGGAAAAAACAAATCACTAACTCAAGGAGGGTTTCCTTCATGGTTGCTGTGGGCTTTGCCTTCAAAGAACTTTTGCTAAAGAACAGTTTGACCCCAGCCAGGTAGGAATGGGGGCTTACCGACACTCTCAGGCTTCCCCCCAGTTTGGGGAGTTGGAGTTGCATCCAACTGAGTCCCAAGCTGTGACCCTGTCACCACACTGACCACTGTCTTTTTTCACCCTTTACTTTTGCTCTCAGGATATACAGAAAACAGCATATAGTGTATATATGCTGCTCTCAGTGCCAGGAAACCAAGATTCAGGAACATCTTTGCCCCTTTTCTCTGTGATATTATAAGAAGGGAGAAGTTCCTTCAAAAGTGACAAGGACTGGCAAGTGATCAACTGCACATGTAGGTGTGTTCATGAATGCATTTGCTCTCTTACTGTATATATGCAACTCTGAATCTTATTATAGTCTAAGCACTTTATCTTCTCTCTGAAAATTCTACATGAACATCAATTACAAGAGCTGTCAGTATCTTATTTTTATGCTGTTCTTTGGTCATTTACCTCACATTGGTTCGAAATCATCTTAGTGCATGCGAGGGCTCTTTGTCCTCCATTGATTGACATCTCAGGACTCCTACAAAATACGGATCTTGTTTAGATTCTGAGTTGAGCAAACCACACTTGAAAAGAAATAAATGGGACAGTTGGTGAACTTTGAATACCAACTGGGTACTTGGTGATACTACAGAATTATAATTTTAGGGCATGATAATAAAATGTGGTTACAGTTTTAAAAGTGATCTTTGAAAGATTAAAGGAAGATTGTTGACTCTGCTCACGACACTTCTGAAAGGCTCAGTCCCACAACTCTGCCCTTACTTCAGATGCCAATTGCAAGCAATGGATCTCAGGGATGCCCACTCTTCTGTCCAGTGGCTACAAAGTCAAGAGTTCCCACACCACCACCACCCTCGGGTTTGATGATTTGCTTGAACAGCCCACAAAACTCAAGGACAGATTTACTTATGCTTACAGGGCTTTTATAAAAAAAAAATATTATAAAAATACAGATTAACAGCCAAGAAAGAGGTTCATAGGGTGATGTCTGGGAGGCTGTGACCACAGGAGCTTCTGTTCCCATGGAATTTGGGGTACACCATCTTCATGAAATGCAAATGTGTTCACTGGCCCAGAATCTCTCCAAACCCAATTGTTTCAGGTTTTTATAGAGGTCTCGTTACATACCTATGAAAGATTGGCGATTAACTCCATCTCTAGCCCTCTAGCCCCTCTCCCCTCTACAGAGATGGGAGGGTCAGGCTGAAGGTTCTAACTCGCTAATCACATGGTTGTTTCCTCTGACAACCAGCTCCTATCCTGAAGCTATCTGAGGCCCCACCAAGAGTCGCCTCATTGGCATAAACTCAGGCGTGGTTGGAAGGAGCTCATTGTGAAGAACAGACGCTCCTCTCAGCCTGTCACTCAGGAAATTACAAGGGTTTTAGGAGCTCGGTGCCTCGAACAGGATGAAGACCAGATATATATTTCTTATTATATCACAAAACCACACAATCCACACTGAAGTTCTTTTTTGGATGAAAAGATATGATGTCTGAGACTTGACATAAAATAATCTAGTTGATGGGAGTGAGTTTGTGGGAGGAAAGAGATGATTCCAATGGGCCCTTTGTGAAGAATTGTTGAAGCTGCAAATGGGCCCATGGGGATTCATTAGTCTCTCTTCTTTTAGGTATGTTTGAAATATTCCACAATACATTTTTTAAAAGGGGAATAAGGGGTGAACTGAGTCTCTAAATAAATACACTAAATAAGTATTTTGTGAAACTTTTGTTCACCTTCCCAGTGAAGTGCCTTCTGATATTTTCCATTGTATTCTATGCTATTCCATACTTTCATTCTGGCTGTGGCCCACAAATTTGATTTTGCAATTCAAGAAAGGAACACAACATCCGCTGTTTAAAAATGAGTATTCTCCCCAAGTTCCACCTCCCAGTCAGCCTTTTCCCACTACTAACTCGTCGTTGCTACTGCTTGTTACAGACCCAATTTAAATCAGAATCCTGACTTCTGATTGCCTAGAATGGGAGTTTGGCGAATTTCAAACCATCACCATTATAAATGATCCTGTGAAGAGTCTCTATGTGTGTATATCCCTGTCTATAATTCTTGCAAGTGGGATTGCAGGGTCAAGTAATAGGAATAGTTATCAGGCTTGTTATGCATGTTGTCAAATTGCTTTCCAAAAATGAGTAAGTTGCACTCCCATGAGCTATCAATGAGCATGCTTATCTTATGGTTCCCTAGCTGGTAGGCTTTTTTTTTAATATATTTTTTAATGTTTATTTATTTGTGTTTATTTATTTATTGAGAGAGAGAGAGAGAGAGAGAGAAAATGTGAGTGGGGAAGGGGCAAAGAGAGAGGGAGACACAGAGTCAGAAGCAGGCTCCAGGCTCTGAGCTGTCAGCACAGAACCTGTCGCGCGCGGGGCTGGAACTCAAACTCATGGACCATGAGATCATGACCTGAGCCTACGCGGGCCACTTAACCAACTGAGCCACCCAAGCGCCCCTAGGCTTTTTAATTGTTCCTCACTTTGAAAGACAAAAACATTTCATTTTACTCAGATTGCTTTTTTTTTAATGTTTATTTATTTATTTTGGGGAGACAAAGAGACAGAGTGGGGGAGGGGCAAAGAGAGAGGGAAACACAGAATCAAAAGTAGGCTCCAGGCTCTGAGCTGTCAGCACAGAGCCCGACGAGGGGCTCAAACTCACGAACTGTGAGATCATGTCCTGAGCTGAAGTGGGGCCCATAACCAAATGAGCCACCAAGGTGCCCCTACTCAAATTTCTTTTACCATTAGCAAAGCTTATCCTCATTTCAATTATTTGTTGGCTATTATTTATTTTCTGTGGTCTATCTATTTCTGTCCTCTCCCCATACTTAATTAGGACCATTGAAATTTTTTAAATTACTTTATAAGAGAATTTTATAATTGAAGGTTTTTTATGGCACATATTCTCTCTTAAACTTCTTCCTCTGTTAGTCCCGAACAAAATATTGCTGGTTTACCTTTTTATGTTTGTTATCATGTATTATCAAGCTGGCATATCTTACCAGGTTCTTAAGGATGAAACAATGGATTTTTAAGTGCAGTGTGTTCTCTGCTATTCCACTTCCAGTGGTGTGTTTAATCTGTCCATCATACTGTCAAGGGAGTTATGCTTTGTACAAACAAGAGGTTGCTGAGTATATGATATGGTTGAAGGAGATTCAAGAAACTGTCTCACTGTCTACTCAAAAATATCTCCTCTTATAGTGACAGAGCAGATACCCCACAATTAGAGATACATGGTGTTGGCAAATGGAAGAAGAGACAAACTATTTTGTACTGATGTAAGTGTCCTCACCCCAAGCTTTTAGCACGGCAGAAGACTAGAGGAGAAAGAAGGTGAAAGCAGACACAAGAGCAGGAGAGAAGCTGATTCTGAAGATGAATATCAAGTCACACCCCTCATGGCAGTCTCAGGATAGCAGAGGAATAATCTGAACATTTGTTAGAACTAAACAAGTGCCAGGTACTGCTCTAGGAATAATCAGATAAGGCCTGGTTTCTACCCTTAACTCAGCTGAGAAGCAGAATAGTACATCAATTCTTACAGGACAGAGCTTCAGTTTCTATGGTAGAATATCTATTCATCCCAGACACTGGAATGTAAATTAGGCTAGCTGAGGGTCACAGGTTCCCATGGGAGATAATGTGTGATATGAGATTTGAAGACTGAGTAGGACTTGGCTAGATAGAAAAAAAAAATGTGGAGAGGGCAATCTAGGCAAAGAAAACAGGATGTCTTACAGGGAGACCCTGGCAGGGCCTGAAATGACGTGTTATTTTTGTTTATGTTTTTGTTTTATTTAAATTCAAGTTAGTTAACATACAGTGTCGTCTTGCCTTCAGGAGTAGAACCTAGTGATTTATCTCTTACACGGGACACCCAATGCTCATCGCGAAAAGTGCCCTCCTTAATGCCTATCACCCATTTAACCCATCCCCCCCATCCACCTCGCCTCCAGCACGTAGCGGGGGAAAGCCCAAGAGAAATCTGGGGTTGGGAATGCACGGGGTGGCCTGAGAGGCAGCTTCCAGGTTTTGGAGAATTTGTATGCTGAGCTACAGAATGTGTTTAGAAAGCCACTGGTGTTAGGGAAATATTTTAAACAAGGATGTAATATCTGATATTTTAAAAGATAATCGTAATTGCAAGGGGATGAAGGCTGAGAGGGGATGAAGACAAAAGGGGGAGCTGATTGCAAAGCTATTGTATTAATTCAGGTATGAATTGGTGTATGATGCAGCATTTGGAGGGAAGCAGATAAACATGAGAGATTAGGAGGTAGAATCTCTAAGACTTGATGAAAGACAGGATGCATGGTGAGGGAGAGGGAAAAGCTTGAGATGACCCACATTCCCAGCTTAGGTGACTAGGTGGATAGTGGTATCACTTGCTGATGACTCATACCCATCAAATCATGATTCATAAACATGATAAGACATTGTTTCTACTGTTTCACTCTTAAAAACTGGCAAAGGAAGGGGAAGCAGAATCAGTTGCAAAGGAAAAGATGGCATAGCATTGTAGTGTAGTGCAAAGGGTTTTGGTGTAAGAATTTATGGAACAAGTATAAGTTAATGATCTCACTTACTATTTAAATGAAGAAGACCTTCAGACAGAGACGTGTCAGCTAAAGAGGGATAGCTGGATGAGCGGTTCTAATTCTTTCTCCTTAATGTTTTCCCTCTTTGATTCTTCCCACCCTCACCACGACGGACCCCAACAAATAGCTGCCCCCCATTTAGTTCTGGCTCAGAAGAAACAACACCTCTTTCCTTGGCTTAGCTCTGTACAGTTGAAGTAGACAGACATTTTTTAGAGATAGTTTTCCACATTATGTACAGAAATACCAAATTTCCAGAGAAGGCTGTGAATCATTTAAGCTTCTCTTTCTGCCTCAGGTTGTTTTTCTATTATGTGGACTCTCAATGCTTTTAGTCTATGTTGTTTCAGTGTTATTTTTGTTATTTCTCCTTGATCACATTCTAATTATATCTTATATTCCTGCTTCCCCAATCTTGAGTACAAAATGAGGTCACATTCCTTTTAACATTCAAAATAAATTTTGACCCTGTGGTCCATCCCAGTATCCTGTCATAAATGTTTATTTCCTCTTCAGCTCGCTCCCTTAAGGTAACTCCAAAGCTTCCATGATGTCTAATATATTCGCTTATTATTGCTGAGTAACAAATTACCACAAATTTAGCAGCTTAAAATAACACTCATTCATTTTGTCATAGTTAGCAGGTCAGAAGTCTAGCATGGTATGGCTGGATTCTCAGTTCAGGGTCTCACAAGGCTGAGATTAATTTGTCAGCAGACTAGATTCCTTTCTGGATGTTCTGGGGAAGAAGACTCTCCCAAGCCCATTTTGATTGTTGCCAGAATCCAGTTCCTTCTAATTATAGAACCGAAGTCCCTATTGCGCCTTCAACTTACAGCCAGCGACAGAGCATCAAATCTTTCACATGCCTTGGATTACTCTGACTTCTTCTACCTCCCTGTTCTGTTTTTAAGGGCTCTTGTGATTACATTGTGCCCTCCTGGATAATCCAGGATTTTCTCCTATTTTAATTTATATACTTGGTTGTATCTGCAAAGTCCCTTTTAACACAGAATGTAACATATTTGCAGATACAACAGCAGAGGGTAGAGATCACAGTAGATATATTTAATTCTGCCAACCACGTCTACCTGTTACCAAGAGATAAGTCTTAGTTACTATCCTTTGAGGGACACAAACTCACAAAACCATTTTCAATTACCAAGAAATCCCCTTTCTGACGTAGCAAGTTATCCCTGTTGAAACCCAGGCACCTACCAGCGAACTTCAACCTTCTCAAAATCATCTTCCTTATCTACCAAATGATCCTGTTTCCTAGATAAGCACTACCATCAAAACTTGATAATGAATCTGCCTAGTAAAACTCCTGTCCACTTAAGAGAGGCATTTTAATGACCTGGAGCTAATATATCTCCATATTCTCACCTCCAGGGACATGCTGCTCCGTCACAGCTCCACATTGCTAAACTTTGTTTCACAATACTCATTATAATATGATTCTCTAATTGCACATCTCTTTTGGCTTATACACATTCAGAGCCATTTCACCTCAAAGCACAATTACACAGCCTGAGCCTGAAGGAGTGGTCAGTATTCCTCACAACATACCTACCCCCTGTGTATTCTTCCCAACTTCTCTACCTGATCTCTAGGAACCAAGATTCCCTTTTCCAATATGCTAACATGCCTTTTAATGAAAGTCTTTACCCATCACATGAATAAAAAATTATAATTCCAAAAGCCTATCTACAGATATGAAAGAAAAGTATGGTAATTACAATGTAGACTTTGTGACTATTCATAGGAAGGCCAATAAGCTGAAAAAGCATCTTAATATTCAAAATGTAAAAATGAATGAAGAGTTTGTTGATGGAATAGCTCCATATATTTTATATTCACAAAATTTGAGTTTCCAAGACCTTCTAGGATAGAGAGAATATGATAAATCAAAGAACATTTGTTATTTTTAAAGAACAGAATTTTAATCTTACAATTTGAATGCATGCTACCCCCTTTCCCCTAAGGAAAGTTAGCAATAATAACCATCATGTTTTGGCTTCATTTTCTTATTCCTTGCTTGCATTTGGTAATAAGGATCTACTTGTTATGTTTTTTCACACCTTCTATTTCCCTTTGTCCTTATGGTACTGTCCTATCCTAACCCCTCCTACAGCTGTATGCAATTCTCTGTCTCCTTCTTGGGATTTTCACTTATGTATATCCAATGTAAATTGTGACATCAGAAACATAAAATGAGACAGGGGAGAGTGTGTAAATGTGAACATTTTGTATGCATTCAAAGTTAAGTTCTTATCAACTTAAAATAAACTCTATAAAAAGATGTTTTATGTAAGCCTCATGGTAACTACAAAACAAAAACCTATAACAAATACAAAAATTATAAAGAGGAAGAAATTTAAACATACCACTACAGAATATCTTCAAATGACAAAGGAAGAGAGTAAGAAAACAATAAAAGAACAGGGGAATTGCAAACAGGCAGAAAACAAAATGGCACTAGTAAGTCCAAACCTATCAATAATTAAGTGTAAATGGACTAAATTCTCCAATAAAAGACTTAGAGTGTCTGAATGAATACAAGATAATAAATAAATTAAATAAATAAACAAACAAATAAATAAATAAAACAAGACCCAACTATATGTTTCCTAGAAATGATTCACTTCAGCTTTGAGGACACACACAGACTGAAAGTGAAGGAATAGAAAAAGATACTCCATGCAAATGGAAATTAAAAGAAAGCAGAGGCAGCTATACTTACATCAGACAAAATGGGGTTTAAAATATAGATTATAAAAAGATGCAAAAAGAGATCATTATATAATGATATAAGGGCCAATACAGAAAGAAAATATAGCATTTGTAAACATTTAGGATATGTGTAAGTTCATAAGGACTATTCACAGTCCACTATTCTTGTTCTCACCGAATCAGTAGAGCAAAAAGCTAGGTGTATTTAAGTAAATTCTTTTTCGTCATGGAGGCTTGCAGAAAAAGCATTTTTTCTAATATTCCTAAGCTCTAGTATCACTACCCATCTGATTCCTCAAGCTGGGAACCTAAGAGTCATCTGTAATGCTTCTTAGTAATGACTTCTAGAATTGCTGTCTGCTATATATACCCTAATTGTGTCTATGTTTCTGCAACCCCATAACCTATAATACTTTTCAGTTCTAGCCTGGATTAATGAAACATACTTTAAACTGGTCACCTGGATTCTAGCATTCTTTACTGCCATCTCCTTAAATCCATTCTTCATTCACTGCCAGGATAGTCTATCTAAACTGCATATCTTTCCCTGCCACTTTCTTATTTATAATCCTCAGATATTCCCATTGCTTACAGGATGAAGATAGTATTGTTTGGTGTGATAAATAAGGCCTTCAGTGACCTGTTTCCTGGGTATGTCTTCAGTCTCGTTTCTCACCCACCTACTTGAACTTTCTGTTCAATTGATATTGAATTGTTGGCCACCCTACCCCCAGCATTCTCCATTACACTTCTCACAGCATGATTCCTCATGATGTCTTATCTAGTTGGAGGGCCATTTTTCTATCCCTGATGCCATCCCTCTGCCTGGCTAATTCCTATCACTTATTTAAGATTCAGGCCTCGTGTCACTTCATCTAGGGAGCTATTTTGAACTTCTCTCAGTCAGAGTAAGGTTTCTCTCCTCTGTCTTCCCATCGAATTTCAGGCATATTTGTATTGCTTGAATTATCTGCTTTCTCCTGTTAGTGAACTTATAAGGCAGGAACTGTATGTTATTCCTCATTCTATCCCAAACATGTAAAAACGTGTAAAAAAAAATATATATATATACATATGCTTGAAATATATATATGTACATATATGTAGATAGTATATATATATATATATATATATATATATATATAGCATATCTTGTATATATAGATATATAGTATATCTGATTTTATTGGATTAATGCTGATTTTGCTACATATACATATATATAGTATATCTTCTCCATTATTATTCTCTTAAAAAATGAATGAATGAATTGGTGAATTAATTAACGTGACTTCACAGATACTTCTCTCACCTCCTTGCCTTGCTAGAGCATGTGGCATTTCTCTCTTAACCTGCAGGAAAAATTGGACAAAGGACTTTGAGTGAGAAACCCTCCAAAAGCCTTATTTTCTTAAATATTTACCTAGTAGAACCCCTTAGATGGCCTAATTGGGTGGGAGGAAGACAGCAGATGGTACCTAACATGGGGAGCACCTTTTTAATCCAGATTGCAAAATTTCCATGAATGATGCCACATATTTAGAGATGTCCTAGACCAGATCTCTGATTCTGTTCATTTCAGAGAACACTTTGTCTCACTCAGGTGATAACCGTGATATAAGCAATTGTTCCTACAAGATCCACCCATTACAATATCTATAGTGTGCCAAGAGGGGACTCTCAAACATAAATAGACTGCACAGAAAGGCTTTATTTCAGTTATCACCATGGCTTGGTCAGAAAACCTACGCTGCATTTTAATACACACACCCTACATACACCCAGCCTGGTGAACTCAAGCAAAGCTCGGAGGTTTCTAATCCTACTCTAATGCGCGTGGTGAATTAGGCCCAATTTTTTGAGAAGAGTGCCTCTTCACACCCCATGAGATGAAATAACTCCTTTTTAGCTGCTTTTTTACCCTAAAGGGACAATTTGGCTCAAAAAGCTCCCTATTTGGAGTTTATTCCTTGCCTTCCTCCTCATGGTTTGCTCCCAGGGGAGAATCTGTACTGCTTGCATGGGATATAAGCATGTTGCCTAGCCTGATAAACCTGACATAGAGTAATAGTTAGTAAAGACAAACAATGAAATAATCATCTTAAAATCACTGGCTGAATGCTGATTTTGCTACATAATATCTAGAACATTCTGTAGCTCTAATTTTATTTTCTATAAAGTAATAATTTAATAATAATTATTATTATAATACGTACATACATATATACCCTATTTCACGTGATTGTTTTGGACGTTAAACAAGAGTATAAAGTTAAAGCTCTTTGTAAGTGATAAAGCACTACATCAATGCAAAATTAGCAGCTATTGTTTCAATAATATCAGAAAGAGAATGAGATTAAGGGAGGGCTCACTATGAACCTCACTCCATCCCTGCACCATCCCTTCAAATTTCTGCTTTGGAAAAGTGTTTCCTCTTCAGTCTCTTTACCACAAATGGCCATATAGGCCAATTGCTATGGGACTACCTGCTGGCATTCTTGCTTGAGCTTGAGGTTCTCACTCTAGGTTTTGTAACTGAGAGGCGCTCCAGAATGTTTTTATACTTGCTCTGATTGACAAATCAGAAAGAGTTTGTATAACTTGTAAATCTATTTCCGTAGTCCTATTATGGGGGAAATCTGATGATGTGTTCATCTGTTACTATCACCCACTGTGTTCCCACTGCGTGGGGCTGGCAATAAAGCATTCGAGATGCCCCGCCAGAGGGCTGGGGTCCCCAGTGAGGAGGCCAGCTTACAGTTTAGGATTATGGAAAGAGGTATGAAATCCTTCCTCAGAACCTTTGCCTATAAGAAGGGTCCCTCAGAACAAGCTGCTCCCTGGTGGTGACCTAAGAAATATATTGGCTACATTATTCTCTACCCTAGGGAATCTATTACAATTAGTCAGGTATCAGGTATTATATTCCATTCACCTCTCCCTCGGTGCTTTCTACCACCAGTCCATCCACTTGACACAATACTTTTGGTTCAAAGCGCTATGGTGAGCATGCCAGACAGGTGCTAATCTGTCTTCTTGCACAAGTGAAAATTAAAAATGGTGGCTTACCGGCAGTGAGCTCCCCCTTGTACCCCTGTGCCTTAAAATGATAGGAGAGCCAACCTCACTAGCTCTCCATGCTTCACTGAGCACACTGTGTCCCCAAAGGGAAGGCACACACAGTTTCTGCCTTTTAGTAGGAGACAGTTAAGAATCATATTTCATATTTAATTTTAAACCCACAGCAATTTACCTTCTGCCTTACCTTCCAGTGTACGACTAAAAATTTCTCATAATGGTGAATACTGAGGTATGCACATTTTTCAGTTCTTATAAAATCTACCTTTTACTATCCTTTCTACCTAGAATGCTTGGCTCTACTGCCTTCTGTCAGGAAACGCTCACTAGAAATACATTTGACCAATACATATATTCTTTTCTGACCCTTACAGTCCAAAAGTGCCTTACATAAATTTCTACTGTATGATTTTTCATACTCTCCTATAATCTTTTGTTTACCTTTTGATGTCCCATAGACTATGAGTTCCTTGAAAGTAAGAACTGTTCTTTTGTTTTTTATTTTTTTGTTTCTTATTGTTAAATACTGAGGACCATTCCTGGCACAAAATAGATGCTTGAAATTGTGTTGAATGGAATTGAATGACCCTTCTGACTATCTGTCACTGGGGCTTTTAATGTTCCCAATTATCTTAATAGTTACAGTGTGTTGTTCAACAATTATCTATATTTTCCCAACTGGCATGAGCATTTATTACATAGCTTATTGAATTTAGAGATGCAATGTATAGCCATGAACATTAACCAAGTAAACTAACTTATGGAAAAACTAAACTTTAGATTTCATATTCTCACCAACCAAAATAATTGATCAAACATATATTTTTACATGGAACATGATATTTCAGAAATTAGGTATTATAGAATGTTTTACTACTTTGCTTTATATGGGAAATAAAAAATAACAAGAATATTTATTATTCTAGATTAAAATTCATGTCTCTATGCCACAATTGCGATTCCATGTAATGTAATTTTTCCACAGCAATACATTTTTTTAAAAATCAACCATAAGAAAACATGTTTTAGCATTGTTTAAACATCTTTATCATATTTTTGGCAAATCTGTGGCAGAACTTTGGAAACATTTTACATGAACATTGGGTGGATCAGCTCTAAAACAGCAATATTTATTAAATTTTTTTAATGCTTATTTATTTCTGAGACCGAGAGAGACAGAGCATGAGTGGAGGAGGGGGAGAGAGAGAGGGAGACACAGAATCAGAAGCAGGCTCCAGGCTCTGAGCTGTCAGCACAGAGCCCAACGACAGGCTCAAACTCACAAACCATGAGATCATGACCTGAGCCGACATTGGTCGCTCAACCGACTGAGTCACCCAGGTGCCCCTAAAACAGCAACATTTAAATTTTTAGATTTGTAGGTGTGGAGACCATACATCTTGGCTTGTCCAGCATCATCTGAGCTTATTCTTATTGTCTTGGCACAATTATTAGTAGCAACCCCTACCTTCTCCAAGAGGATCTTAGTTTGGACAGTAAAATTATCAGGCAATCTTACATATAGGCTGTCTATACAGAGATTTAAAAAAAAGGAAACAATAGTGTTTAACCCTTAAGTGTCCCCATGGTTGATATGAAATCTCCTGATTTTTTTAGGTTTTGATAAAATCTTTTGATTTAACAAAAACTAGTTTGGTAGGATTTTAACTTTCTGTTTTTACAAATTTCCTTTAAATAGGAGTATTTCTCTGTCCTACAAATTATATTTTATCAATATACCTTCTTTCCTTTTATCTCAAATGGAATGTGTTTTAATTTTATAACCATATGCAAGTCTTAGGCACTGTAAAACTCTATTGGTCCAACTATATAAAATCCAGAAAGAGTCCATTATTAATAGAGATTGAAACAAAACTCCTTTCTAATTTTTATAAACTGTTGATTGTATTCATAGGAAAAATCTCTTAGACAAGAATAGCTTCGATTCCAGTGATATGTTCTCTGTGATGTCAAATCTCATGTTTACATGGTAGTGATTTCATTTTTTCTCTGTGCTTTACATACTGGTGACTGGAATTGTCACAATCATTATGTTTATTCTGTATTCACCCCGAAGACCTTAGCTTGCCTCTAAATATATTCTAATGCAATTTTTAAAATCTTTAATAACATTGTGCATTTTGTGTTTTCATAATTTCTATAACTATGTCCCTTCCATTCATTCAAAGGAAGGTAGTGAACAAAACTAGGCCAAAAAAGGTATTCTGGACAATGACTTTGAAATTTACTCCCCCTGGTGGTCCAAAGCCCTGTTGCCCTGTGATGTCATTAGAATATTTTCTCTGGTATCAACAAGTATCATGCAAAATAAATGACAAACAGGTAATTGTTTCAAAAAATATACATGAGGTCCCCTTATCACTTTATTATCACAGTTTACTTGTATAAGTTGTGTATAAGTACACTCATACCTGTATACTAGAATACCCAATTTCCAATATATTTATCATAAGCAGTAAATGGAAAATTGTTCTTTTATTCCAAAAGCTTAAATAATTTTATATACGTTACCTCAGAATTTCTTCTATCTATTATGGATATACTATGTTTGTTCTGTATTTTTAAGTTGTAAACACTGACTGAGACATAAATCAAAATAATGTGTAAGAACTCACTGAATCAAAAGAGGCTTTTATAATCATAACATTGTAAAGAGTCTTTGAAATATGCAGTTCAACTTCTGACTTCAGATGAGAGAAAATTGAAATCATTGCATCAGGGTTCAGATTTCCTAAGTACTGGGTCAGTGTTCTAGATCAATTCTCTTAATTTCCTTTTAAAATAATTTTTTCTTGCTTCATCTTTGTTTTAATTCTGTAATAACTGAAATTAATATTATTAATTGGGTCATAAATAATAATAGTAGAGATGGGTATATATGATTTATTTAATCCATAAACATTTATTGAGTGCCACTTAATAATATAGAAAGTACATTTGGGTGGCTCAGTAGGTTAAGTGTCTGACTTCGGCTCAGGTCATGATTTTGCAGTTCTTGAGTTTGAACTCATGTCAGGCTCTGTGCTGACAGCTCAGAGCCTGGAACCTGCTTCGTATTCTGGGTCTCCCTCTCTCTCTGCCCCTCCCCCACTCGCACCCTGTCTCTGTCTGTCTCTCTCTCTCAAATATAAATAAACATTAAGAAAATCTTTAAAAAAATAGAAAGAGTACAGCAAGGATAAATAAGTTTGGAAGGTGAGAGAGTAAAATTCAGTTTTTGATATGTTGAGATTGAGAAGTCTGTGGTTTATCCCAGTAAATACAATTAAGCAGGTGATGTGGATTAGCAACTCAGATGGGAAAACTGAGATGGAGCAGAGGGTGGGGTAAATTGGTATAAGGGAGGTGGGTTTAATTATAAGTATTAGGAGAAAAATGTGACAGCCTGGAGAAAATCTGAGTTTGGAGAAATTTTTAAATCTCTTTTCTCTTCTTCCCTTTCTCTTATTCCTCTTCTTTCTACTTCTTTTCTTTTCTTCTCTTTTCCATTCTTTTCTTTTTTTTCTTCCTTTCTTTCCTTCCTTCTTTCTTTTCTTGTTTACTTGGGATCATTGGCGTGTGTTTGTTGGTTCTGGGGAAAAATTTATGATGAACTGAATTTGATTATATCAGAAAAATTTTAGATAATTATTTGAAGTAACTAAAGAGGGATTAAGGGATGGAATTTAGAATATAGATGGATATGATTTTTTCTTTGGAAAGGAAGAGGTGCACCTATTCCTCTGAGTTGAATGGAAGGAGGTAGGGGACATTGTCAATATAAACAAATTTGCTACTGATGGAACAGGATATTGATCATGTTTCCATTGATGTTCTTTATTTTTCTAGTGAAGTAAGAGATAACTCATCTTCTGAGACTAAGGAAGAAAGTGGAGGAATAGGAGACAGGAACAATATAATGAATGATAGAGAAAGATAACTAGAGACATGTAAAAAAAATTGCTCTGCAGCACCTGAAATCCAACTGGGGTTAGAAATTTGGAATTTAGAATTACATCAGTGATAGAGTTGTTTCAGCAAGAGTTGTCAGAAGACCATATGGAGAAACAGAGAAGACAAACATTTGAATCAATTTTGAGCTGGTATTTTTCAATATAAATAGGGTCAATTGAGCAATAAAGTTGTGATTATTGGCAAGTGAATCATGAATAAGTAAAGAAATTAGTTGTTGTAAATTAGAATAAAAAGAGTGAGCCAAGGAACTCAAGGCTTCAATGAGGTAAAAATAGCATTGTAGATTAACTAACAAAGAATAATAACAGACAATAAAAATTCAATAAGAGTTAGGAGTTATGACAACATTTAGAGTGTGGATCTGGATATAGGTGTCTTAAAGGGAGTGGAATTAAGTTTGAGATATGCATTAACCCATTCTTCATTGACAAGTACTTTGCCACTTAAAAATAATTCAGGAATAATACATAATTGGATTAGTGACATCAGCAAGATAGCAGAGTAAGAAACTCTGAACCCTCTCTCCCCTTGCAAATACAGATTCAGCAACAATTTGTGAAAAATCCAGGAACTAATAAAATGCCCTGCACCCCAGAAAAATGCAAAACCAGACTGACCAAACCCAGTAGAGAGGTTTGGGATACCCTCTACCAGAATTCTTACTGTTGACACAGCACCTTATGATCAAAAAGAAACTCCTAATTCTCAGTTTCTCCCAAGGGAGGAAGGAGTTGGTTTGTATATCCAAACCCCCAACTTTTCTGAGAGGGCTCTCCAGAGGACTGACTTCTATCTTGCCAGTCTTTGAGCTCAAGACCAGCACAGCCTATCTACCTAGGGAAGAAGGGAGGCAGTGACTTGGGCTAGTAAGCACCATAGAATAATGCCCCCCTGCTCATTACAGGGCAAGCAGACAAAACCCATAGCTGCCTGCTTCTCTCTGGGGAAAGAAATGTTGGAAGAGGACTCTAGAAGTTGTAGCCTGGCTTCTTGGTAACAGTTTTCTCCTGTATGAGGCCAGTCCATGAAGATTTGGAGAGGTGCCTGCTTTGTTTAACATATAGACATCAATGGAGAGAGTCAAAGAAAATCAAGAGTCAAGCAAAGATGTTCCAAAAAATAAAAATAAAAAGGAAAATAAATCTCCAGAAAATAAATCTCCATTCTAAAGAAATGGAGTAACACGATTTGCCTGAAAGAAAATTCAAAATAATTGTCATAAAGATGATCACTAGGGTCAAGAGAACAATGCATGAACAAAGTGAGAGATTCAACAAAGAGATAGAAAATATTAAAAAGTATGATACAGAAACCATGGAGGTAAAGAACATATTAATTGTACCAAAAAGAAAAAGAAAAAAAAGGCCATTTGACTTCTACAAGTCCTCTTCCAACATTTCTTTTCCCAGAAAGAAGTAGGCAGCTGTGGGTTGTGTCTGCTTGCCCAACATTACATTAGATCAAAGAGAAGAAAGGATCTGTGAACTCAAAGACAGATCATTGGAAATAATTAAGTCAGAGGATTAAAAAGAAAACAGAATATAAAAGAATGAAGAAAGCTTTAGGGTGTTTGTGGATACCATCAAGGGACCAATATATAAATTTTTGGATTCCCAGAAGAAGAGAGAGATAAAAGATCTGAAAATTTATTCAAGAAATAATGGCTGAAAACTTTCTAAATCTGGGGAAGGAAATGGACATCCAGATCCAAAAAGCTGAAAGAATGCCAATTAGAGAAATCCAAATAAATCCATATCAAGACACATTATAATCAGATCGTCAAAAGTCAAAGAAAATTTCGAAAGAAGCAAGAGAAACATGACTTGTCACCTCCAAGAAACCCCCTTTCCCATAAACAATCAGCACATTTTCAGCAGAAGCCCCCGTAGGCCAGAAGGGAGTGGGAAGATATATTCACAGTGCTGAAAGAAAATAAAAAAGCTACCTAGTAAAGCATACTCAGAAAATCTGTCATTCAAAATGAAGGGAGACAAAGATTTATCCAGAGAAAAGCTGAGAGAGTTCATCACTCTGCTTACAAGAAATGCTAAAGGGAGTCCTTCGGGTTGAAATGAAAGGATGCTAAACAAAATACAAAAGCATTTTGTTTAGTAGGAAACTATTTTATGTAATACATACTGTCATGGTGGTGGGCAAATCACTCCTAATTCTACTATAAAAGTTAAAAGTTAAAATAGAACTAAAAATAACATTAAAAGATAACACATTATGAATAGATGTAAACCATGACAACAATAATACAAAGTTCATGAAGGGGAGAGGTTAAAATGTAGATTTTATGTATGTGATTGAACTTAAGTTATTATCAGTTTAAAATTGACTATTACAACTATAAGATATTATGTGAACCCCAAGGTAACTACAAAATAATACTTATAGAAGATACACAAAAGGGAAAAAAAAGGTATTCAAACCGCATCAATAAAAAAAATCAACAAAACACAAAGGAAGACAGCAAGAGAGAAGACAGGTAAAAGACTCTAAGACCATCAGAAAACAATTAATAAAATGACACAAGTAATTTTTTCCTATTGATAATTTAAGTGTAAATGGATTAAAATGTCAGTAAAAAGACACAGAGTGGCTGAATGCATCTAAAAACAAAAACAAACAAACAAACAAACAAAAACTCAACTATATGCAGTCCAGAAGAAACTATTCAAAGATGTGGCAACTTCCTAAATGTATATGCACAGATCAATGTATAAAGAAAATGTAAGTGCACCTGGGTGGCTCAGTCGGTTAAGCGTCCGACTTCAGCTCAGGTCATGATCTCCGGTTTGTGAGTTCGAGCCCTGCGTCGGGCTCTGTGCTGACAGCTCAGAGCCTGGAGCCTGCTTCGGATTCTGTGTCTTGCTCTCTCTCTGCCCCTCCCCTGCTCACACTCTGTCTCTCTCTGTCTCAAAAATAAATAAAGCATTAAAAAAAATTTTTTTAAAGAAAATGTGGTCTATACATACAATGGAATATTTATTCAGCCTTAAAACAAGAAGGAAATTCTTTTCACTATGTGATAACCGTGAGATCATGACCTCAGCTGAAAGTAAGAGTTGGAGGCTTAACTAACTAAGCAACCCCCAAATTAAGTTTTTGTATAAAGAACATATAAATATATATATATATATATATATACACACACACACACATATATATATATTACACATACATATATATGTATTATATACATATACATACATATGCATATACATATATATGTAATATATATAAAATCTAAATATATATATTTTATATATATATATATATATATATATATATATATATATATATATATAAAATCTGCCTGGACTTTAATAAGATTTTTAATTTGAGATCAGAGCAAGAAGACAGGAATGTGTGATATAAATCATGCCACTCTAAACACAGCTATGACTCAAGCATTTTACTGGGATTATCCCTATCTATATGTCTCATAAATAATTATTTAGAGAGACATATATGAGATTTTGAATCACACCCATGTCCCCTATTCCAATTTAGCAATCTTTTAACTGAATAGCCAGTTAGGTGGAGGTCAAATTATCTTAATTATGGATTAAACAGAATTTGAGAATATAGCCTGGGTGCATAGTCAGATTGGCTCCTAATACCTTCACCACTGTATTGAATTTATCACCAGTGCTGTAGGCTGCTACCTTAATATCAACCTATTGAGGGCTGAGCCTGCCATGATAAACTTCACTTTTGAAGGGTAGGTAAAGTAAGGATGTAGAAAGTCATGGGTACTCAGCATCTTTCCTCTATTTACTAATCAAATAGTCATTCTTGCTCTCTTGGGGAGGACAGACTGAGCACACAAAGATAGTTAGAAAACCACTTTTCCTAACTCTGTGCTTCAGAAGGAGCAGGTATTCCTGTGTCTTGACCATAGAAAAAGTAGTAGGGGGAGAGAGAAAATGGTTCTAATTAATATGCACTCAATCATATAAATATATGATCGATGTAGTGAATCCTTTCTAAGTAGTGAAAACTTTGAGGGTAAACATTACGTTTTCAGGTGATAGCACAAAAATTAATGCCTCAGAAAACACTCATTCAGAGTGCATTTAATCAATGAGTAAAGGGAATAACAAAGGGCAAAACAACACAGATACAGGATAATATTAGACATATGAGAAACATGTTAACATTTGAACATACTAACATACTGTTAGAATTGTGTTAATAGGAATAAGATCTGTGAAATTAATATATTGAGAATTCTTACAACTCATCTTAAGTAACATATTAATTTTTGACAAATAGGTATAAAGCAAGACATAAAAAAAAAGTGGGAGGTTTCCATAGATCAAGCACAAAAAATAGGAATAGGATAAAATGTATGCAATGTTGAGCAGTAGAAAGAACACACATGTGCTTTGAAACACAGATCTGGGTTGAAATATTAGTCCTATGATGTATTCGTTACAGGGCTTCAGCCATGCCAGCTGACCTCCTAGTCTATTTGCCTTGTCTGTGAAATGAGAGCAGCTTCATATGGGTGTTATGATAGAATACATCACATCATGTCTGGCCTATGGTAACCTCTCAAACTCGCAGAGTTTCCTCGCTCCCTGGGAAACATATTATTAAAAAATAAAGCCTGAAAGAAATGAATTAATTTGTTTTGAATGAAAAGAGGTGACTTAGCCTGCCTTTCTTTCCAGTAAACAGTCTCTTAATACCCTGAATACTCTTAAGACCCTGAAGAATCTGAGCTGGAAGAAGTAGATTCAGAATGCGTCAATTTTCTCCACGACTTCCTAGGGAATAGAATACTGGAATAGGAACCTAATGCCTAGAGTGTCCAAATGAGGATATTATACAAAATAGTCATAAATATGTATTCAAAGAATTTGAGAATAGCCCAGCCTAATCTTTTCTGCAAGAATTTTATCTTTTTAATTTATTTATTTTTGAGACAGAGAGTGTAAGCAGGGGAGGGGCAGAGGGAGAGGAAGAGAGAATCCTAGGCAGGCTCCACACTGTCAGTGCAGAGCCCGATGTGGGGCTCAATCCCACACACTGTGAGAACATGGCCTGAGCCAAGATCAAGAGTCAGATGCTTAACCAACTGAGCTACCAGGCCCCCCTCTTCTGCAAGAATTTTAATGACACATGTGTCTTCCATGGCTTTACAAACTATGATGCAGTTCATTTATCTTGAAACTGAATTGCCTCAAATATTTTCTCAAATATATTTGTCAATTTATTGTATCATACATATACATTTCTAATAGATATTTATTTTTCTAGCTTTTACAACTGGGACAGTCATATTGCTGTTTGGAATTCAACTCCCAATTATCAAGTGATTGCTGATAATCTAGAAGGCTTACTTTTCAAATACAAAAGAGACAGAAAAATTCTCAATGTGGATCCAAAGGTAAGACTGCTTTTACATTTATATATCTCTCCAAATTTTGTTGCATTTCTTCCATTATTAAAAAATCTATTAAATATTTGACATTCTTCAGTATTTGAATCTAGAAATAAAAGACTATGTTGAAATGTAGAGCATGCATTATTCTTAAAGAAAAAAACCTTCAAATTTAACAAATTTTTGAAAATCAATAAGGAAGAGTTTGAGAGAATTTAAATAGAACTCACAAGTGAGAATGCTTCTTTGTGCCTACCAGCAAAATTAGATCAGGGAGCCAGTGAGCAATGCATTTGTGTGCTCTGATCCTGGGGATGTCTAGTACTTTTTGCTCTAAGTGGATAGATGAATCATTTACAGAAGGGAGACTCTCACCTCACAAATGTTCCCAGAATTTTAACGTCCCTTTTTGTATGTGACTAACACTGAAAACAGTATTGCCCTTAGTGTATTTCTAAGTGGTAACTTAGAAAATATATTTTATTTGAATATTTTAAAGACATGTCCCATGGTATTTTGAATTTGTTCAAGGACAAATATTTATATATTTTCAAAGACTGTTTGCATCATGACTTTTAATCATGGCTTGTCATATGTTTGGAGGTGAAGGTTAAAACTTAAAGTCATTTGTGCTTGAGTTGCTTAGGCATCTTATTTGTAACTTCTGGAAAACATGTTATTCACATGACAGCATCAGTCTAAAATCCAAGTCAAGAAAAATAATCCTTATAGTGAAAGAAATAGGAATTGTATGATATGCCTAGGATAAGGGCAAGGATGGACCAAAGGAAAGTGGGAGTCTGGTTCTAAAAACTTTTCCAAGACTTCTTAGAAATTTAAAATTGAAAAAACAAAATGATTTTTGTTTCATATCTACTTAGTGTAATTTCTTGCTCATAAATATTGCCCAATAACTCAAAGAATGTTAAAAAAATTGCTCAAAAAATGAATAAATGAAATTTTGTAGTAAGAAATGGATTGTTGTCTGCAATCAGATATAGCTCCAAATAACAGAAACCCCAACACAGTGACTTAAACAGAATAGAAGCTTCTTTCTCTCTTAAGTGTGAGTCTAGATAGTGTGACTCCAAATCTAAAATGGCAGCTCCACAGTCTATAGGCAAAGTGGACCTCATCCTCATGGGCCAAAACAGAAATCCAGCCAAAACAACCACATCCCAGACAGAATTCATGGAAGGAGTTTAAAGGTACAAAGGACATCCCCCCTTCCCCCCCACCCCCGCAGTACCTTTTAAGGAAGTTTTCCAAAAGCTACTTCACAAAGGGTCACTTATGTTCCATGGCAAGAGCTTAGTCACATGGCCATATCTATCTGCATGGAAGGCTGGGATATGGAATCTTTATTTGGGTGGTCAAACACTTAGCTGAAATCAGAAGTTCTGGAAAAGGGAGAAAAGAGGTTTGGGTAGACAGCTAGCATTTCTGACACAACACTATCTCCTTCAAGAGAACACTTCTCTTGTGGTGCCTGGCTGTCTCAATAGGAGGAGCATAAAACATTTGATCTTCGGGTTGTGAGTTCAGACCCCACATGGGATGTAGGGATTACTTAAATAAATAAAAGTAAAAAAAAAAAGAACACTACTCCTTTTTTTCTTTTCCCCTTTGGTCTCAGGTTTCTCATTAGTAAAATGAAGAACTGAACTTGAAAATCATTGGGGCCATATTTAGTATGAATTTATGAATACCAACACATCTTCTCTCTAGTGGTGCCCCTTTCCTTATCACAAATGAGTGTCAAAATTGAGGCAAAGTACAGGAAACTTAATAAATTACATCTGCAGAGACTTTGAGAGGGCTAAAGATATAAAATTATTAACAGCTTCATTAAGATGTGTGAAGTAAATTTTTGAATCAGTTTTGAATGATATCACACTTAAACTACTTTAAGCTTTAAGGCTCTGTTTTAACTAACAGCATATATATACTTCAAGAATGTATGTCATGAATTATAGTTTTTATAGTCTTTGTGGAATCATTATTGAATACAAATTGTTATTTGAACATGGTTTAAATAATTTAAAACACTCATTTCCTAAATAATTAATCATGATACTTCAAAGATTTAGTCAGCAATACATGAAATACAACATTTTCCTCTTTGGGGGAGGAAGGTTTTGATTATAATTTGACTATAATTCAAAAGATTCATGATGAGTCTGAAGGAAAGGTATTTCCAAATCCTGGAGAAAGAACAAGGGTTTAGTTAATTAGTGATGAGAAGAAGGAATTACTAAGAGAATTAATTATAAAAAAATTATTGGTGGGACACCTGATAATATTTAGATACTTATATGTATTTAATTTTTATATTGATTTTATCTCTTTGAAGATAAAACTAATAGATGACCTAATGGAAAAGAATGCTGGTTTCAGCATCAATAAGCAAAATTCTATGCCTTACTTTACTGTTAACTGACTGACCTTGAGAAATTCACTTAACTTCTCAGGGTTTTCTAGTTCATAATGGAAGATGTGAGTGTTGTTGTTGCTCTTCCCTGATTTCTAGGGTCCCTCTACAGCCCCAGTTCTTGGAGATTCTGACTCCACTGGTCCCAGACATACATATTTTCACAGGCAGCCAGTGAAATTCTGCTACAGATGATCTATGAACCACAATTTGAGAAAAGCTTCTCCATAAAAAGACAATAATCTCAAGAGATCTAGCACCCTTGTTTTCAAACATAAGCGTTCTCAAATATATTTTGATTTTTATGGATTAGATATGAAATTATCATGTACCTCTCCTACGTGCACCCATACAGTATCTGTTGTAGACACGCCTACAGGAGAATCAAAAAATAAGTTGTCAAGTTTTTTAAATTACAAATGCACAATGATAAGATACATTTTTATACTCAACATTGTTATGAATAATTTTATTTGAAATTCTTGCTAAAATAAACACCATAACTTATAACTCCAAAATGTACTCTAAAATATTGTAAGAACAATACAACTCAACTCTCCTTTTCCTTTCCTTCAGATGATCTCTTTGCAATATTTTATGCTTAAAATTTTTAAAGGTCAAGATAAATGAAAGGTGGAAATTGTGATAAACAGGATGTCTTTGCACAAGACAGATGTACACTCATTAATTCTGAAAAGTGGTTCCCACGAAACATAGTTGTTTGTGAACGGTAACAGTGGAAAAAAGAAAATTGTGCAGATCTTAGAACAAGTAATATGAGTTCATTGGTTAAGAAATTCCAAATGCAATAAGAGTTTGGTTGCATTGAAAACAGGACCACTGGCTTTAACTTCCCTGCAGCTGTATAACATCTGGAACAAATAAAGTTAGTTTCTATTTTTGAATGAAGAATGCTTGTCTGAGTGATTCACACCCACCAAAATGTTTCCAGTGTATTATCTTTAGAAGGATTGAGTGGAAGCACTTTGCACTCACTCCCTACATTATCTGGACAAATGAAAAAAAATAGGCATTTTTCTTTTCCTTTTAGGAAGCATCAACCATGGGAGAGTTTCCTTGAGTCTTAGAATAACCTAGGTGGTCTAAAGCCTTCCTGATCTACTAATTGGAGAGACAGATTGTATAAAACAATTAAAAATAAGAAAAATCTTCCTTGGGGTGCCTGGGTGGCTCAGTAGGTTGAGCTTCCGACTTCGGCTCAGGTCATGATCTCACGGTCTGTGAGTTCGAGCCCAGCGTCGGGCTCTGTGCTGACAGCTCAGAGCCCGGATCCTGCTTCGGATTCTGTGTCTCCCTCTCTCTCTGCCCCTCCCCCGTTCATGCTCTGTCTCTCTCTGTCTCAAAAATAAATATTTAAAAAAAAAAAGAAAAGAAAAATCTTCCTTAATGTCACCAGCTTTTCTCCTCTCCCCTCTTCCATTCACTAAATGTGAGAGCCCATCACCTGGAAAAATGCCTGGTTAATAGACACTTAATAAGTATTCATGGAATAAATGGTTGAATGATTCCCTCAAACACACAAAAATAATCCTACGCTAATTAAAAGTTGGGAAGCAGATTCTCTCTCTGATACTTCAGATAGCAATGATAGCCAGAATGGGAATAGCCACCTCGTTCTATGTTAATCCAAATAAGCTGGGAAAACACAACTGCAGGAGTTTGTCAGCAGAAACAGTTCTTGCAACCGTAGTTTTAGGTTTTGTAAAGGTTATACAGAAATTTTAATTTTGGTATGTGTTTTCAAGTTTTCTTGTGCAAACCCAGGAATATATAATTTAAACTATCTCAAATTAAGACTGTTGAATTAGAACATGCTTTTAATTTATGAGTAAATTGCCTCAAACATGTTTAATTACTTACTCAAAGTCACATAGTTCATTATTAGCAGAAACTAGTAATGGAGCTTAAATGTAAATATTATGAGACACCATAGGGGATCTAAAGATGAGCAAGAGTTCAACCCTTGCCCTTTATTAAGCTTATAACATTTTTAGGGAAACAGACATATGAAAAATAATACATGCTTTTAAAAAATATAAGCATAAGGCAGAAAGTGATATCTTGCAAAAAGAGGAATACTCTGGGAATTCTACGGAAGAAGAGATGATTATTGATCCGGGGTAGGAGCCGGTTAGAGAGGGCATGATAGAGGACAGGGTTGGGGATGGTTAGATGATAATAGAGGAGGTAATCTTTTAATTGGACTTGAAGAATGATTAGGAGTTGAACTCATAGAGATGGTGAGGCAGGCAATACCAGGAGTGACCCCAGTTAGCAAAGATAAGGTTGACAGAGGAAAACCTCACTGGTTCGATTTGGCTGATGTATTGGCTTGAAGAAGGATTGTCATGGGAATGAAGCATAGAAAGACTTGAATGCAGTGCTGATGAGAATCTCAGACTGGACTTGGTAGGAAATGAGGATACATCAAAGCTCTTATAGGAAAATAACAGGATGAAAGTTATGTTTTAAAGGGAGGAGAGGGTGTACACTAGGACAGACTAAGGAGGACAAACTAAAGAAGGTGCCAGCATAACAACAATCCAGGTGAAAGCCAAGAGGCCTAGAGTAGGGGTCCTGCTGTGGTTAGTAAGTTTCTGAGTTGAAGTTTTTAATATTGCAACTACCTGATCATTCAGGCAAAGAAAAAACTTAGAGAATGCATATGTTTGGAAAAAGTAGTTGAGAAGTCTCACTTCACCCCAACCTTCAGGAAAGAGAGAGAATATGAGCTAGTGCTGGACAAGTATAGAGAAAAATGTGAGCTTAATGAACATTGGTAAGTCTGTTGTCTTTTCAATTTTCCTTCCATCCTCCTTTTTTTAAATATATTTATTAATTTTGAGAGAAGAGAATGTGCAGGGGAGGGGCAGAGAAAAGAAGAGAGAGAGAATCCCAAGCAAGCTCTGTGCTGTCAGCACAGAGCCTGATGCAGGGCTTGACCTCACAAAATACGAGACCATGACCTGAGCCAAAATCAAGAATCAGATGCTTATGCAACTGAGCCACCCAGGCATCCCTTCCATTCATCCTCCTTTTCCTAATCTTATGTTTACTGAGTAACTGCTGGGCACTGTAAGATTCAAAAATGAATCAGAAAGGTGGGTTTCTTGCCCTTAAAAAGCTTACAGGTTCATTGATGGGTAGGTGGGAAAATATAATATGCACAGAAATGGCAACCTAACAAATGAGCTGAGAGGGACAGAAAAAGTTCTAAGGAGTTGAGAAGAGGCACAATTTACTTTCGCTCTAAGGCATTCAAGAATGAGTTAATGAAAGAGATAGCATCTGAAATGGATCTTAAGGGATAGGTATGGTGAGGACGTGAGGATTGGAATAGAAGGGATATTCTAATAGGAGGGAGCCTCATATACATGGGTGGGGAAGGACCAGGCATGGGCTGCATGAGAAGGGAGAGGAGCCCCTTTGGGTTAAAGAGGAGTTGTGAGCATGCACCAGCTGTCAGAATCACCAAGGAAATTTTAGAATACATAACATCTGATCTCACCTCCAAAGATTCTAATTTAACTGGTCCAAGTGGAAGGCTTGGGCATCTCTACCTTTCAGAAGCTCCCCAGATGATTCTAATGTGCAACCAGGGTTGAGATCAAGGTGCAGGAAGGAGAGTAATAGCAGAGAAAATCTGAGAGAAAATGGAACTCTAAGTAGAAGCCAAATCCAATAGGGTTTTTTTTTGGGGGGGGGGATTGTTGTTTGTTTGTTTGTTTGTCATTTTACACGGTTCAGTGAGAATCTGTACCATTTGAGTCATGACTTAGAATCAGAATTTCTGAGTATGAAAATGATTAAACAATTTTTAAAGGAGGGGATGTTATTCTTCTGCGGGCTAAATTCCCTTGGTGTGCAAAACAAAATCAGTATGAAAAATATGAAATTTCATAGGACAGAGTCTCCTTTAATTATTTTTGTTTAATGTCTAATAAAGTACACTTGAGTGTAGTCACTTGATAAATGGCTGGTAAACAATCAAACAAACAAAAAACATGTTAAGATATCTTAGAAATGTGTGGCTTCTATTTGATGTAGGATATTGGCAAAACAAAAGACATTGTTATAGAATAAACCTTTCTGGATCCATCCTGAGTGTCACAGAACTTGAAAGGCACGTGCAATGCAGACTGTACATTGACTTAGCAGAATGTATTTATTTTCTCTTTATACATCAATACTCCTCACTGTACAACAGGACACCCCTAATCCAGACCTGTCCTTTTGAAAACTGTAATTGCTCAAACATAAAATGTGATAATAAATGCAAACTATTATCGTAAGTGCTCCTCATCAGTGTCCAACCCACGATGGCTTCATTAGGAGCGATTTCTGTCACTTCATTAAAGGATTTCCCCTTTCCCTCTCCGCACACTGACCAATTAGAGCCCTAGACTCCACCCCAAATGATTCAAACTGAACTGATCTGTGGGAAGGTTCAGGAATCCGTACTTTTAAATGTTTCCTCAGGTGATCCTACAGATTAGCTGGATTCCATATCCATTGTTCTTTTATTAGTAAATTAGTAATACTTTGTGAGCTGTTGGTTTCACCTTACTGTATGCCCCTAAAGTAATCAAACTTTGCTCCTCTAAAACAAGTTTTAATTCAACAGTCTTAATTTTAAGTAGCCCAAATTACACATTCCTGAGACTGCAGACTAGAAAGTATAGACCATATACCAAAGACTTCTGGATAACCTCCATGGTAATATGACTGACCACACTAGATGCTTCCATGGATAAACTGCTGCCATCACTAGCTCACCAAGAATCACTTTGTCAGGTAGGTTTGTTCAGAAACTCAAATGAATCAATATATGCTACAGAAACTCATAAAGCATAAACTGAAACATGGGGCAGGAACATTTCTGGTCACTTTACCGTTGTATCTCCAGTGCTAGCATATGGTAGATGCTCAGTAAACATCTGTGGAATGAATAAATTGAATATTAAATATTTGCTAAAGAAATGAATAGTAGGGCCAAAAATAATCCTGGAAACTTTTGAGGTTAACTTTAAAATATTTTAGGATCTTAGGCACTAGAAACATATGTAGAGCTAATCTGCTATTTTTAGCAATTACCAGAGTAATTGACTCTGGTGCTTTTCCCTCCTTGGTAGGTGAATTAAACCTGGGGGCTCTTCGCTGAACTTTGGAGTGGTGACATTGGGCGTCAGGGCAGTGGTGATATGTTACGTCCATGGGTGAACGAGAAAAATATTTTTATTATTTTTATTATTTTTTTAAAGTAAATGTATGGTCATCATGGTATGTTAATTCAGATTAAAAAAGACATTCTCTTTCTTTTTCTATGAGCAAAATAATATCTATATGAACAAAGTTTAAGATTAAAAATAACTCCTACCAATAAAAACATATTTTTGTTTGGTCAATCTAGAGGAAGATTATAGTGGTATTTTATCACAGCTCTGCTCTGTTCTGTTCCTCCCAGCAACACCCACCCAAGTATTTGCTGCTGTTAGTAAGAAAGGTGTTAATTGCCTCCTTAATGCTCCCTCCCAGTTCACTGACTGCATTAAAATGAGAGGGAGCCTGTCACAGGATTGAAATTCTTCCTCTCAAAATGGAGGCCCATAACATTTCTACAGGCTGTCCGCAGATGATTCGAAGTTAATCTCTTGAGGCTCCACCCTCCTAGTGAAGGTTCGCAATTTTACAATCTGTCTTTTTACAGAGTTCAGATATATTTCCTGTTGGATATTTAGGGAAAACAAACAAACAAACAACCCATACTGAATAGAATATGTTTAAGCAAAGGTATGGTTTCCTCAAAGTCTCCAACAGTGTTCCCTCAAACCCCACGCAAACTTGAATTAATAGAGCAAGGGACACTGAATTACCAACACCACTCTTCTGGCTCCTAGATTTTCCTCCGGGGCCTCTTGTAAATGTTCCTTTTTAACTGTGGCACAGGCACAGTTATTAAGTAAAGCTGAGGCCTTGCCAACTTTCTGGTTTTGCTGCCCAAATTACTGAATGTTTGGTTGATTATAGCCCTAAAACACCCACATACTAAGAAGCTTTTAAACATTTTCTCCCCTGGGCAATCACCTGGTATACCTGAACTGAAAGTCTACCACATATAAATTAAGTATTTACTCAACAAACTGCTGCTAAAATCAATGGCCTTGAGGAATACATTAAAAATTACATAACAGAGCTTAGCTTTTATGAATTAGAACTCCTAAAACTTAAATGCTATGCCCTCCTCTTGACCTGAAAAACTGATTTTAATTTTATATGCAGTATTACAGAACAACCCCCAGAGATAAGCACATTGTTGTTAAGTGTCCAATGTATGAACTCATATATGAAGTGTGGGACAAGAAAGGTGAGCTGGAGGAAAGAAAAAGGTTAAATATAAAATTTTGAATTATTGTTTGTATATTAGTGCTTAGTAATAAGAGTATAAATGATAACACTTCCAAGTTGAATATCTTCAGTGAAAAGAACATATCCCAATAAAACATACATGACAAAGAAAAAAATGCTGCTTTAAGCTTCGAACTAGAATGGCAGCCTAATCAAACATTATACCAAAGGTATAAGACCAACAAGGAAGTGAGAAAGGAGAAATTTGAACGAGAGGTTTAGTCCCAATTCACGCTCACTTTTTTGCAAAATTTATTGTCACAAATTAGAATGAGAAGCCTTAGAAAGAGTGGAAGGTTAGGTTCCTGGCTGAATGAAATGAATAAATAAGAACAAAAGAATTGTGTCCTCCATGATTTCAAAGACCTGATAGTTAATGACAAAGAAACAGACACCAGAAAACCCATGAGTCAGGCATGGAGTCATTGCAGGTGCAAAACCACAGTTAAGGGATTATTTCTAATTCAAAGGGAGCATGATTTCTTCTGGGTCTCAACAGTTGAACCAGTCGTCAACTCCCACGGCTCCTTCTTAACCATTCTCCACCCCAGCAGATGCTTAGAGTTTCTGAGGCACTGAAATCCCAAAGCAGAGTAAGGGATGTCGAAGTTTATTGGAACATGGAACACATAGCATGAACAGTGATCAAGGCCATTGGCAAGAGTGGAAAATATCTTGACAACTTCTCAATTGTTTTTGCTGGCTGGGATATCTCAGTGTAAAACACAATCAAACAAATGGTAGCCCCAACTTGGTACCCCAGAAAACTACCTTACGAGCACATGACACTGCTCCAGAGGATAGGTTCTTAATCTTTTGGGAAATACAACTTATTTCAAAAGTCTGACAAATTTCATGTATTTGGCTAAAAAAACAAACACAAACAAACAAAAAAACACATATGGTCATACACACCAAGTAGCATAATAATAGTTTAGGATATTGAAATCATAAATCTTTTAATGAATTCCACTTAAAAATTGAAGACCTGAGGACTCTCCAAAATACATGGAAGCAGTTGGAAGGGGCTGGTAGAACAAGAGGAGGAGTAGGAAAGGGACAGGAATAACTACCAGGACTCAAGCAGGGAAAGGCCCTTTGAGAGGGGCCTAAATAGGGAAAATGAGTAAGACTTAAATAGGTCTTATCAGTTTTGTGATTAGGGCAAATTGCTCAATCTCTCTGAGCACTTTTCTACCTCTATTTTCTCATCTGTAAAATCCATAAAAACAACCGTTTCACAAAGGGTTGTTGTGGAGATTAAATAAGAAAATGTGTTTAATGTGCCAATGAATAAGGTGTTCAGTGAATGAATATTGCTTCCTTGTGTATCAACTTAGAAACAGTGGACGTCCTAAAAGAATATCATTTTTCCCTGCAATAGTTCAAAGCTGGAAATAATCTATATGCCCATGACTGGGCAATGGTTACATAAATTATGGTACATCAGCTCAGTGAAATAATATACCTGAGTCTTAAAAAAGAATAAAGCTGTATTTAGTGAGGTTGAGGTCCTAGTATGAGTAAATGTTCAAGATACATTAAGTGAAAAAACAAGCTGTAAACCAATGTAAATAATATTCTCTCCTATGAAGTAGTCATAATTTACATAGGAATTTCTCATTTATGGACATTTAGGTTGGTTTCTGTTTTTCTCTCCAAGTTTAAATAACAACTGTCTATTACTAAGTTTCTGATTTAATCTTTAAGATGGATTCTTAACTTGGAAAATGTTTCATGAAAAGATAGATACATATATAGTAAAGCCTTATAGAGATACTGGCAAACTACTTTGCATGAGTCAATATCAGTTTACTAAACTATTGAAGGCTGACCATTCACCATGCCCTATTTATTCTGCATACTTTTTAAGCTTGTTGATTTTATAGTTCACCTTTATTTGGAGTCATTTTCATTTTCTTTTTTATTGTTATTAGGGATGAACATTTTCATATGCATGTTAGCACATTATATTTCTTCTGTAATTGTTATTGTCCTCTACACACTTTTATATAGAGTTTTAGTAAGGTTTTTTTTTTAATCGAATTTTAAGTATTCTATATATAAAAGGTAGTAAACCTTTGGCTATCATACTTTTTAGTGACATATTATATTTTAGCTATCTATTTTTTAACTTAATGGTTTTTTTTTACTTTAAACTTTATAAACTTTTTTTTACTTTTTTTAATAAAGTTTTTTTACTTTTTTATAAAGTTTTTTATAAACTTTACTTTTAACTTTTTTTTTTTTACTTTAAACTTTATAGTTCAAACCATTAATTTCCCTCTCTGATTTCTTCTGCGTTTCTATATTTAAAAAGATTTCTACATAAGACTGAAACAAATATTGACCTATATTTCCTTCTAGATTAGTTTATGGTTTCCTTGATATGTTGTTTAAATCTGTAATTTTTCTAGGATTTTATGAAGTAATATTGGAATCTTTTTACTTTGTTCCATCAAGTATTATTTCTCAGTAATTTATACCTATTGATCTTATCCCAATAACTTGTTTTACTTCTATTTTATATTTGGCTAGGAGTCCCATCTCTCTTGGGAACTAGTAATGACCTTCAAGTAGAAGTCTTTTAGCAGCTCCTTAAAGTGCTGTGAATTTGAAATCAGAGTTTTTCCTAAGTACTGAATTTTCTCAACCAATGGCATCATTTATTGTTGTTGTATATGTAAAATTGTTTTTAGAACTCTTATTATGTGTTGTTAAGGAATAATTTTTAAAAGAAGGTAGAATCGTGATTCTCATATAGACATAAAATAAACATGTGTCAAAGATTTTTAACTCATTAATTAATGGCGACCAGTAAAATGTTATGATTGGTGTGAAGAAGAATTCAAAGGGCAGTGATGTGAAAAGGGAATAAGAAATTCTGAAATGAATTTACAAATAGACACAAAACTGGCCTGTCAACATCAATGCAAAAATCAGGTGCATTCTAAGGAACACTACTTTGCATTTATATGGACATGAATTATTTGCATTATTATCAGATTTCTACAACTTACAGGTTTGTAATACCAGTTAAAGATGAGAAAACCTACATGAGTGAGTAGTCATGATAGCTGCTATTTGTTTTTTTCCCATTTCGGAGTCTCTCTCAATTTTTTTCTGACAGTCTCCTTTCCTCTTTTTAGCATAATAAATTCAAAGAATGATTATTCTTATAAAATAAGACTGGTGCCATTAGATTTGCCTGGTTGTTTACATAAATGCAGTGAAAGTGTTATTTTACCATATAGGACACCTTAAGTTTCCTTTGTAAACTCTAAAACCATACAACTTTGAACAAATACTAAATTAAATTGTGTCTGGAAATTTTCATAAGGAATCTCAAATTGGGTTTTTAAAACCCTCTATTATTTGTTGACCTGAGGCTAGGAAACCAAGCCCAAGAAATGCTCTCCACCGTATTTCACCTGAAATACCTATAAATTTGGGTAAATTCCTATTTTCTCAAGGTCCCCCAAATATACTAAGGTTACATCTATTTAATATATAATATTCTTAGACTTTCTAAGCCAAGAAGTAGGCCAGGGCTTTGTAGGCATTGCTTCCATAAGTGAAGTCAAACTTAATCCCTGAAGAATGGCTGTTCCTACCTGATTAAGTGAGCATTATTTTCAAATGCGACATTGCGAGCAAAACCTTGGTTTTTCCATTTGTATAATTACACCCTGATTAAAAAAAAAAAAATTAACAGCTTCTAATGGAACCTATGCAAATAACTAAATGGTCATGGAAAGTAAGTATAAAGTAGGTGTAAAGTTTCGTTTAATTTTTTCTATACTTAGAATCCAATGATGGGAAAGCAAAAATTAGAAAAAAAAATTGTCAGAGGATATTTGGACATTTATTAAGATAGGATCATATAATACAGAGTTATATATTTAATTAAATAAACATTTAAAATAATAAAACATTTTAAATAAATATGGACATTAAAATGATTGTAAAGACCTTATTTTTTATAAGTGAGGAATTTTTGTTCTTTGCTCTTTTCTTTCTTTTTCTTAATCAAGAATGTAATAAATTCAATATAAAGCACAGGAAAATATTCTTATAAGATGCAGAATATTTGCTATCTAGAGATTACACAGAAGGTCAAAAAGAAAAAAAAAAATCTTTTGTATAGTAGGCAAAGGAATGAACCAGTAAATAAAGAAAGCAAGCCCACCAAGATAAGGCAAGCATTACTAAAATTTTAGTACATTTCATCACTTCTTTACAAACTCAAGGACTATAAACCAAGGCAAGTAAATTTTATCTCCAAATTTTCCCTTTATTTTGATTTTTCTATCAAAGCAATTCTCAGTGTATCCAGTAGTTCAAAATAATTTTTATATTAATATTAAGATGTTATTTCTGTTAACATTTTAATTCACATTCATCATTGCTCTCATCAAGTGAATCAGTAAGTATTTTAAAATTTCTCAATTTCAACTTCCAATATGTTGGTTATAACCCACATAAAAGTTCTTTGGAGTCCCCAGTAAGTCTCAAGATTGTATAGGGGTTCTGAAAAGGAGCAAAAGAAAAAAAAAATAAGGCCTGAAAAACACTACTGTATATATTTATACAGTGTATAAGTATATATAAAACCACTACTTTAAAACCTCCTCTATAAGACAAAACTACTTTCTCTTTGGAATACAAAAGCCCATAAACAGTGGTATTAGTCTGTCCCTATTACTTAGTGTAAACTCAGTCATTCATATTAATTGAAACTTAACCAAAGTAACTTCTATTTCTTCTGTTATTCCTATCAGCTTTATTTGTTGGGTTTTTTTTTTGAAAGGAAATAATAAAATTATATATTTGTCAATGGCAATATTGTGTGTGTAGAACATCTTTTTTTAATTTAAATTCAAGTTAGTTAATATATAGTGTAAAGTAACTTCTATTTCATAGAAAAAACTAGAGGCAGAAAGTTAACAATGATCTCTCTTCCAAAAGCATTTTAACAGAAAGCCAAGTTTATGTTGCAACTTTCTTCAGCCACATACATACCTTTTTAAAGAGACAAAATGGGAATGTTTCATGAGATATAAGCAAAAGTATATAAATTTAAAATGATGCCTAATAATTAGGCATTAAATGATCAGTATTCTATCTTAGAAATTATCTAGATATCAAATGAATATTCATTATATAATTCAACTTGATAGCAGGCCAAGGTTTTATGTTATCTATAAAGATCTTGGGAATTAATTTCTAGTTGACATACTAAAAATAAAACCTAATTACCATTGAAATAAAGTTATCAGAATAATGATTTGATTTTGTTGAATACAAATTTACATTTTTCATTATCTTAAATATTGTGTAGGAATAATGTTAGCTTATTTGATCAGTATACCTGAATAAATTTAAGAAAAGCAAACCCAAGCAGAATAGAATGTAAGCTTATATTACACCCAACACTGATAAATCAGACTATAAGATTTTTTTTATACCAAAATCATTAGACTCGTCTAATTTGCCAAAAATTTACCTTAACTGCATGAACTTAAATGTCTGAAATATTTCTGAGTTTCTATAAGAATAACCTTTTACATATAGCATATATCAAGTATCAAAACTTTGATTTCCTCATTTTCCTGGAATTTTAACATTTAGCCACAGGCCAAAAGTAAACAAAGAAATTATCAGTCCATATATCAAAAAGTTGTTTCCTTTCCTGATAAGCACCAGATTCTTAATTTGAGCTCAAAATACACAAGTAGACAAATAAAATAAAATACTAATAAATCAGATTCTCTGTTGTCTTACATCCAAGAAAGAATAAATCTCTATAATCTATTACTCCATTTACAGAGATCACAAAATTTTGGCCACAAATCCCAATTCTGAATCACTACTGTCACCAGTAGGGAATAATTTATTGATTGTAAAAGTTCCAAAAACAAAAACAAAACACAAAAGTAGTAAAATGGAAAATATGTAAAGAAATAGAGGATCAGCAAAGTGAAAGTTCTGTTACAACAGAGAATTTACCTCTTGGAGCCAAGAAATGCCCTGACTTATGTCATGCATGAGGTACAGCACTCCTCCAACAATACAGGTTCCTCAGCCATCAGGTGAATCCACTGGGCATTGTAGTTTCCGAAATAATTTTTCTTAAAAGGATATAACTCTCATGTAAAAATGATATGACTCTCATACAGATATGAAATGAATATGCCAACTATTTTATTTAATTTACTAATTACAGAGGGAACCAGTAGGAAGTTGCAAGCAATTCAGAGGAGAATTCTAAGAGCAAAACATATATAGGGAATAAGAAAAACTGAAGTTAATTTACAAATAGATGCAAAATAGGACTGAATGCAGGGGACTACTTAATTGAATTCTACTGGGTACAATTAATTTGCATCTTTTTAGACAAGAATATTTTGCATTATATCAAGTTTTCCACATCTTAAAGAGTTGTAAAATAACACAAAAAATAATGAAAGGCAGAAAAAACTTGGCTGGGTGAGTCACTCAGGACACCCACTATTTTTATTTGCCCATTTCAGTCTTTACAGTTTTGCTGACTCTACTTAATAAGAGATGGGTCCAATATATTTTTTCTCTAGCATAAGAAATTAGTACCACAAGAACAAGGCAGGACCAAAACTTTCCTCCAGTCCCACATCTAAATGTCTTATCATCTCTTCCTATAAGAAGAAAGAGCAAGTAACTTCATTCTTTTGTGCATTGAATAATATTTGCTAATTGTAGATATTACCAACTCTTTCAGAATCTCTCTCTACTCTCTTATCAATACCACATAGTGAATACTCGTTCCCACAGGAGCCCTGTAGAAGCCTGACTATCAGACTATCCTGAATAAGGTAAAAGGAGCAAATCTTTTTTCACAGATTATAATTTGAAGGTGGGGAAAAGCAGTTCAGATAGTTTTTAAAACAGAGCAGAAGCTTTTCATTAAACCCACTATGGTCAGGTACTTCCACTAGTCTGAATCAATTCCAAACTTGAGTTCATTTTTTATTGGATAATTTTTGAAATTAGGATAGAATTCTTTTAGTTTTATTAACTTGTGATCACATGCGTTTACAAAGTCCTTCACTGGAAATTCTACAGAGTTAGTGACCCTTGGGGTTTAGTAGAGTCTAGACAAGCATGAGCCTTGGAGACTGTTTTGACCCTAGATATTTTCAGCAATGTCACAGCCCAGGGACTTAAAGCTTCTGATTGGAATTATCACTACTCTCAAGAAAAAGAATCTGAGAGGAAACACAAAAATGTCTCCATGGCCATAGCACTTTTTGTTCTGTTTACTATAACATTGAAGCAAGAAGAAAATTCATTTACTGCCCATCATCTGTATGGACTGGACTGATTGACAATATGATTTATATATTTTAGGTTCCCCCAGGTGACAACTCTACTAGAATCCCTATCCAGACAGACCTCTACATTCAAGCTGTCATTTTTGACCACATTTCCAGAAGAAAGACTTAACTACCAACATGCTAGATGGCCCCCCTAATGGGCTTGCTAAATTTAAATGAATGCTGTAACCAGAAGCAAATTAGAATAATAAATGAGCTCTGTAGCTGGAAGGCAAATTAGAATAATAAAAGTTGATAAAGAAATTAGAAAGAAAACCATAATCTTGACTGTCTTTGTGTGGTATAGATATTAATCCCATTTGAGTTTTTTTTTTTAATTTTTTACCCTAAATACTGAAGCTGACTGCAACAGTTCATGGGAGAGAATCTTCTTGCTACTTTAAAGATATAGTAATTAGTGACTATATTGTAACTCAGATCTTCCAAAACAAAAATGTTCCAGGTCCTACTGTTGCCAAATATAGTGGACCAAAACCCATACCATGTGGCAGTGCTGTCTACTAAATTTGTTGAATATCGATAAGAGGTCTGAAATTGAAGAACAAGAGTAAAAAAATATAAATACAAAGTTTTCAATAGACCTAAATGAGTAAATAAATTCTGAAATGTCCCATGACATGATGTATAAAATGAATGAAGTGTTTGATATGTTTATGTGCCTGGACAATATGAACCCCATGACAATGAAATCTAAGAGAAACTGAAAAATTTTAGAGAAGTGAGGACTTCATTAGAGAAAAGCATGCTTTCCTAATGTGCCCTTGCAGGTGGCTTTTGTGCAGAAAAGATATTATTCAGAGGTCACTTGTGGTTTAACAATTAATATTAGTTTCTTCCTCTTCTTTCTATTCTCTTCCCATTCTAAACAACCTAGTACTAAGGCAATCAGCTGGGCCAAGCAAGGTAGAAATCTGCTCACTATGTGGGAATGGGAAAGCCCAGAGCAGAGTGTCAGAGTTCCAATGGGGTGAGCAAGGTGTATTCAGCAGGAAACTGATGGCCCGACATGAGATGGTAGATCTACTCAGAATGAGTAGAGTGGTGTTAAATTAGAATGGGATATTTTGGTGTGATCTTATCATTTTCAATATATACAACAGATACAGAATGTATGTTAATGTATGTACATATACATCTTCCCTCACTCAGTTCAAAGAGAGGGCCTCAAAGCAACAACACCCTATATGGATGAGCACATATAGCACCCAGATCTTAGTTTGTCACCACCATTTTCTACCAAAAGGAAATAGCAATCCTTGGGAAAATGTCCTGGGCTGAGACAGGGAAAATACAAAGGCTAGAATATTTTTTTTTGTACCAGAAATCAAAGAAGTTCTTGAAAAATGAAGGGGATTTGTCAAAAGAATAATGAATCTACCTTGGAAACGTTCCCATTGGCCAAACCTGAGAAAGGTTGGGCATCAAAATAATGAAAACAACAGAAAGCAGGAAATTATGAGCCCATAAGGATCCACAGAAAGGAATAAAAGCAAAGTTTGATGAAGAACAGGATATTTACATAGTATCTCCCACAAAACATGTATTAGTTATAGAGGGAATGATGGAAAAACCTGGAAGACACCACTTTCTTTTTTTTTTTTTTATTCAATAGGTCTTTATTTTATTTAATTTATTTTTTTTATATATATGAAATTTATTGACAAATTGGTTTCCATACAACACCCAGTGCTCATCCCAAAAGGTGCCCTCCTCAATACCCATCACCCACTCTCCCCTCCCTCCCACCCCCCATCAACCCTCAGTTTGTTCTCAGTTTTTAACAGTCTCTTATGCTTTGGCTCTCTCCCACTCTAACGTCTTTTTTTTTTTCCTTCCCCTCCCCCATGGGTTCCTGTTAAGTTTCTCAGGATCCACATAAGAGTGAAACAATATGGTATCTGTCTTTCTCTGTATGGCTTATTTCACTTAGCATCACACTCTCCAGTTCCATCCACGTTGCTACAAAAGGCCATATTTCATTTTTTCTCATTGCCACGTAGTATTCCATTGTGTATATAAACCACAATTTCTTTATCCATTCATCAGTTGATGGACATTTAGGCTCTATCCATAATTTGGCTATTGTTGAGAGTGCTGCTATGAACATTGGGGTACACGTGCCCCTATGCATCAGTACTCCTGTATCCCTTGGGTAAATTTCAAAAAGTGATCAAAGAGAATGTGTTTAGTAATGAGGCAAACTGAATTTGTTCCCCACCAAGTAATATGAACACAGGAACTCCTCATCACTTTTGTAATAATCCTGCCAAATTTACATAACCTGAATATAACCAAGAGAAAACTCAGGAAAAAAAAATCTGTGGACATTATGCAAAATAACTGGCCTGAGATCTTCAAGGAGTCAAGTTCTTGAAAACAGAAGACTGAGAAACTGTCTCAGATTGAAGGAAACTAGAGACACGTGATCATCAAATGCAACCCATGATTCTGAATTACATTCTTATCCTATAAAGGGGATTTGGGGACAATTGGTGAAATTTGAATTTTTTTGAAGATGAGTAATGTAAAATGTAGTAATGTAAAATGTCTATGTCCTACTTTTGATGATTATGTTGTGGTTATATGAGAAAATATCCTTGATTTTGGGAAATTACACTAAAGCATTTGGGAGTCAACAGGCATCATGTCAGCAAATTATTTATAAATATTTCGGGGGGAAAAGGTCTTTGTGCTATACTATTTCTGTAATTCTGAGATTATTTTGAAATAAAGTAAGTATTTGATTTATTACATTTATAAATTCAAAACTCTAGTTACTTATATTCTAAGTATTTGCATAAATTTTATTGTTCTATCTATAGACAGTGAAATTTTTTACTGTCATTTTATGAGTTCTTTTATAGTTTAATTAAATTTCTTTAAATATTTTAAATTTTATTTGTGATCTCCATTACATTCAATTTTCTAATTATTTCAAAATGTAACTAGCAAATAAGCCTTCATATACATATACATAACTTTTGTAAGTTTAATAATTTAAATGTATAAATATAAAGACTCATGTTCTCTTAAAAGTTTCAGTATGGTTTGTAAATTTATAAAACTTAATTGAAATCATGTCTAAATTAATTATTCAAATATCACAATTTAAATTGGAGAGTATATGCCAGTGTTTCATAAATGTTTTAACTATTTTAAATATTTTTAAGTATGGGTATTTATAAAATATTTAAAATACTTAATATATTTACAGACTATTCCTATCATTAATCCCAAGGTCTAAGACTCTAAAAAATCAATTATTTCATCACAAATAATTTTTTACATTAGCTTCTGAACTGAATTTACTTCTAGTAAGTACTGCATGGAGATTTGAGTTGGATTATGGGATGTGTTCATTTGCTAGGGCTGCCTTAACAAAATACCAGAGATTGGGTGGTTGAAACAACATAAATTTATTTTCTTAAATTTCCAGAGACTGGAACCAAGATTAAGGTGTCAGCAGGTTTGATTTATGCTGAGGCCTCTCTCTTTACTTGCAGATGGCATCTTTCTTGCTATTTCTTCTCATGGTCTCATCTGTGTAGGTATCTCTGGTGTCTGTTCACATAGCAAAATTTCGTCTTATGAGAACACCAGATTGGATTAGAGTCCACCCTAATGACCCCATCTTAATTTATCTCTTTCAAAGGCTGTCTCAAAGTACAGTCACATTCTGAGGGACTGGGGGATAAGACCTCAACCATGAATTCTGTAGGGATACGATTCACCCCTTACCTTGGGATGTAGACCAAAAATATCCAGGATATTTTTCTCATGATTAGACCCTTTCAGCCAATGCTAAGCCACATCTAGACCTCTGAGGATTCCAATGTCATGCCTTTCAAATGTGGGTTGCCTTGCTGTATAAGAGCCTTGGATTCACATATTGTTGTACCTGATTTTACAGTCTGCTTTGAGTTTGTAGTATCCACCCAGACCAACTGAAATTCAGTGAATCTATGTAAGGTTTCATTCTGTTTTTGCATTGTTTTCATATTTCTATCAGCAGAGTCACAACACCTATAAATATTTAAGTGGCATCTGACTGTATCGAGTATATTTCTCATGTCTTATTTTGCTCTGAGGTCACAGTTCTAACGTCAAACTAATGCAATTATTGGAGACTAGAAATTCCCTTCATGGAAGCTCATTAAGGTGACTTAAACCCAGTAAAGAATAGAGAGCAATTAGAGAACTGTTATGTTTGAGTACAGGATACACTAAGAAAGTAATTTAACCTGATACTAACAGTGAAATGCAGGGCCAAAGAAAGGGAATATGTGAAATGTATGTGAGAATCAGCAGAAGAGCAGTGCGCCAAAGACACAGGACCAAAGAATGAGCAAGCCGACCAAAAGGAAATGAAACAAGAAATTGAGCAATGCAATAAAAAGTAAAGAGCATTAAGAACCAGACTATTTGGCAAACTGATGATGGTAATTGGCCAAATCACTTTATCTCTCCAGATTCTGGCTCTTGAAGGTCTCTTCAAAATCCAAAACATCTATGATTTCCCTTGCTGTTTTTCTAATCTATTTATAGACTCCCTCAGCTGAATAGAATAGCTTTGTAAGTTAAGTGTAATTTTCTCCAAATGACAGTTTAAGTGTATTATCCAAGACTCTGCTTGCAAGTGACAGAAATCCAATTTGAATCTTTATTATAAAAACATGGAGGTGTCTCCCAGAGCTAAAGAAAGGAATATGTCTGAATCCTAGGAAAAATCATATAATCATAATCAAAGTTGAACACTATGGGAACTACTGCTCTATCTCATTATTGTGTTCCTCAGTGCATCATTTTTCTCTTCCAACAGAACTGCCTTTCAACAGACACACAACTTCCTTCCTTCCATCTTTCCTTCCCTTCCCTTCCCTTCCCTTCCCTTCCCTTCCCTTCCCTCCCCTCCCCTCCCCTCCCCTCCCCTCCCCTCCCCTCCCTTCTCCTCTCCTCTTCTCTCCTCTCCTCTCTTCTCCTTCCTCCCTCCTTTCCTTCATTTGTCTCCCTCTTTTCCTCCCTGTCTCCTTCTCTCCCTCCCTCATCCCTTCCCTCCCTTCTCCTCTCTCTTTTCCCCAAGTCCAGAATCCCAGAGAAGGGACACTTGACCCAGCTTTACTCAGGAGCCCAGCCCCTATTAAAAATTTAAAATCTAAAATGGTCAGACTGTACAGAATATATTCCCCACAATTACAGCCACTATGTAACCTTGTGAATGAATGAGAATCTTCAGAAAAGCAGGTAATTCTGGGACACAGCAATCCATCCAGTTGAATGGAGCAGAGAGTGTGGGAGAGAGGAAAGGGAGAAGTCTGGGATGCTCAGGTACTCAATCATAGAGCAGCAATTCATTTCTCCCCTTTTCACTGGTGGTGACAACAGAAGACAAAGCAGCAGTAGCAATAGGATGAATATTCTCTTTGTATGCTTCCTGTTTTATAACACAATTGTCTGGGATAAACAATTACATAATCAAAGCTACCTGATATATGACCAACTTCTTCAATGTTATTGTAGCTCCCAGAATAATATGCTTTCAACCACAGATAGTAACCATAAACTTTCTTAATCTCAAGGAAATTAAAAGGAAATATATACTCATTTATTTATGAAGGACCAAGTGCGGCCCAGATACATTTCTAGGGGCATAACAACAAATAAGTGCTTCCCTCAAGAAATCCATTAGTTTGGAATAAAAAGGAATCTGAGGGATCTTATGATTTTATTGTTCCTGTTGCAGCTGCTATTGTGAATGGATTTTCCCCTCAGCTACCAATAGATTGTTGTAGATGCTACATGAATTGGCCAAGCCTTTCTGGAATCATACTGTCATGAGATGCTGCTGCTGATTTATTGGGAATACCACTTGGGAAGTATTGTCCTAAGTATGTTCCATAGCATACTAGTCTTTTAAAAGTATCTTCTTCCAAGAAAAATTCTGTGATTGAATAAGTGACCTATTATTGACTCTGAGAAGTTCCAAAATAAAGAGATTTCAGTTTGTTTAATAATCTAAGTTCCCAAATTGTCCACTAATCAACATCCCCCCATTTTCACCATAAAACACCTATTAGTGTCTGTATTACTTGAGGTTTTTTGTTGTTTGCAAGCCACGCACACACAAAAACATCTCACACATTTAAACAGAAAGAAGAATGTACTAGAATCCAACAGAGTTGAAAATCAAGACTCAGGAAAGAAAAATAAAAAGGAATTCTGGAAGTCTAACTAGCACACACTTCCAGTTATAAAGCTGAGTTACAACTACTTCCCAGTCTCTGTCTGTCAGGAGAGCAAACTTAATCAGCCTCAGGAAGGTCAGGTGTCTATCTCTGGATCAATCAGCAGTGGTCAAGGTCAGAAGGTAGTCATAACACCTAGAGGTCCATCCCTGTTCCTCAAGGGCCTGTTTCTAGAGAAAGAGGGATTATGAGCTGGGAAGAAATATGTACTATTAAATCTCTTGAAACTCGTACTATAAACACACTTTATTAGAAACCATTAAGTATGATGTTGACTCGATTTAATATTAATATTTTAATATTGGATGGAAATATACTCCTATTCCCAATTTTGTTTTGAGACTTAACCAGAAATGGACGTCAGTGTTTCCTTCCAAACGAAGTTTTGCCATTAATTGAAATTATTTTTATAAATAAAATGAAATAAAATTAGATGATATGCTGCATGTATAAATTTTGAGATACATTCCAGGTAAAAAAATGCTTCTTGAGTGGCTTCTTCAATAAACTGTCCAAATTGGTTTACTCATTTATTATTTGAGACTTTTGCAATTCTGTTTATGAAAATGCTTTCTATATATATAGTTGTTTTATTTTTCCTTCTTTTCTAATTTATTTATGGACATTGGCTATTGAATTTTATAAATTTTTTTTGAAATTAATAGACTTTATTTTCTTAGATGTTTTAGATTTACAGAAAATTTGACCTGAAAAATATAGTTTCCATATACCTCCTTTCTCCACACTTAGTTTCCACTGTTATTGGTATCCTGCATTAGTGTGCTATATGAATTACAATTGATTAATCAATATTGCAAAATTACTAACTGGAGTCCATGGTTTACATTAGGGATCACTCTTTGTGTTGTTCAGTTCTATGTGTTTTGATAGATACATACTATTTTGTGTCTACCAGAAGCCCTAAATATCCTCTGTGCCCCCCACTTACTCATCTCTCCCCCTCTACCTCCTTTAATCTCTGACAACCACCTACCTTTTTACTGTCTGTAGTTTTGCCTTTTCCAGAATGTCATTTATGGAATCATACAGCATACAGCTTTTTCAGATTGGCTTCTCTAACTTAGCAATATGCATTTAAGTTTCCTCCATTCTTTTGATGACCTGATAGCTCATGTTTTTTTTTATCACTGAAAATATCCCATTGGATGGATGTACCACAGTTTATCAATACACCAATCAAAGGATACCTTAGCTGCTCCCAAGTTTTGACAATTTTGAGTAAAACTTCTATAAGCATCCATGCTCAGGTTTTTGTGTGAATGTAGGTTTTCAACTCATTTGAGTAAATATCTAGGAATATGATTGCTGGATCATATGGTTTTAAGACTGTTTAGCTTTGTGAGAAACTGTCAAACTGTCTCCCGAAGTGGCTACACAACCAGCAGTGAATGACAGCTCCTATTGTCCTACATACTTCACAACATTTGGTGGTGTCAGTGTTTTGAAATTTAGCCATTGTACTAGGTGTGTAATGTTATCTTATTGTTGTTTTAATCTGAAATTCCCTAACAACATCTGATGTCGAGCATCTTTTCACATGCTTATTTTCCATCTGTATATCTTTTTGGTAAACTATCTGTTCAGATATTTTGCAGTTTTTTTTGTCTTTTTTTAATTTATTTTTTATTTATATTTTATTTAGTTAACATATAGTGCAATATTGGTTTCAGAAGTAGAATTCAGTAATTCATCACTTACATACAACACCCAGAGCTCATCACAAGTGCCCTCCTTAGTACCCGTCACCCATTTAGCCCATCCCCCACCCGCCAACTTCCATCAGCCCTCAGTTTGTTCTCTATCTTTAAGAGTCTTTTGTGGTTTATTTCCCTCTCTTCTCTTTTTCCTCCTGTTTTCTTATTATTGAGTTTTAAGAGTTCCTTCTAAATTATGGACACGAGGCCTTTATCAGATATTTGTTCTGCATATATTTCTTCCCAGTCTATGGCTTCTGTCTTCATTCTCTTAAAGTAATATACTTTTTTAAAAAATACTATCTTTAACAGATTTAAAAAAAAACAAAGTTAATTTGGATTTTTCCATATCTCAGAAAAGTTTTTATGTAAATATCTGGGTTATCTTTTTATTAAAGTTTGACATAACTCTCAACAGTAAAACCACATGGCTCAAAGCTTTTCAGAAGACAAAATTTTGATTACTTTTTATTAGAGAAATTACTGTTTTCTATTTATTGAGCCAATTTTGAATGTTAAGTTTTTCTCAGAAAAATAATCTACCTCATTGAAATCTTTTCATATGTTTTCATAGAATGGTACAGAATTTATAATATATTCCCTGTGTACTTACTTTTTTGTGATATCAAATGTCTAATTCCTATTTTTAAAATACCTTTTATCTTAATTATACCTTTTCTCTTAATTATAAGAGATTTGGTTTTAAAGTACCTACCATTTGCTTTTGAATTGATTCAGATTCTGTTTTGCATTAATTTTGTTTCTATTTTTATTTTTCATCAGATCCTTCTTCATGCCTTTTTCAATGCGTGTTTTATTGTTTTTCCCCAAATTTTGAAATGTAATTAGTCATTTATTTTTATTTCTGCTTCTTAAAAACGACAAAACCCGTTAACACAAAATTTTTCCTTCTGAGAACACCATTGGCCACAATAGACAAATTTTGAGAATTATTGTTCTCATTTTTCTTATTTTATACATATTCCATATTTGCACTATTTGCATTTGCCTCTAGCCTAAAATTTTTGCTGGTTTTTGTTGTAATTTCAAAGTAAACATATTTATTTTTATCTATGCTTTGAGCATGTTTTCTAATTTTATTGCATTATTGCCAAAGAACCTTGCCTTTACAGTCCCTATTTTGAGGATTTTATTCTTATTTTCTTGTAACTTAGCTTACAGTTAGCTTTATTTTTTTTTTAATTTAATGTTCCACAGATGGTTGAAAAAAACCTGCATGTTGTTTATTTTAATATGTATTTAAGCTTTAATAACATATTATCCAAGACCTGTATTTCTTGTTTTATATATAAATTCATGTATGTATGTACATATGTATGAATGCATGTGTTTTGGAGCATCAAAGGCTAACAAAGATGTGACCAAGATTTTTTTTTTTTTACCAAAAACAGTTTTAATGCTTGTAAATCTAACCATTTTTGCTTAATTGATTTTGAAATTCCTCTTTTGCTATTCTCCATGGGTATTGTCAGCATGGATTGTACCTTTACTAAAGGAAAAGAACCTTCGACTTCCTTTTTCTTAAAACTTGAATCCTATTTTTCTTCCCTGAAACTCAAAATATCAACCCTGCTTTATTTCTGTTTTTATTTGTCTGATAAACGAGTAGCCATCTCATTACCACTCCCAACATTTTTCAGTGTTTATTAGTGTAATCTGGTGGCATAAAGCTTCGTTATTATTAATAATATTCATTTAAAATTAAAGTTAGTTTTGTAGCAACATTTATGACAATTATTCTTAGCTCTATTTTTAAAATGTTTCAATATCACCCTCTGTCCTCTTATACCATGAAATCCCAATTAATTCTAATTTTGTGAAGCTTTTTTTTCTTGTTTATTCCTCTTGTTAATTACAAAATTACAGTTGCATTCACATAGGAAATAATTCAAACAGAATTGAAAACATAGATAAAAGTGAAGTTCCTTCCTCACAGGTCAGGGATAGGGTAAGACAAGTGAGATAACACACAATTTAAGGAGACCATCTCAGGCTACTTCTTCAAATTTGTACCCTGGGTACCTTATTCACCTCACCCTACGTCCAGCCCTGCTTCCTGATACTTATTCCACTGCAGAAAAGATATTACTGCTGACAGTTTGTTTCTCCAGAAAACTCTGTGCGTGCGTGCAAGCGTGCATGCATGGATGCATGCATGCATATGTGGCTTTTTTTTTTTTTATAATACTTGGGATCATCACTCTATGTAGTTCCCTGTTGCTCCACACATAGAATAGGGTCATCCACTCGCTTCAACAAATATTTACTAAGAGCCTTCTGGGTACCTATTGTTTTAGGCATTTAAACAAAATGAAGATTCAATGGGCGTGAACATATTTCAGTCTTTCTGAAAACTGCATGTTTTTCCAGTGTATGGATGTACCATGATGTTTCAACCACTCTGGTATTGATGATGTTTAAGTATCTGTTGTCACCAACTATGATTTTGTTAACATTTTTTTCCATGTATTATGTGCAATGAAGTGAACATATATGTAGGAGGAATTCCTGAAAATGGAACTGTTGGATCAAAAGGCAGGTGTGTCTAAACATTGAGAGATATTATCCAATTGACATTCCAAAATGTTGCACCAGTTCATAACCCTAAAGTGAACACCGAAGTGCATCTTCCCCCCCATTGATAATAGGTATTAGCAATCTTTTCAATATCTGCTTCTCTGATAGGTAAATATTTGTATTCCATTGCAATTTTAAGTTGTATTTCTTTCATTTTAAGTGAGTTTAAGCTTATTTTTGTATATTTATCTAATACCTTTACTATCTTTTTAGGTTTTGCCTATTAGCTTGATGTTATTTTTTTATGTTCTTTATTTTCTAATTGATTTGGAAAAGTTTGGGATATACTGAAGAACTCATTTTTTTTTTCTGATATATGTGATGCAAATGTTTTTCCCAGTTTATTGTGATTTGGTTTTCTACGGTAAGTTTTCTTGTGCAAAAGGACTTAAATGTTGAGTAGTCAAGTTCAATGGTGCTTTTATTCATAGCTGTTGTACTTCATGACAGAAAGACTTCCCCACTTCAAGATAGTAATTACTTTTAAATTTTCTTCTGACACGATTGTGGTCATTTTTTAGATGTACGTTTTTGTCCATTTGAGATTTACTTTGATATAAAGAATGATACAGAAATTTAGTAAAAATTTTTCTCAAGTAACTATTCATTTGCCCCAGTATTTTTCAAAATAATCCATTTTTTCTTGACTAACTTTAAATCCCAAATTTATCATTATAAATTCACTCCTTTTTTTTAGCTTATTTCTAGTGTCTCTATATTATGTATTCCTGGGTCACTGCATGCTTTAATTTCTTTATTCTTACAGCTTTTAATATATTTAGGGCAAGCTCATCTTCATTCCTTTTTTTTACGGTTGACAATGATTTTTTTTTACATCATCTTTAATATAATTTTTCAAATTTCAGGAGCATATAAGGATTAAAAGGCAATTAAGGTAAGAATTTTACTAACACCTGTCACATACTAAATACTTAATAAATTTTAGCTCTTTAATTAATTCTCCAATAAAGTAAAGTCTATCTAAACCTTGTGCTTGCTACCACAGCAGGTGAAATGTCCATTGTCTCCACTCACTCTGCACTTGGATGTTGCTTGGATTTTCTATTCCCAACTGTTCCTCAACCACACCAGAATGCATGCAGCTGTCCTTAGAAATCATGTCTATAGCGTAGCTCTCCTTCACTGAGGTGGGACTTTCTCATATGCTCATGATGCCAAACACCAAAGGATACCATGACAATTGATATTCCTGGCAGACAGTTTTACCAAAATTATTCCTATCTCTTCCCAAGGGTATTATACATGGGGCCCACAAAAATACCACTATAAGGAGCCCCTCTTCTTCTTTTCCAGTTATTTAGGGGTGCTAGAACAGTGGTAGCCATGTCAGAGAGCAGTGTTTTTTAAATTGTATTCTTCAGAGTCTTAAAGTTATGTTTAAAAGCCTTAAGAGCCATCTCAAAGAGTAATAATAGGAGCCAGTGCTAGTGATGTTCCAAGACTTCTGTGCATTTTCAGCTTTCTGTTTCAAGAAATACTTTATTTGGACAAACGATGACATTATTTTTAAAATAAAGGTGGGTAGGGGGTGCCGGGGTGCTCAATCAGTTAAGCATCCAACTCTTGATTTCAGCTCGGGTCATGGTCTCACGGTTTGTGAGTCGGGGCTCCATGTCGGGCTCTGCACTGACAGCATGGAGCCTGCTTGGGATTCTCGATCTCCCTCTCTCTCTGCCCCTCCCCCATTCACACTGGCTTTCTCTCCCTCTCTCTCTCTGTCTCAAAATAAATAAATAAACTTTAAAAAGGATAAATAAAGGTGGGAAAGGAGAGGACAATACAGTAGAGAGACCCCTGTCCAATTCTCTAGTTAGTATAGATCAGGGTTTCTCAACATCAGCACTACTGATGTTTTGGGCTGGATAATTCTTTATTGTAGTGGGAATATCCTGTGAATTGTAGGATGTTCAGCAATATCCCTAGCCTCTAGCTAGTCGCAGTTCCTCCACAATTATGCCAAGTGAAAATGTCTGCCTAAAATCACATGGTTGGCAAAACTGTCACAATGGAGAACTACTGGTATAAGTCAGGCTTTTGTGTAGTGAGGCCACGAGAGTAGATTCATGAACCACCTCCAGATCTGCCTTCAGTTTGACAAGTTTGCTTTTGAGGACAAATTATGTTTCTCAACCCACTTCACCAGCCTTTGATCAGTAGTTCCCTCCAGACTCTATTAGGTTTAGTGTTTTCGTGTTTATGGGGTTAGAAAACCTGTGGCAGGTCCTGTTAGTGTGAGAGCATTTCATAGCAGCCTCCTTGAAGGCTTTAAATTGTAAGTTACTGGCAGAGTAATATGGAACCTGTTTATCAGTTAAGGATGATCAGCAAATAAACATAAAGCAATCAAGCAGTGTCTCCTCATTGATGGGTTTCAGCCTCCAGAAGCCTGAGAAGTGGGTACCTGGTCACTGTGATGTTACACGTCATTCAGTCTCTGCTTTTAGTTTTACTTTTCTCTACCTGGCTAGTTTGGACTCTTAATTTCTCTAACATTTCATGTGCTCTATCTGTACCCTTTGGAAAATGGATCCATGGATACTACCAGATTTGGCTCTCCCAATCCTTATCACTGATTTTAATATTATCTTATTTTAATAATGACTATTTTTTACAGATCACAACTGTCACTTTCTAAGGAAGCATAATATGTCATTTAATTTTGAAGTGGCTTTTAACAACAACAACAAACCCCAACATTTGAAAGATTTCCTTTTCTCAGAAATAATTTCCTGCTGAAGAAATATAAACATTCAGCCAGTAATATGTTGTGGTTACTTCTTTCAGGAAATCAAATAAGTAGGTGTTTGCTAATCTGATTATGTAATAAGTAATGTTTAAAAGTGAAAAATAATTTCTGTCTTTTTTCTTGGCAGTGTATTTATTCCATAGCTGGCATGTAAAAATGAAAAAAAAAATTGCACTAGTCAAAGTTAAAAGATCAGTGAACTTATGAAACAAATTCTTAGTTTTTAACTTGCCAGTTATTTTTATTTTTTATTTTGTTTTTTAAATGTTTATTTTGGAGAGGGAGATTTAGAGTACGAATGGGGGAGGGGCAGAGAGAGAGGGAGAGAAAATCCCAAGAAGACTCCCCCTCTCAGCGCAGATCCCACAGACCTGCTCAAACTCACAGACCTGGAGATCACGATCAACCTGCGCCTACATCAACAGTTGGACACTTAACTGACTAAGCCATCCAGGTGCCCCTAATTTGTCAATTATTTTTAAATTGGTAAGTGTTCCTTTCAAATTATCACTCTAAGAAGCATTAACTGTTATAATGAGGAATTCTGGTGTAAGTTCAAAAGTGTACTAAGGAAGCTGAAAACTTAGAAAGTCATATATACATACACTGGGGTGGTAGGGGAAGCAGATCAAGCAAATAAAAAACTTCAAGGGGCTCTTGGAAATGTAAGTAATAAAAACTTATGATTTTGGATACCTGCACCTAAAGACACATTTTCCAAATTATTCTGCAACTGTTATTGCTAACCATAGCTCTGCCCAGCCATAGCTATAAAAATGCAAGCAAGAAGGTACCATATGCCTTCGTTCTCCACCACCATAGATGCCAACACATTCCAGAAACCTTCACTGACCTTAGCCTTAGAAGACCCAACCTCATCTTCTGATAATATACCCCCTGCAGTTTACGTAAGCTCTTTAACTACTCTGAGCTGCTTTTTAGTGGCACGTCTCTTTCATCATTCTCTGGCTAACGTCACATAGTTTTGAGTATCGTACCAGAGTACCGCACTCATAGGCTGAGGACTAGTTTGTGAGCCCTCCTTCAGTCATCCCCTTGACGAAGGTCAGTGCGCAGCTCATCACACCTGAAGGCCTACATCTGAAACTGTCCTAGAACATGAAGTGCCAGAGAACAAATACTTTTTGCTTAAAGTTTTAAAGTTTGTTTGTTTGTTTGTTTGTTTAGACAGAGCACACAAGTGGGGGAGGGGCAGAGAGAAGAATAGATAGAATCCCAAACAGGCTTCATGCCATCAGTGTAGATAGAACCCAGGGAAGGGCTGGAACTCATGAACTGTGAGATCATGACCTGAGCCAAGACTGAAATAGAGAGTTGGACACTTAACCGACTGAACCACCCAAGTGCCCTGAAAGCAAATACTTACTTTTTAAGCACTTATTATGTGCCAGGCAATCTTCTTACACCCTGATACTGGAGTGGCAAACAATATGGTCAAAGTCCCTAACCCCGGGATCTTACCTTCCAGTGAGGAACAGACAACAAACAACAAACAAACAGCCACGAGCAGCATTATTCTCTAATCTTGAACAGTGCTTCTAAGATTGAGAGACAGCTATAGTATAATATAAAAAGCAATGACTGTGGACTCAGGAGACCTGCATTCATGTGCCATGTTAGCAGAATTATTTTAAGTAAATCATAATTTAATTTTCCAAGCTTCAGCTTCCTCACATGAAGAAGAGGGATACTATCCATCCTTGCTAAATTAACTCATAGAATACCTGAAACAATCCCTTGCAATTAAATATTGAAAGAAGAAAATATTTATAAGGTTAAAGTCATCTTCAAACGATACATTCTTTTTCTAGCACTAATGTCTTTTTCCAGCTGTCGTTTTTATGGATACTGAACAATTCAAAACACCCCAAAGTGCAGAATTCTTCCTATTGCCCAATATAAAACATGTCCTAATGTTCTGTTCATTTCGGTGGAACATCAGTAAGCAATGGCAGAACAGCACAGGCAGAAGGCCAGGAAAGAGGTGACTAAACCCCCAAATTAAATTCAGATGATCCTATCTCCACTGTTAGCATTTTCGAGAGGCAAACCTCAATACCCTGATCTTACATTGAGATAGCAATCTTTGAGATTTTCAAATGTTTCTTTGAAATAAAAGTAACTACTTTTTTAAAATGCCAAAGAAATTGACTAAATCTAGTGAAATTTAGCGCAAAAATATTAAAGGCCAAGTCATATTTTTACATATCAGTGTGAAAGCTAAGAACATAAAATAAGAGTATGTTGTAAATTATAAGTTGATATGGGAACTACCAATTTTGCTCCATTAATTGCATTCACGTGACAAGATGCAATCTGTTTTTTTTTATTTTTATGATAAACATTATGTAAGGATGTTATATCTAAGTTGATGTATCACATAGTCAAGCGAGGTATATGTAGTCCCATGTTATAGGGGCCTACATCTTTACCATAATATTTATATGCCTCAACCTGTCTCCCAAGATTCAGATGCATGTTTCCAACTGCCTGTTGAATTTTTCTGCCTGAATAATTCACTAGCACATCAAGCTCAACAAATTCAAAATGGAATTCATAATTGTTTTTTTTCTTAAACTTGTCTTTCTCCTGACATTTCTATTCCTGTCAATACCCAGGAACTATCACTTCATTTCAGAGATCATCTATTAAATCTTTGATCCCTGTATCAACACTTTCTTTGTCTCCTATTCTCACTACCACTACCCTAGTTCAGTTCTGTACTATCCCTTGCCTAGGCTAGATCAAATGCAGCCTCATTAGTTACTCAGGACAAGTTTCCTCCTAGCATCGACCCATCTACGTTGTGGAAGACAGAATACTGGCCTCCAAAGATGTTCATGTCCTAATCCCCAGAACCCGTGATGGTCACCTGACAAAGCAAAAGGGAACTTTGCAGATGTTATTAAGGCTAAGGGCCCTGAGATAGGGAGATTATCATGGATTTCAACTGAGCCCACCTTAATCATAGATTCTTAAAATCAAGAAATTTTTTGCCATGTGATCAGAGACTAGTCATGTGACTAAATAAAAAGGATCAGAAGGGCATAGTTTTTAAGATGGAACAAGGGGGCCATGAGACAAAGGAATGCAAGGAGCCTCTAGAAGTTGGAAAAAGCAAAGACAGGGAAACATTCCCCCCTGATGCCTCCAGAAAGGAATGCAGTCCTGCCGACGCTTTGATTTTAGCCCAGCAAGACCTGCCTCAAATTCCGCCTTACAGACCTATAATTTGTACTGTTTTAAGCCACTAAGTTTGTGGTAATTTGGTGCAGCAGCAAATGAAAGTGAATACGCATGCGCTGCTAGGTTAATCAATTTAAGAACATCCCTACTCCCTTATTCCAACTCAAGACTTTGTAGCCACCCTTCACCTGCCAAGTATAATTCAAATGACTCTACCTTACATACAAAAGACTTTATACTTTCATTGCAGACATCTTCCACCATTTTCCTTCACCATTACACACCTAAGAAATGTCTATAAGCCATTCCCCAAATCAGAGCCTTACTTGCCCACCATTGTGCTTAGGCACATCTTTTTCTGAAATGTGCATCCCCTTCATCTCCACTTGCTGAAATTCTGGTCGTCCTTCAAATTTGAAATCCGTCTCCATCTCCTCCAAGTGGCCTTCTCTGATTTCTGTGGCTAGAAATGAGTCATTTTTCTCTTCTGTGCTTTCTTTACCATTTATCTCTTCATTTTGTTTTAGTTTCTATCTTCTTTATGCAAAAATGTTGCCTTGTCCTTATTACATCTATTAGTTTTTCAACAACAAGAATCTTGACTTTTATCTTTGAATGAGTCCAGGTCATTGCACTAAATAAATACTCAAGAATTCTTTTGTTGGAACAGAGGAACATTAGAGGAATGAATAAATAAGTGTAGAAAACACACTCATTTTATGTCATCTCCTCTTGACCAGTTTAAAGAGGGCCTAGTATAATATACCTGATCTTCTTTAAAAAGAGTGCTTCAGACTTTTGAAACAAATTTTATTGAATTATCTTTATGGTACTAATGACTAAATATCATGTTATGGTCATAGAAAGACAGCTATCATAAAAATCTTCTGATGCAACAGTATCATCTGGGTCTATCAATGACATACAATGCAATAAATGCTATAGATAATCTTTAGGCCATGAAATACTTGTAGTCTTGATAGCTTTCCTATGGTTGATATGGATCCTTAAGGATGTTCCAATGTTTGTTTCCCCATCCTCTGATTTGCTTATTTTTTCTGATTTTGAAAATGACAACATTGTAGTCTCTAAACAATGTCAACCCAGAGCCCTAGGCAGACAGAGAAAGACAAACGTGACAAACATATGTATGCAGGGGAATGATTTTCCAAGAAATGATAACCACATGAAAGTTCTCAGAATGTCCTCCTGGGCTGCGGGACTTTTTAGCCAAAGAAAATGCAAATTATATGGGCTGAAGTGGGAATCATATAAAAAGAAAAAGGATAAGGAAACTGGCTCAATATTTTTGGAAAAGAGAATCACTTGTTGACATGAAAATGTCTTCATTATTCTTACAGAATATTGACTTTGCTTCTAAAATGGGACTGTTGGGAAATGGTTTTTTCATGAAAAAAATAAAATCACTGCCATTGGAACTAACAATGTTTGGAGACATAAAGAGACTAGTAATTAAATTATATTAGGGAGATCATTTATTGAATGCGAGCTCTGCTGGGCACTAGAATAGGAATTGAGTACACCTAAATTAATAATATAAGGCTTTGCCCTTAAGAAGCCGAAATTCTAAGCCATTTCAAACTTGGTTAGTTCACTAAGGAGCTAACTGACTTTTGATGATTTGTTTCCAGTGATCTGACTTGTGGTCAATTGACTTGACTCTGAGAACTTCCAAGAATTTCTGAGAACTGAGAATATCATAGTAGGAATAAATAATTAAATTATTTGAATTAAGTGGGATAAAAAGTATGACAGAAGTTTTCACCAGATTATTTGATAGTCTACAGAAGAAACATCTAGAAGGCTGGATAGATAAGGTGATGGCTGAGATAAGTCCTGAAGAAGGAAACATCCAGGCAAAAGTGAGGCATCTACAATAAAAGGATTTAAGAGAGGACAGGATGAGTTTGAGAAACTCTAAGGGATTAGACCTGCTGACACAAAATATCTGAAGCAGGATGCGAAGCGTGAAGCATGAAGAAGGAGAGATAAACAGAAGTCAGATCACAAAAGGTCTCACACACTCTACCCATGCATTTGTATTATCTTTTGACAAACCCAGGAGAACCGTGTGGAAACTTTTGGATAATCAATAGGATTGAGGTAAGATAAAATGGAAGGAAGAACATTTTTGTGTCTAGATTAGATCACATGGGGTTAGACGGAAAAAAAAATGAGAGGCTTGGTTAGTGTTTAAGCTTCTGCAGGGGTGTAATTGGATTGCTCAATGTCATGGGTAGACTGGACTGGAGAGATGAGAGGCAGGGGAGTCACCTAGGAGGCAACCGCAGTAATCCTGCAAGAATCATAAGGCAGTGACAGAGGTCTGGAAGGAAGGAAACAAATGCTAGCCGTATTTTGGAAGCAGTATTAACATGATTGAGAGACCTGTTGGGAGTGAGGTGGGAAGAAACTATAGATGCCCCAGTGACCTCCAGCCTGGGAAACTAGGAGAGTGATGGTGGCATCCATTAAACAACGTCAAACCTGCTGAAAGTGGCACAGAGTTCACAGGGGACCCGGGAGAAAAATATGTTTTGTTGTGTTGATGCACATGTATTAACACAGTGCCTTTATTAGCTTTAAGTTTTCCAAGGGCTAAAACTTTATAATTTAATATGATGGGTCATTTAAAATGTTTTCTAAAATTTTGCCCAAACATGTCATTAATACATAGAACAAGGTGCATGCAAGTGACCTCTGTATCACCCCCTTAGAATGATTTCTACATATTTTTATTTGGCAAAAGGAAAAGATATTAATATTACTGAGTACCTACGATGTCCAGGCACTGTTTTAGAGTATTTTTGTATACTATGTGCTCTAATACTCACAAAACTTGAAGAAGATGACATCCGGGAAAGTTCAGGAAACTTTGAGGCAGTCATCTCTGACTACATCCATAGCCTAACCCTTAGCTTTGTAAGTAACTGGCTATTGTGCCCAAGGTCATAGACTAGCAAATGCTCTTCATTTCTGAGTCCAAATGTAGGCCATAGACAGAGTTATACTTTAAGGGCACTTAGCTTTGCACATGTTCGAGAACATGGCAATCCATTTGGTCTAGTGGCAGGTGATAAGCTAGAACTGTAATATATCTTTTGGACACTGGATGGCAATATTCTAAATAGGCTCATGTCTAGTTCCCTGTGTTGGGGCCAGCATTACATAGGGTCTGCATAACAAAGCTTCATTTCTGAAATCTTATTTAGTCTCTGGCTTTCTGAGACTTGTATAGTGTTTTGCCAATAGAAAGTAGAAAAGGCAGTTTGGCAAAACCTGCCAGTTTGTCCATCCAAACACTTGCAATAGGTCAGTCATATTACCCTTAATGATGGAAACAATACGTGTAGTAAATTAACTCCAGAAGGCCAAGGGCTAAATTTTCTTAGAGCGAAATTAAGAATCTGAACGCATTCAAATATTTCTGTTCCAGTACAAAATGTGAACACCAAAAATTCTGCAGGATCCACACACATATGATCATCACACTCTGAACTGGATGTGGTCTGGGCGTGAATATGTGTCACTGTCCCCATATTGGGAAATCAGTGGAATCTTTTATTATGTTGGACTGTTTGTGAAATCACGACACCAGATTAGGAATCTGAGGGGGAAGAAATGAGGAGAACAGTGTCAGCAGCCTGGAATTTGGTTTCAAGACAGAAGGGAAAGGATGGCATGTGGAACTAAGGGAATAGGGATCTTTATCTATCTCTTCTTGTGAAAAAACAAAAACAAAAACAAACAAACTAAGACGTTCCCTTATTCAAAAGAAGCAATACAGAGATATAGATCTGTGTGTATTTTAATGGTTTTTATTGCTTGATTTCTTTTTGGAGAAAAGAACTTGCAACCAGACTTTGTACAGTTCCGGAAAGTCCTGCTCCAGATCTCTGGGCAGTCACATGGGCTAACCTCTAAGAAAGCTCCTCACTTCCTCCAACTTTTCAGAGATAGACCTTGACAATAGATTCAAAATCAAAGCTAATAAATAAATGACCGAAGCCAGCCGTGTGTCCTAAAAGCACGGATCTTGGCCATCTCCCTGGGCAGTATCTCAAAATGGTAATAAGGAAAAGCAATGTCAGGAATTACATTCACCCCAAAGCACCTAGGGAAGCTCAGCTCTCCAGACGGCTGTCAGAACTGAGCTGGCTTCAGTGAGGATGTGTACTCAGGCCAGAGAGGATTTATTCTCATCTGTAACAGCTTGCTCTGCTAAACCCTACTGCCGTTCTCTTTATAGTATGAGTGATATTTTGAAATGCAGGAAAAAGAATTATACCTTAAAACACGTATACTTTTCCCCTGAGAAAAGTATGCGTGTACACCATTTATATGTTATATTCTGCTTTGCGACATGATTGCTGTGTGTGTTGAACTGAGACCACTGAAAAGGAGAGAAGATGCTGAAATGTTAGAGTGAAATCAACTTAAAACTTAGGAAGAAAATATCAGAAAACAACTATATGTGATTGCACTTCAATCCCTCTAATTTCTGAAACAAGGGTGGAAGTGAGGACAGTTACAACTTCTCTGAGTAGCTGATTGTCAGTTCCCAGGAATACAGCAATTTAACACCAATATGCTAAAGAAAAAGATTATATTTGGAAGTCACAGAGTATGCGCTTGTTCGAGCAGTAAGGGAAATAAGAAATCATGTCTATAATTGCATGTATATTCTCATTTGCATTTTTATATATGTGGTCTCCAAGAAGCTTGAAAAAGTGTACTATTTCTAGATTGTTTATTTTTGTAGAGAGGCAGTGATGAGGCAGGTTGTTGTAGAGGAATGTTCAAACAGGTTACCATCTACAAATCCGATAGCATCTAACCTTGGCCTAATATATTAGCCATAATTGGAAAATCTTTTTAAAAATACATATGCTGAGCTACATCCTAGCTCTATGCTTCAAAACCTTTAGACTGGGACACTGTCATTAAAAATTATGAGAGAGCCCCTTTTAGTTGGAGTGCCCTGGCCCAGCAGGCAGCCCACTGGGGTACTCTCCTTTCAAGACAGCCTAGACCTAGCCACCATCCTACATGCTCCTTTATCTTCAAGAAATAACATGCTTTACTTCCCTGCTAATGGGCAGTTTACCCAACTGTGGCCTTCTTTCCTCAACCTGCTAGCTTCCCACTTTCAGGATCTTCAAGGTGCGAAGTGATCACTAATCCCTATTGTAACCTAGACTCCCCACCACTAGGGAACATGCACTGAGGTCATACCTGATGCTTTGGTCAGGGCCCATGGCTACTTCAGCGCATAATCCTGTAGCCCAGTCAATTCCAATACATGCCTGCCCAGCCTCCTAAATGTTTCTTGACTTAGAGGCTGTTATTTGGCTGAGAAAAGAAACAGCCTCTTCTTCTCTCTGGGAAAAGAAAAGTCAAAATATTTTCTACTTCTCTACATTTCTTTAGAAACTTGATCTCTCTAAATTATAATTTATCCCTCTATATGCTGGATATAAATCCTGCTACTTGAGGAGACAAGTTCATTTACCATGCAAAAAGAGGAGATCAATTTAGCAATTCTCTTTAGAATATGGGAATACTTATCTCTTATTGTTTTCAGCTTTCAGCTTTAGCCAACATTCGGGATGTCACTTTTAATATCCTGTTCCATAGATACTTAAACTCAGTGAGCTGAGTTCAATAATAAAAAGACTGTAATGGTTAATTTTATGTGTCAACTTTGACTAGCCACAGGGGTGTCCGGATATTTGGTTAAACGTTATTTCTGATGTGTCCATGAGAGTGTTTCTGAATAAAATTGCTATCAGAATCAGTAGACTGAGTAAAGCAGATTGGCCTTTCCTAATGTGTGGGGGTCTCGGCCAATCCAATGAAGGCCTAAGTAGAACAAAAAGGCTGGATAAGAAAGAATAATTTCTCTCTGCATGGCTGTCTTCAAGCTGGGACATAGGTCTTCTATTGTCTTCTGACTTGGACTTAGATTTAAACTTACATCATTGGCTCTCTAGGTTCTCACACTTTTAGACTCAGGCTGGAAGCATACCATTGGCTCTCCTGTGTCTCTATCTTGCCAGCCACAGATTTTAGGCCTCCATAACTGTATGAGCTAATTCGTTATAATAGATAGGGGGAGAGGGAGAGAGAGAGAAAGAGATGTCCTGATTGTTTCTGTTTCTCTGGAGAACCCTAATACAGATATGTAATTATTTCTTATCACTCCCTGCTAACTTCATTCTCTGGGCCTGTTCTCTTGCTCCCACCAATCCCCACCCAAGACTCCATAATGATAAACTTATCCTATAGTTTTTCTCTTCTCTGCTTATTCAAAAACAATGTCAACTGAGCTCGCACCAGCTCAGTTTCGTTTTAAATTTGTCTACTATTCAGAGGTTTTTCACACTGGTTGTTAAAGCTTTGGTAGCTTGATATTAGACATAATGGAAGTATTTACACCACAAAATTGACCAATGCCAAAAATCAGGGGTTTTTTTGGAGGTGAGATCCAGTTTTACCAACACTAGTTGAGGGTAACAATGAAACATTTAACTTAAAATTATCCCCTCCCTAAAATCTGAGCACTGGAAGTATGAATTTTGCATAAAATAGGTGTTAATAAAATAGTTTTTAAGTAAAAAGTAAAATAGTAAAAACGTTAAAATAAAATAACACCCCATTTCCCGAACCCCAAGACTATAGCTGGCTTGAGGCTTAGAAGCCTAGAATGGGGGAGAGGAACAGAAGAAAGTGACTAGCTCCTTCTCTAGTCTCCTTGCTATAATCGTCTTCCTCTCACCACTTAATACCACTGTTTCTGATCTTTCTAAGGTTGAGCTTTAAAGGAGACATGATTAAGGGGAAGGGACACAGCTGTAGGTGGCTGTGCAGTTATAATCTGGCATTGGTCCCCACTGGCTGTGGCGGCTGCACAATCACTATACTCTTCTTCTTTTGAGATCAGAGTGTCCAGGCTGGGGACCTCCAACTGCTGGTCTCTGGATACTTCCCTGGCTGGTTGCTTAGGTCATTCCCTCAGCCTTTGGACTCAGAGGGTCCAATCTTCTATTGAGGTTACATGGTCCTTCCAAGCAGTCCCCTTAGATGAGATCATTTTAAGATGATTCCTGATAGGATTTCTCTCACCCGCCCACATTTGTCCTCTGTCCACATCTCCTCCCTCAGAAAATAGGCACTTGCAACCCTCTATCATCTCTTCATCTCTGTCCCTCAAGAGTCTACTGCCCTTGACTTGGCAAACACAAGTCAGGATTCCTGTGCCCTCCAAACTCCAGATGACACAGGTCACAATCTGTCAGTAAGTCTCACAAAACATGCTTTCCCACTTGGGCTAATATGAAGAGGAAAGATCCCCCAAATCCACTCCCCCCCCACCCCAGTGAGGAAAGGAATCCATAAACAGAAACACAATGTTCCAGAAATGTTCTCCCAAGCTTCTTTTTGTATATAGCCTTGTAATGGATAATGAGCCAACAGTGGCCACACAAAACTTTAAGGCTTCTGAGTACACCCTATATAGACAATCTAGTATCTTGCTTTACTATGAAGGGAGAACTTGGTACCTATTTTATTGTTCTAGACTTTTGGAGCCTCAGCAGAAATTCTGAGATAACAAGTCATATTTAACATTATATATGTATCTATAAGTCTGTTTGAATTTATATATAAAATATCTTGAACAATACCTATACATATTACAACTTAACCTTTGGGGAAAAGCACTTGGGGAATATATGTGTTTTTACTGTATAGTTTTCTATAGTGTATAGTTTATTTTTACAGTGTAGATCTATTAGTACTCTTTAAAAAAAAAGTGATTCTGCTCCCCATTCAGGTTTGAGAACCACTGACCTCTCAATACCCATTATTTTATTTAAGAAATGTAAGGCAATTTGTAATAATTCTACTATTTGTGTGAGTTTTTGCTGTCTGCCTCACTCTCTAGACTGTAATTTGTTACTAGTGCATCCCTGACACTAAGCAGTTAGTAGATGCTCTTTCTTTCTTTCTTTTTTTTTAATGGATTTATTTATTTTAAGAGAGAGAGACAGGGAGAGAGCAGGGGAGGGGCAGAGAGAGAGCGAGAGCAAGAATCCCAAGCAGGCTCTGTGCTATCAGTGCAGAGCCCGATGTGGAGCTCTACCTCGCAAACAGTGAGAACATGACCTGGGCCGAAACCAGGAGTTGGAGGCTTAACCAGCTGAGCCACTCTCGCACCCCAATAGTAGATGCTCTTTCTTAAAGCACACATTAGAAACCGAAAAACAGGGCCTAACAGAAGTGGTTACCTATAGTGCATCTGTATGAGATAGGTGGGAATTGGAATAACACTTTTCAATGTATATTTGTTTACATTGTTTGAAGTTTGAACAATGTAAATACATTTTGAGTTACAAAAATGTCCTTCAGTGGGTGTCTTCTGATTGTGTAAGCGAATATGGAGCCCTCTACATGGAGGTAGGACAGTGGCTAGGCTAAAACTGTGTTTTCTTTTCAGAAATTCCAGACCCTATACCAGCCTAGCAATTGTCTAGCCTCTGTGTAGAGGGCTCCATATTAACATGCACAATCAGAAGATGTCCATTAAAAGAAATTTTTTACAATTCAAAATGCATTGTCACAGACATACACACAGCTGTCTTTCAAATTTCATATGATTTCAAGACTTATTCATTAGCTAGAAACGTTTCTGGACTATTCACCAAGTGAACTGGGATTACTATCCCAAAAAGTCAGAATTTTAAATGGGTCCTAAGCTTCAGAAAAACAAAACAGCTACTTGAGTCTGATGTTAATAATATGATTCATATTATACAATTTAGTGAAAGAAATTCACATACAGAGTAAGCTGAAGAGTTGCAGTTTATGATTTTCCATCTTCTAAAAACATGTGCCTATCCTCCAGTTTAAGTAAGATTTAAATAGTAGGGAGACAGAGAAGCCCTTAAAGAATTGCCCTAGGGTTCTATAGAGTTCAAATACTTCTTACAAGTTCTAACATAAAACTCAATTAAAGAAACTCTTTCTCAGGAAGACCTTTTTTTTCCTTACCTGTTTTCTTATTCAAATACCTGATATTTTAATAAAGATCGTCTTTAAACTCAGGAAGTGAAACAAGATAGAAAAGATGCATAAAGGCTCTTGAGGTATAAATGACCTTGGGCACAGATCAAAAGCATTAGAGCCATTATTATCATAAGAGAATGAAATGGGCTTCCTAATCAAATTAGTGAAGAAAAAGAAATAAACTTTCCACTACCAAACAGATTCAGTATTATGAAATAAACTCACTTTCTAAGATGGCTGTAATGCAAATCATGGCCAATTATGTAATTTGAAAACTTACTATAAAGAAATGGAGTAGAATCAGCAATCATTCATTTAAAAAAAAATTACACCTAGGGGCGCCTGGGTGGCTCAGTCGGTTAAGCGTCCGACTTCAGCTCAGGTCACGATCTCGCGGTCTGTGAGTTCGAGCCCCGCATCGGGCTCTGGGCTGATGGCTCAGAGCCTGGAGCCTGCTTCCAATTCTGTGTCTCCCTCTCTCTCTGCCCCTCCCCCGTTCATGCTCTGTCTCTCTCTGTCTCAAAAATAAATAAACGTTAAAAAAAATTAAAAAAACAATTACACCTCAACAGAGAGGAACTTGTCCTCTAGTCTCATTTAAAGTCTTTAATATCCATTACATTTTCTGAATAATAGCAAATATTTCATTAATGTAAGTGGCAACTCCTTGAAGATCCAACCATTTCAGATTCACTTTCAAGCAAGCATCCTAGCTTCAAGATCTTTTGCCTGTAGAAGAGACATGACCAAAATTTAGTGGCATCCAAGCCGTGCAAGGTATGATACTATTCCCTATTTATAAATGCATTCAAAATATATATAGTAAGCACATATTGCATATCCATATTAATGGTGTGAAAGACATCACCTGTCTCTACGGGGCTTAACAAAAAGTAAGGAAATGGTTAAACAAGTAATGTAATGTAGTGTGGTAAATACCGCAATGAAAGAGGAACAGTGTTCTATGGAAGAACATGGCTGAAGCACCTGAAGGTGTCATAAGAGCTGTGGGTGTGGAAGGCAACAGAATCCAAAGAAGTGATCTGAAAATTGATAAGTGGCCCTCTCTTCCCCCTCCTCCATCCATTTTCTCCTCCGTTTTTCTTTTTTTCCTCTTTCTCGTCTTACTCCAGATATATCTTTTCCTTTATTTTTCTTGCCCCAACCTGCTTAGTACCTGTTCCTCTACTATTTCTGCAATTGAATTGATACAGGGCTTGAGCGGTGCCTCCTCTTTATAGCTAAAACTCACTTAATCCGTATCCGAAGCCAGTTTCTTAAAGCCACAGAGAGACCTACAGACTTGCAGAGTGAGTGAGCATTGAACTCATAGTCAGGAGACCTGGGTTCTAACCCTGATTTTGCCAAGTCACAGCAGGCACGTAGGTGAGAACAAACAGCCTCTCAGAGTCTCGGAGTCTCCCTCTTCATAACGAACCCACTTCACAGGGATGTAGAAGAGAGAAACGTAGTGAAAATGATGTATAAGATGCACAGTGAAACGCAAGGAACATTATCATCAAAGGAACAAATAAACCAAAAACATGCCTAATTGGACTAAATCGGGAGCTGTTTTAGGAGTCTTTGTTTTGAAACACATGAAAAGTTGTTCTGTAATTGTGCCATCTACAAAATGAATTATATCACAGAGCTGGGCTGGCTGGGCTATACTATACAGAAGTTTATTTTGTCTTCTAATGAATTTTGTTGGTGAAATATAAGTATCTGACCATGACAGATAGAGTTTGGAGAATTTGTTTTTAAAAGACTGTATGTTCATCATATATCCTAACTGTTTCCACTTATACAGCTTTTTTTTTTAATGATGGAATGAAGTTTCCCACCTTGTAAATCCTGGAAGCAATCTTAAACATGGAATGGACTATTTAATTATTCAAAATACTCAGGGGTAAATTTACATTATTATCCACATTTTTATTTTTAAACATCTAAGGAACACTGAGCAGTCTGTACACTTTATGTCTCATCATCTACAACTACAGAGTTCTCAAAAAACCTAGTCATCAGGGACCCCTGGGTGGCTCAGTTGATTGAGCATCTGACTCTTGATTTCAACTCAGCTCATGATCCCGGGGTCGTGGGATCAAGCCCTGCATCAGACTCATTGCTGAGTGTGGAGCTTGCTTAAGATTTCCTCTCTCTCCTGCTTCCCCTCTTCCCTACTCATGCTCACTATCTCTAAAACAAAACCAAACAAAAAACCCACCTAGTCCTTGCTCAAAGGGAAAAATATATATAATTAGACTGAATTACTGTGGCCTCTTGCATTCATAATAGACCTGTATCCAGGACCTACAATGATAATCCACTCTTAGAGTATTTCCAAAAGGTGAGTCACCTTTCATCAGAAAGTTTTGGAAGAAAGTTTTGTGCATACACACACACACACACACACACACACACATATTTTATAAAACAATTTTGTCTACTTTCTTGTAAAATAATTTAAAATTTTTTAAGTTCTCCCTTTTGGGGCAAGGCAATGTTCAAGTCATGGCATTTCAGGGAAACTCTCTGTATTTTGGTTGCTGACTGATTCAGTCACTCTTTGAACAAACATTAATTGACAAGCTAGTACTCACCAGGTAACTCTCCAGGGTTATTTCACTTAACTCTCACCACAACTCTGTAAGGTACATAATAGCCCTCGTTTTAAGGGTAAAGATACTTGGACAGGGACAAACCAAATAAAATTCTGTCAAAAGCATACACAAGCTTTCTGTCACCCGTGTCTTCATGGAATTGGTGTGTTCATTTAAGCACACTGGGCAGTAAACGTCAAAACCTGTTGTGAACTGCTTTTCAGTGGTGCCCTCTTCACTGTGGAAAGGCACTTCGGAGTCGCCAGGAGTGGCTGAGAGAGTTCAATTCGATTTCCACATCGCACTGCCAGTGCTGTTAGGACCCAGAATGGGGAACAGGAATCAGCCTACACTTAGCTAGAGGATTTGCCACCTAGTGGTACAGTGTAGCAAAAATTGTTGTCCATTAAGTCCACTCTCTTTAAAAGACTACTTTCCTTAGCTCTAGACTGGGGTCCCAGCTCTGCTCAGCCACTTCCAGTGATCTAGGCAGACATGTTTTCAGAATAATAAGTTAATAGACGGAATTTCTAGGTATGACAGGAAATCTCTTTGGTTCTCCCTTCCTTGAGGAAAGAGCAAAAGAGCACCCCTCCATCAGATGCTGCTGCCTTTTAAGAAAGGCATATACTCTGTATGCAACAATAACTGGGCAGGAAGGAACAATCCACAAAAAGACATTGTAAAGAATTTAGTAGGCTGAATTAGAATTGGGGCGCTTACGGATTCATAAATTATCTGCCCCTCTGTTCCTCTGGCTTTCCAAAAGGGTGCTGGCAAGTATTTGACTCTTTGGTTTCCTGCTTTTTGAACTCACAAAATACAAATTTCAGTATTTCTCACCAAGTGACAAATGTAAAGTGTTTTGGAATTTTCGGAGGAACAGTGTTTTTGCAGACACTGAAGTTTGCCAAAAAATCTGAAGTTGAAGTCTGAAAAAGTAGGAGACTTTAATTAAATGACCAGGCAAGAAGTGTATCATTTCTACATCGTGTGCAGGTACATAATTTTTTACCGGACACTACAATAGAATTCTGCCACTGAAACATTCATAGAATTGCGATTTGGGGCCAGGGGGAGACTTTTGTTTGGAGTGGGGATGAACTGAGTAACTCATTCTCAGATAAAATGCACACAGTCAAGAGCTCCATGACTATCTGTGAGGCAGATGGGGACTCCTGGTGCATACCAGGCAACTGTTCCTCAGCAAAGAAAACAAAAACCCAGGTGCAGAATGTATTGGAACAGTGCAGATGGGCCTTCAAGGGTGTTCACTGTTTACAAGAAAAAGGAACGGAGCTCTCATCACTGAGTGACCACTCTTCCCGCGGATCTATTTCCCCCAGCTGGTCTCAAGCAGCATATCCCCACCCCCACCCCCCACAAAGGCCCGAGCAGCAGCTGTCATTGACCTCTGCCCCTTCAAAGAGAGAGGCTGGGTGGCCGCTTTCACCCTGTCAAGATGTGCTAATTACGTGAGTGCTGAGAATCAGAGCCTACATACTAGAACAGTATTTCTATGGCAGGTCTGCCTCCCACACATCTCTCTCTTGCCCTTAAGTGTTTTAAAGGAAAACAGTTTCCATCTGTGTCTTTACAGATTACTGGCATCTTTTCCACCCAGTTGTATGTTATCAGCTCCCAATTGTGTCTGAAGTATGCTATTATTATGGGGAATGTAAAAAGTCAACTATAGGAAGACAGAGTTGGAAGGAAGGGAGGGTCCTTTAGGTATCTATCTGATGCCAGGCTCATGTGCTTCTTTTACAACCATGACTGCCTCTGATCATGGCAATAACCCCTAAAGGAGAACATTATTTATTGTCCGCACGGGGCAGACAAGTCAGCTAAGGCTAGGGGAGACCTATACTACTCTCCGGTCTGCTCTCTCCCCATTGCATCTTTCACACTACCTAGTCAGTCTTCCTAAGTAGAGTTCTGATGACTTTTACTCCAGTGCCCTTCTCCTGCAGCGAATGAAGTACAAACTCCTCTGTCTGCCTTTTAAGATGTAGTCTCAGCCTGACCTTCCAACTGTATTTTAAACTCCTTACCCACACAAATCTCTCCAGCTGTATCCCAGGTTTCTGCCCTTCCTCATGCAGTTAAGACTTCTCTGACCCATCTATCTTATACTTTATTCTTACCTCCTTCCAGGGAGATCTGACCCTATTTTACAGATCACAAAGGCCATCTCTCTCAAGAAACTTTTTTCCTGCCTTTTATATATGTTAAACCCATACAACTTACCATGTTACGCTTGTAACTCATCAAAACCCATTAAAGATGACATTGAACTGAGAGCCCAGGTGGCTCAGTCAGTTAAGCGTCTGACTTTGGCTGGAGTCATGATCTCTCGATTAATGAGTTTGAGCCCTGCATCACACTCTCTGCTGTCAGCTCAGAACCAGCTTTGGATCTTCTGTCTCCCTGTCTCTCTGCCCCTCCCCCACTCACATGTTTACCCCCACCCCCCAGTCTCTCAAAAATAAAAACAAAAACAGGGCACCTGGGTGGCTCAGTCGGTTAAGCATCCAACTTTGGCTCAGGTCATGATCTCACACTTAGTGGGTTCCAGCCCTGCATCCAGCTCTGTGCTGACAGCTCAGAGCCTGGAGCCTGCTTCAGATTCTCTCTCTCTCTCTCTCTCTCTCTCTCTGTCCCTCCCCATCTTGTGCTCTCTCTTTCACAAAAATAAATAAACTTAAAAAATAATAAATAAAACAAAAACCAAACAAAAAGATGTTGAACTATGTATGCTCACATTTAAAATCATCACTAAAATGCAATATTATAATGATCTCCACAGAACATTGTATTATTCATCGTGTAAGGAGTATTAGAGGAAAGAGGTGAATTTGTTCTAATCTCTTTTGAGCTGTCTTGAAAGAGAAACAGACAGAAAACAACAGAATTATACATAAAATTCCATAAACTAAGTATGGAGATAATAATATGAAAGGGTGTTTCCAAATAACAATTTATGGTCATTCTGTTTTATCTAGGGGTGTTGAGATCAAAAGTTTTCAGATACATTATTCTATAGATATTGCTCAGGTAAAGGAAAATTAATATTGCATCCCTGCAATTGATGAGAAACTATTTATTATCTTACCATAAGCAGAGATGTACTAATACATGTTTAACAATAGGTTCCCTGGAAAGAAGCAGGGTCTCAATCTGTAGTCTTTGCCAACGTCTCTAGCGTGAATATTTTCATTACTGATATTTCAGTCTCAATCTACTAACGTAGGACCAGATGGGCACTCTGGTCTCTCATGAGTTGGTACAAGCCCCCTCCAGCACCCCACTCTAAGAGCCAATTATTATCCCTATTCAGCAGATGAGGAAACTGAGTCAGAGGTTTTATAATTTGTGCAAGATCACATTGTAGACATATGGAAGACGTGTGCCATTAGTTTGATATGTTACATTGCAAATCCTACTTTTTTTCTGCTAGAGCACACTGAATGGTGTCAAGAGACTGAGTTAAGGAAATCAAACATAGACGTTCTTGAGTCCCCTGATGCTTCTACCGGGAGTAGGTGAGCAGAACACAAAGGAATAGTCATGTGGTAGACAGGTGTCAATAAATATGTCAATCGGGGAGACATGTCTGGTAGCATCTGTACTGACTCCTAGAAAGATAAATTATTTTTTAATGTTTGTTTATTTTTGAGACAGAGAGAGACAGAGCATGAACAGGGGAGGGGCAGAGAGAGAGGGAGACACAGAATCCGAAGCAGGCTCCAGGCTCTGAGCTGTCAGCACACAGCCCAACGTGGGGCTTGAACTCACAGACCGGGAGATCATGACCTGAGCTGAAGTCGGATGCTCAACCGACTGAGCCACCCAGGCGCCCCTACTCCTAGAAAGATAGAGATGAGCAGGAACAGAGTTTTTGCCTCTCCCATGATCTTCCCCCTACTTAACCTAAGCCCTCACTCTCCCAGAAACCACCATTTCCCATTAGCCCTTAATGTAGCCAAACTATTCATTCTCCTTGGCGTTTGTCTTTTTTTCTCCCTCTCTCTTTTATCCCTCTTACTTCAATCTCTCCTTCCTTTCTGACTTCCTATCTGCCTTCCTATCCTTTCTTCTATCCTTCCTCCCTTCTCATGTCTTCCCCGTCCCCACTACTATCTTATTGTTGTCCTTCCATCAAGGCTCTGAAATAATACATGGCACTGTTTGCCAATGTTACAGATCACACATAATTCATCCCTCATTCTCTGGAAAGTAGTTTGGCCAAATAGGATATAAAAAATTAGTCACAGAATCAGGATCCGTTAATCAGGAGTAGACAAAAGTGTGTTGTGAGGGTGAAATGGATTTTTAATACTCCTATTAAAAGTTTGGGGTGATGGGGCACCTGGGTGGCTCAGAAGGTTGGGCGTCCGACTTCAGCTCAGGTCATGATCTCACGGTTCATGAGTTCATACCCTGCATCGAGATCTATGCTGACAGCTCAGAGCCTGCAGCCTGCTTTGGATTCGATGTCTCTCTTGTGCTCTGCCCCTCCCCTGCTCATGCTCTCTCCCTCTCTCTCTCTTTCTCTCTCTCAATAATAAATAAACGTTAAAGAAAAGCTTGGAGTGAAAAATTGATTTCTGGGGTATCAAGCTGAACCTTGGTTCTTCTCAGTGTGTACAAACCAAGTTTAAGGTCTAAACGCTTATGCATATAATTCTCAGTTCCCAATACCTTACAGAGAAAAAAATTATAATGCTATAAGGAATAGACAAAGCACACTTCCTCTTATTTCCATAATGAATTCACCATCTAAAACTAAAATGAATTTCTAACTTAGCCTTCATAATAGAAAGGACCAATCCTCTGATAGTTGCCAACGCATATCAAATGAAACACAAAATAACCCATGACAAAAAGAGGCATTCCAGTTAAGTCAAATGAAGCTTTTAAAAAGTCACATACTCAGGAATCATTTTGTAGCCCTTAGCTTTTGTCTACAATATTCCCAAGGGGAGAATTAGCCTCCTGTCCCACCCACCAGCACCCTCTTTACATCTCCCATTTGTCAAGCCATTTGTCAGCATGCTGTGGTATCCAAAGTGCCTGGACTTTGTCAGATTCTCATCTGGGAAGCACAGCAAAGCTGTCTAAAGTCACTCACACGGCCACTCCTTACCGTGGACAGAACCCAGTCAATGTGTAACCTGCCACTCCCGACCCATGCTCACAGCTCAAAGCGCTCTGAGTAGCTGTGACACATCTATCCAGAGGACCATTAAAAAAATAGAGTAACAGAAAGGACAAGAAACAGGAATCAAGACACAGTTCTAAGTGTCTTCATCTTTACATTAGACAAAGGCCAGATGATTTTAAGTTTATTTCCAGCTGAAAAACTCCATAATATAAATAAAAGCATCACCAGGCTGTGGTTTACTTTTTTAGCTGCAGAGGTAAGATTGAAAAATAGACAATTTTTTTTTAACTTTAATTTGAGAGCTGTTTCCCCTAAACAGAACAAAAGTGTGAGGTACCACCGTGTGCTTTGGAACTTTACTTGGTCAAGTTGCAAATTCTGAAATAAAGGGATACGTAGTAAAAGGTCTCAGGAAGGATGCTACTGCCCATGCCTGAGAGAAGGAACTTGATATCCATTTAGCACTCACTGTGGGTTAGATGCTTAAAATAAGTGCATAGAAAAGACAGGACCTCTGAAGGGGGCAGGCTTCTTGGTGGGGTCACTCTCTTCTGAGCTCTAGTCTTGAGCATTCATAGTTCGGAGCATTTTTTTATTTTTTATTTTTTAACATTTTATTTATTTTTGAGACAGAGAGAGACAGAGCATGAACGGGGGAGGGGCAGAGAGAGAGGGAGACACAGAATCGGAAGCAGGCTCCAGGCTTCGAGCTGTCAGCATGGAGCCCGGCGCGGGGCTCGAACTCACGGACCGCGAGATCGTGACCTGAGCTGAAGTCGGACGCTCAACCGACTGAGCCACCCAGGCGCCCCTCGGAGCATTTTTTTAAATGTTTATTTATTTATTTTTGAGAGAGAGTGCATGACCAGAGGAGGGGCAGAGAGAAAGGGTGAGAGATAATCCCAAGCAGGCTCCCTATTGCCAGCCCAGAGCCTGACAGTGGGGCTCGAACCCACAAACTGTGAGATCATGACCTGAGCTGAAGTTGGACACTTAACCAACTGAACCACCCAGCTGCCCCTGGAGCATTTTGATAGATCCTTTGCTTCTCCTTGAGATGAATAAGTTCTGAAAGTCCACCACACATTGATAAAGTCATAAGAACTGCCACTCGAGGACCATGTTAGGTACTTTCCCTGCAATATACCCCATCTCACAAGCCGAGGACCTGAAGCGCAGGAATGTTGAATAACTTGCTCCCAAATCCAAAGACTTTAGAAGAAGGTAGAGCTTGTTTCAAACCCTGATCTCTCTGTAAAGTTACATTCCTCAATAATCCAGTACAAAGTGGGGTCTAAGATTACCTGCATCAGAATCACTTGGGGTGTCTATTAATAAATAACATAGGTTCCTCAACCTCAGGCCAGACCTTCCAGCCAAATCCTGTTGTGTGTGTGTGTGTGTGTGTGTGTGTGTGTGTGTTGTGGAAGCAAAAGGGACAAGAATCTAGTATGTTTCAAAACAAAATTTCTTGAATGATAGTTTCATACATTCAAATTTGAAAATGTTTGCACATTATACGGTCTTTCTAAGTAAAACTCACAAGAACTCGATATGACCCAGAATGCAATCATAGAAAGAATTATAACAAGAAATCTCGATGCCAAGAACATTGTAATACTCAAGTTGGCTGGCCAGGCTATTCCCTTCCCAGCACAGAAGAAACCAAACTCCTCTCAGCAAGGGGCCTAGTGAGTGAGCATGGAGTAAGCTCAAAGGGGTTCGGATTAACTCGGGAGTCATGTTAGTCTGTCTCCACAGTGGGACTCAACCTGACAAGGAGAACCAGTTTGCTCAGCACCATTTATGGCAGCCAGGTCGAATTTTGCACCAATAAATTGTTCTTTGCCTCCCCTGGCCAATACCAAATATACCTGTTGATATATTCTTCATCCATCAGGTGCAATAACGTTGACGAGGCTATGGTTCTTGTTTTTAGCTTCTGGAGAAACAGCTTACATACCTCAATTAGAATGAGACACTTTTGGGGCACCTGGGTAGCTCAGTCGGTTCAGTGCCCGACTTCTGCTCAGGTCATGATCTTGCAGTTTGTGAGTTCGATCCCTATGTCAGGCTCTGGGCTGACAGCTCAGAGTCTGGAGCCCATCTCATATTCTGTGTCTCCCTCTCTCAGTGCCCCTCCCCTATTCACGCTCTGTGAAAATTTGTAAGAAAAAAAAAAAAGAAAAGAAAACGAGACACTTTTGTGACTGCACACCTGCAATCTGCTTCATCAGGGAATAGTTTTGCAGATAATTTGAACAGGTAGCACTTACACTGTTCTAAGAACTTGTGTTATTTTAATTAATCTTCACAGCAGCCCTTTGAAGGAAGTGCTGTTAATTGTCCTCATTTTACAGATGCAGAAACTGAGGCACACGAGGGCCATGTAAATTTCTCAGAGTCACATGATGACAGGCAGCAGGACTGGGGTTTGAGCACGCGCCCTGGGGCCCCAGATCACGCTCTTATCTACCCTGCCATTGCTTCTAAGAATATTTCATGTGATTACTTTTGCTACTTTTATTTTTTTGGTGGAACAAAGACCTTCACATTCAGGTGGCATTTTATTTTATTTCATTTCATTTCATTTTTTTGGGGGGGTGACATTTGAAAGAAAAGATTGTGAATGTAACAATTAAAGGTACAACTGGCTCTACATTGTATTTGTCACATACATAGGAGAGTGAGCTGAAAAAAAAAAGAAATTGTCTTTATAATATCCACTTGTCATATTTCCATAAGTATAGCATTCACCCTCATTCGCTGATTATCTTAAAATTACATACTCTAAATTCTACACATAAATTATCACTGGGAATACATATACAACCAACTGGATAAAACAGTGTGATGTAAGCATATAACATTTTCTGCCTAGTTATCTCATCCCTCCTGAGGTGTGTCTGGATGGGTTTTTTTTACTGATACATTTTTTCAGAATCACCAGAACCTAAGTGAATCTAGACTTTCTATTTCATGGTATTTTACTGTATCACTGGTGATGCTGGAGATGCCTTTCAAGTAAGCTGAACTAGTTTATACTTTTCACATTTATTTTAAAAAGATTCCTTTAAAGATCAGTGACGGCACGGGGCGCCTGGGTGGCTCAGTCGGTTGAGCGTCCGACTTCAGCTCAGGTCACGATCCCACGTTGGGCTCTGGGCTGATGGCTCAGAGCCTGGAGCCTGCTTCTGATTCTGTGTCTCCCTCTCTCTCTGCCCCTCCCCCGTTCATGCTCTGTCTCTGTCTCAAAAATAAATAAATGTTAAAAAAAATTAAAAAAAATATCAGTGACGGCAGGAGATTAGGGCCTGCAAGAATGACAATGGGCCACATTCAAGCTCTGTTTCTGCTGCTGCTTCTCTTCTGTGTGAAGACTTGACTTACACAACATCCTGAAATTTCAAATAGAGACAGATTTATTTGAATTTTCCAAAAAAAGTGATTTAGGAAGCTGTAACCTCTATTGGAGTATGGAACTGGGCAATGTTTCTTTCGGAAATGTTTTTCTTTTTTTTGTAAACAAAAGAGCAAGAATGTCTCTTTTCTCCCCATTCGCCTTGCCTTGATTTTATGTTTAATTGCTAAATAACAACCAGTGTACAATATTTCATTTAAAAAAAATTGTTTAATGTTTATTTATTTTTGAGAGAGATTGGGAGACCGAGCGCAAGCGGGGGAAGTGTCAGAGAGACAGGGAGATACAGAATCTGAAGCAGGCTCCGGGCTCCGAGCCATCAGCGCAGAGCCCAACGTGGGGTTTGAATTCAGGAGCGGTGAGATCATGACCCGAGCTGAAGTCCGACACTCAACCAACGGAGCCACCCAGGCGCCCCTACAATATTTCATTTTTAAGAAAATCTTCAGCAAACATTCCATTTGACCAGGGAAAATATACCATAATGCTGCATCAAGTCTAGATTAAAGTTAATGATAAATAATACAACAACCATTTTAAGTTTCCTGCTCTACCAGGTAAGTAACATTCTATCAATTCACGTGTTATCAAGAGTTTAAATATTACAACCAAGTCAACAGATTAAGTGACTCAGTTCTAGGTGAAGGACTAGATGAACACTGACACCGCCTTGAAACAGAGTATCAAATAGTATTCCATTCTAGAGGAGCAATGTCAAATCTGCACCTAATGCATAAGGTCTATGGTTAACATCTTGAAGAGCATATATATGATACCACATCTCCCAAGGTTTTCCGAGACAACCTTGACTTCAAACATCCTGTCCTATTCACCTCAGGCAATTACTCTACTGAGTAGTAGTCCCCATGTGCCACAGTATTTGTCAAACTACGTATCCTAGTTTTTTGTTAGAAAACATGGTTAGAATAAGTTTTTGCTTCATCTACCATCAGTGGGCTTTGTGAGGGTTTCCTTTCAAAATGTGTTTCACAGAACTTGGACTTGCAAGAGTTAATGTTTCTGAAACCAGATTGCCTGGGGTTCTTGACACAGTCCCTATTTGCTATTTACTTGCTGTGTGAACCAGGGAATGCAATCTAGCCCCACAGAGCCATAGTTTCCTCAGCTATAAAATGAAGACTAATAGTAGGTCTTGTATTAGGTTTTTAAAATAATTTAGAAAGGCAACAAATGTAAAGTTCTTAGGATAGCCCTTAGCACATACTAAGTTCTCAATAAAAATTAATTCAGTGGTCTCGCGGTCCGTGAGTTCGAGCCCCGCGTCGGGCTCTGGGCTGATGGCTCAGAGCCTGGAGCCTGTTTCCGATTCTGTGTCTCCCTCTCTCTCTGCCCCTCGCCCGTTCATGCTCTGTCTCTCTCTGTCCCAAAAATAAATAAACGTTGAAAAAAAAAATTAAAAAAAAAAATAAAAATAAAAAATTATTTCAGTGGGATACCTGGGTGACTGAGTAGATTAAGCATCTGACTGCAGCTCAGGTCATGATCTCACAGTTTGTGAGTTCGAGCCCTGCATTAGGCTCTGTGCTGATGGCTCAGAGCCTGGAGCCTGCTTCATTTTCTGTGTTTCCCTCTCTCTCTGCCCCTCCCCTGCTCATGCTCTGCTCTGTCTCTCTCTCTGTCTCTCTCAAAAATAAAAAAAAAAATGTTTTAAAAATTAATTCAGTATTTTATCTAAGCTGACTATTAAACAATTTAGTTGACCATTAGATGAGACCAATACAGAGATATTGCCATTTTACTTCAAAAATGGCTCTATACTATAAGAAGGGTATACAATTTATATTTGAACTATGGATTTATTGATGTAATTTAACCCATTCCTAGAAAATTATCTTACCTTCTACCTTTTAATTTATAATGTATAACTACTGTATTGCTGTATAAGAAACTTAACAAGAACACATTCTTATCAATTTCTTGTTGCCAATATTTTATAACTTTAATTGCTCATTTAAAGGAAAACCCTTCCGGACGGCATTATCACATCTTCCTCGTTACCTATCTCCATATATATAATTTTTTTCTCTCTTTTTTTTTTTAAGTTTATTTATTTATTTATTTAGAGAGAGAGAGCACGAGCCGGGAAGGGGCAGAGAGAGAGAGAGAGGGAGAGAGAGAATCCCAAGCAGGCTCCAGTGCAGAGCCTGACATAGGACTGGAGCCCATAAACCATAACCTCGAGATCATGACCTGAGCCAAAATCAAGAGTAGGATATTCAACCAACTAAGCCACCCAGGCACCCTTTGTCTCCAGTATTTTTTTTTATTTTTTTAACGTTTATTTATTATTGAGAGACAGAGAGAGACAGAGCATGAGCATGAGAGGGGCAGACAGAGGGGGAGACACAGAACCTGAAGCAGGCTTCAGGCTCCAAGCTGTCAGCACAGAGCCGATGCGGGGCTTGAACCCACAAACCTCAAGATCGTGACCTGAGCCAAAGTCAGACGCTCAACCGACTGAGCCACCCAGGCGCCCCTTCCAATATTTTTAAATGAATGAAACTGCCTGTTACACCAGGACCAAATTGCTTCAAGTATTACATGTACAAGTAATACATTTCAAGTATTTCAAGAATTACAAACAAACAACGACATGTTTGCTATTCTCTTCTTTGGTTTGTCTATTAAGTATTGATACTTATTTAGTATCTTATTTCCTATTTTTAATGTCTAATAAAATGTTGGCAAATGAAATGTCAATATGCCATATTTTTAATGGGATAGGAAATAATTATGCATGACTTCTTCTTTTCCCCAAAAGACAACCTAAATACAAGGAATAATCTGGAAAAGTGTGTGAGCAAGAAAATCTGAGTCCAACAAATAAGAACCCATTAATTGTTGAGAAGGAATCGTTACAGTAAACAGCTACAAAGATCATAACTGACACTTGTTAGAAAACTAGTTCTCCTGGGGCGCCTGGGTGGCGCAGTGGGTTAAGCGTCCGACTTCAGCCAGGTCACGATCTCGCGGTCCGTGAGTTCGAGCCCCGCGTCGGGCTCTGGGGTGATGGCTCAGAGCCTGGAGCCTGTTTCTGATTCTGTGTCTCCCTCTCTCTCTGCCCCTCCCCCGTTCATGCTCTGTCTCTCTCTGTCCCAAAAATAAATAAACGTTGAAAAAAAAAATAAATAAATAAATAAATAAAAAGAAAACTAGTTCTCCAGTTATGGAAGGACAGATGGCATAGGATGCAGGAACCAACTGTGTGGTGCTTAAGTAGAGTCAAAGCATTAAGGGGGGGCAGGGGGGAGGAAGACAGGTTTATTCAGACATGTGCAGAACAACTTTAAGCCACACGATCTAACATAAGCACACCCCAACCAACCCCAACACCAAGCCTCACTCATAGTAGGAATTCAAGAAATGTGAGCCGGATGAATAAATAATGAGTTTGATCCTGAGCTATAAAAAGATAGACATTACAAAATCATATGTGTTATGTGTGCTTTTTAATTTTTTGGTTTTTGGCAAATTGGCAATTATTACCTTACCTCTCTAAACCTCAGTTTCTTCCTTCAGGAAATATAGAGAGACATAATATTATAATTTAATGTCCCTTCCTACCCCAAAGGGCTATTATAAATTTCAAATGGGAGTACTGTGGAATTTACAAATGATGTACACAAGTAAGTTTTATTTCACTTCCTTGAAAAAAGTGAAAAGCCACAGGTATGTTTACACAGAATTTGTCCCTCTCAGTCTACCTTTACGTATCTAGAGGTGTGGGCATGAAGTTAAGGGGAGAATGAAAAAAAGGAGATGTAAACATTCCTACAGAAGGAAGTTGGAGAATCTTCAATTATCTTTCCTTCTGATGGTTTCCAGGGATTGTCTGCAGATGTGAAGTGAGAGAAGGGAGTCAGCATTGCTTCCCTGTGTAAGTTAAGCAATAGGTGGTTTATGTGGAACAAGGTGTGGTCTCTGAGGAAAAAGGTGAGAGAGAGCAGTTTCAACCAGGAGCTAAAGAACCTTCATCACAAGGTCAAGGTGTGTGAAAAGCACAGTCAAACATGGCTATTTCAAGCTTCACTTGCACTCATGGCAAGCAATGTGTGAGAGATGTAGCGCCACTTCTGAATGCAGAGGAAAGACTGATCAGAAAGGGGAACCACAGAGTTTCTTGTGTTAAGATATTAATTATTTGTGGGTGGTACTTCTTAAACATAACCAGGAGTTGCTATTGAAATGCAAATTTGTGTTTATTGCCCTGAGGGAGATGTTGCAAAAAAAAAAAAAGAAAGAAAGAAAGAAAAAAAATAGACAATACCCAGAGCGGAACTTGCCCTGTGGTCCAAGGGCAGATGTTGGGCAAGAACACAAACACGCAGAGAGGACAGGAGGAAAGGAAGAGGGGCAGGGACAAAAGGGTCAGAAAGAAGTAGAAAAGGGCAGCATGGACATCTCGAGAGAGCCGATTTAAAAAGTCACAGCTGAGCCCAGCCTTTGTCAAACCCAAGGAAGGATTCACAAGATTTAACTGGTAGAGAAGTCAACTGATGAGGATTGAAAGACTTTTCCCAATAGAAGCAAATATGGAAAAGCTGATCTATTCCGCCTTCATAATGTGAAATGATACTGCACCTGGTGAGACAGGCACCCACTACTCCTTCCCCTAATAGTAAAAGTTGGCTTAGAAATAAAAGTCTTAGAGCACCCACATACAGGGCAGAATAGCAGAATCACTAGAGATGCAATGGAGATGAGGCAGAAAAAGCTGAGTTTATGAAATACTTAGTGGAGAGACTTCCACTCACCTTTTGTGTCCACTGAATGGTGTTAGGAGAGAAAACTGGAGACTCACTAGGACTGGGCCTGGAAGAAATAGGAGGAAACCAAATAGTCATACTCCCATTGTTTCAGCCTTTCCCCACTTCAGCCATACTGGAATATAAATAAAAACAACAACTAAAAGCAACCAAACAAAAAACTAGATATATTCATGGACTCAGTCATCCATGCACCATTGCTATTTCGGGACAACTTAATGTATGAAGGCAAAAAGTTCAGGAAACTTGACTGTGTTGTAGGTTGTCCGGGAAGCAGAGCTGGATCTAAATTCCTACCTTCCTGTCTCCTTTAAAGTACCTCCGTATGTGACTCCAGTACCTTGACATGAAGTGTCCTAGAACTACATATTTCATTTAGAAGTTAAACCCAAGTCAAATAGAATTTAAAAATCTGTTTTTTAATTGATTTGTTCAATCAAAACCAGTGCATGAGTGTTTCCTTATGCCCCAGGCCCTGCTGGATCCTGGGATAGAGCCATGAGCAAAGAAGGGATAGAGCGTAAGCTTTATGGCCAGCTCGTAGAAACGTGTTCATGAGACTCCCCTAAAGGTTATACCCTGAGTTACCTGGACCTTTCATCCTTCATCAAATGGATGACAAGGAACCATTAAATGTGTTTTTATCAGAGGAAAGGCAGAATCAATTCATACTGCAGAAAGACTGTGGATTAGGTCTATACAAACTGGATGGAAGAGAAGGAAAATCAAGAATTGGAAAGGTTGGGAAACTGTTTCCTGAGTTTCCTGAGCTGCATTGACATTGTTCTCCAAAGAAATGTGAATTAGAGCGATGTCAATGAGACTATTTTTAAATGGATGAGACCTTTAACAGAACTGGAAGAACTTGGAAATAATTAGAGACAGAGGATAAAAGAGGAAGGAAAGATTGTAAAATGATGAGACATTTTCAGTTAAGAAAGCCCACGTGATAGAGAATAGTTTCTTAATGTAAATGACCTAAGTCGTTCTAAGAACTACAGAAAACCAAGAAATCAGTAACTCTTCCTCAAACCGGTGGTAACTGATAAGACATGTCAGAACACTCACAGCTTTCCAGGCACTGGGGTCAAGAGTAGTTCTTAGGCTTCCGTGTTACTTATCTTAAATTCATCAGTAAGATCCTTAATGTTAACATAGGCTGCATTAGAGCCAACGGTTTGTTTTACAATTCGTGGAGATATCCTTCATTACACCAAAAACAAGTAAGTGTTGGAGGAAGAAAAACACATTTGAGAATGACCCCTTATTTATTCTTAAGGACATCGACTTACGGACAGACTCACCACCTTTCATAAAGCAGATCTCCTTGTCAGAACACACTAGGTCTCAAGGATCCCGCATTTAATGTTAGAGGCTAAAGATTAAGGATAAAATGTAAATAACTTTGGATCTGAAAGAACAGTATTTTCCTAACCTGCCCCTCCACCCACTAGCTATGTACCTTGAATAAAAAGAGCAATGTGCTTTATCTAAATACACACGCACACACCCCTCTGAGAACCTGGGTAGCAGTCATTCATTCATTCATTCATTCACTCATTCACTTTATTAAACCTCCTTTTTGTACTAAATGCTGTTCACGATCCACGGGGATGACCAAGAAGAAAATGAGGTACTATTTATCTACACATGAGGATTTACAGTAGGTCTAAGAGGCAACAGTTTTTGCCATATATCCTCCAACTATAGCATTCTAAAAAATGTTTTCTTCTCTTTCTTTGAGATACAGTTTATAGCATGTATTTTTCCTTTCAATTTTTGTTTTTTATCGAGGTATAGTTGATGTAAATATTATATTAGTTTCAGGTGTGCAGCATAGTGATCTGACAATTATATACATTAGGTAATGCT